>NC_138868.1:73154186-73754186 GCF_965194805.1 Balaenoptera borealis | reverse complement strand
TATTCATCAGTGATATTGGTCTGTAATTTTCTTTTTTCCTAGTATCTTCATCTGGTTTTGGTATCAAGGTGATGGTGGCCTCATAGAATGAGTTTGGGAGTGTTCCTTCCTTTGAAATTTTTTGGAAGTGTTTGAGAAGGATGGGTGTTAGCTCTTCTGTAAATGTTTGATAGAATTCACCTGTGAAGCCATTTGGTCCTGGACTTTCGTTTGTTGGAAGATTTTTAATCACAGTTTCAGTTTCATTACTTGTGATTGGTCTGTTCATATTTTCTGTTTCTTCCTGGTTCAGGCTTGGAAGGTTATACCTTTCTAAGAATTTGTCCATTTCTTCCAGGTTGTCCATTTTATTGGCATGGAGTTGCTTGTAGTAGTCTCTAAGGATGCTTTGTATTTCTGTGATGTCTGTTGTAACTTCTTTTTCATTTCTAATTTTATTGATTTGAGTCCTCTCCCTCTTTTTCTTGATGAGTCTGGCTAAAGGTTTATCAATTTTGTTTATCTTCTCAAAGAACCAGCTTTTGGTTTTGTTTATCATTGCTATTGTTTTCTTTGTTTCTATTACATTTATTTCTGCTCTGATCTTTATGATTTCTTTCCTTCTACTAATTTGGGGTTTTGTTTGTTCTTCTTTCTCTAGTTCCTTTAGGTGTAAAGTTAAATTGTTTATTTCATATTTTTCTTGTTTCTTGAGGTAGGGTTGTATTGCTATAAACTTCCCTCTTAGAACTGCTTTTGCTGCATCCCATAGGTTTTGGATTGCTGTCTTTTCGTCATTTGTCTCTAGGTATTTTTTGATCTCATCTTTGATTTCTTCAGTAATCTCTTGGTTATTTAGTAATGTATTGTTTAGCCTCCACGTGTTTGTGTTTTTAACATATTTTTCCCTGTAATTTTTTTTCTAATCTCATAGCACTGTGGTCCGAAAAGATGCTTGATATGATTTCAATTTTCTTAAATTTATTGAGGCTTGATTGGTGACCCAAATCTGATCTATCGTGGAGAATACTCCGTGTGCACTTGAGAAGTGTAATCTGCTGTTTTCAGATGGAATGTCTTATAAATATCAATTAAATCTATCTGGTCTATTGTGTCATTTAAAGCTTGTGTTTCCTTATTAATTTTCTGTCTCGATGATCTGTCCATTGGTGTAAGTGAGGTGTTAAAGTTCCCCACTATTATTGTGTTACTGTCAATTTCCTCTTTTATAGCTGTTAGCATTTGCCTTAGGTATTGAGGTTCTCCTATGTTGGGTGCATATATATTTATAATTGTTATATCTTCTTCTTGGATTGATCCTTTGATCATTATGTAGTGTCCTTTCTTGTCTCTTGTAACTTTCTTTATTTTAAAGTCTATTTTATCTGGTATGAGTATTGCTACTCTAGCTTTCTTCTGATTTCCATTTGCATGGAATATCTTTTTCCATCCCCTCACTTTCAGTCTGTATGTGTCTCTAGGTCTGAAGTGGGTCTCTTGTAGACAGCATATATATGGGTCTTGTTTCTGTATCCATTCAGTGAGCCTGTGTCGTTTGGTTGGTGCATTTAATCCATTCACATTTAAGGTAATTATCAATATGTATGCTCCTATTACCATTCTCTTAATTGGTTTGGGTTTGTTTTGTTAGGTCCTTTTCTTCTCTTGTGTTTCCCCCTTAGAGAAGTTCCTTCAGCATTTGTTGTAGAGCTGGTTTGGTGGTGCTGAATTCTCTTAGCTTTTGCTTGTCTGTAAAGCTTTTGATTTCTCCATCAAATCTGAAAGAGATCCTTGCTGGCTAGAGTAAGCTTGGTTGTAGGTTCTTCCTTTTCATCACTTTAAATATATTGTGCCACTCCCTTCTGGTTTGTAGAGTTTCTGCTGAGAAATCAGCTGTTAACCTTATGGGAGTTCTCTTGTATGTTATTTGTCATTTTTCCCTTGTTGCTTTTAATAATTTTTCTTTGTCCTTAATTTTTGCCAGTTTGATTACTATATGTCTCAGCGTGTTTCTCCTTGGGTTTATCCTGCCTGGGACTCTCTGCACTTCTTGGACTTGGGTGGCTATTTCCTTTCCCGTGTTAGGGAAGTTTTCGTCTATAATCTCTTCAAATATTTTCTCGGGTCCTTTCTCTCTCTTCTCCTTCTGGGACACCTATAATGAGGATGTTGGTGTGTTTAATGTTGTCCCAGAGGTCTCTTAGGCTGTCTTCATTTGTTTTCATTCTTTTTTCTTTATTTTGCTCCACGGCAGTGAATTCCACCATTCTGTCTTCCAGGTCACTTATCCATTCTTCTGCCTCAGTTATTCTGCTATTGATACCTTCTAGTGTAGTTTTCATTTCCGTTATTATATCTGTTATCATCTTTGTTTGTTTGTCCTTTAATTCTTCTAGGTCTTTGTTAAACATTTCTTGCATCTTCTTGATCTTTGCCTCCATTCTTTTTCTGAGGTCCTGGATCATCTTCACTATCATTATTCTGAATAATTTTTAGGAAGGTTGCCTATCTCCACTTCATTCAGTTGTTTTTCTGGGGTTTCATCTTGTGCCTTCATCTGGTACACATTCCTCTGCCTTTTCATTTTGTCTATCTTTCTGTATATGTGGTTTTCGTTTCACAGGCTGCAGGAATGTAGTTCTTCTTGCTTCTGCTGTCTGCCCTCTGGTGGATGAGGCTATCTAAGAGACTTGTGCAAGCTTCTTGATGGGAGGGACTGGTGGTGGGTAGAGCTGGGTGTTGCTCCTGTGGGCAGAGCTCAGTACAACTTTAATCCACTTGTCTGCTGATGGGTGGGGCTGGGTTCCCTCTGTGTTGGTTGTCTGGCTTGAGGCGACCCAGCATTGGAGCCTATAGGCTCTTTTGTGGGGCTAGTGGTGGACTCCAGGAGGGCTCATGTCAAGGAGTACTTCCCAAAACTTCTGCTGCCAGTGTCCTTGTCCCCATGGTGAGCCACAGCCACACCCCACCTCTTCAGGAGACCCTCCAACACTAGCAGGTAGGTCTGGTTCAGTCTCCTATGGGGTCACTGCTCCTTCCCCCTGGGTCCTGATGCACACACTACTTTGTGTGTGCCCTCCAAGAGTGGAGTCTCTGTTTCCCCCAGTCCTGTCGAAGTCCTGCAATCAAATCCTGCTAGGCTTCAAAGTCAGATTCTCTAGGAATTCCTCCTCCCATTGCCGGACCCCCAGGTTGGGAAGCCTGACGTGGGGCTCAGAACCTTCACTCCAGTGGGTGGTTTTCTGTGGTATAATTGTTCTCCGGTTTGTGAGTCACCCACGCAGCAGTTATGGGATTTGATTTTATTGTGATTGCGCCCCTCCTACCATCTCATTGCAGCTTCTCCTTTGTCTTTGGATGTAAGGTATCTTTTTTGGTGAGTTCCAATGTCTTCCTGTCAATGACTGTCCAGAAGATAGTTGTGATTCTGGTGCTCTCTAGATTCCATTTCTTGATGGAGAATTGTCAACATCACATTGTAAGAAGAGGAAGTGGGATAGGTTTATTTCTGCAAAAATATTTGGAAAATGTAATCTGCTATATTTATCATTGTATTTCAAATTTTTGCTATTCTTTTCTGGCTGATTTTGCAAAATATTTACATTTACAGATTCATTTTTTTTATATCGAAGTATAGTTGATTTACAATGTTGTGCCAATCTCTGCTGTACAGATCCAGTTGTCTTGAAATACACAGATTCACATTTTACATTTGCACTGCAGTTCTGTTGGCCATTTATGGTGTTTTCTGAGCTATTCTACTGCCTTTTACTCTTTACTCAAAATAGTATTTAACAACATTCAGATGTTACTGTAGTTTCTGCTCCATTGCAGTGACATCTCTTTTGTTGTTCACTTAGCTTATAAGGAGACATGGTCATAATTTTAGTTCTATATCAATTTATGGTTAGTGTCAAACTGTTTGGCCAAGTATTCAAGTAAGGGGAAGGAATCAGATTGGCGGATTGATAACAAAGAAACCTGAGGAAGAAATCGCAGATTGACATCTTGGAATGGGCCCAGAGTTTGAAAATTTTTATTCCATGCAAATGCCCACCAGGAAGTACCCACTAGGGAAGAGCCCCTAATAATCTGATGACAAGATGACCTATTTTGTGGGTATCAGTGAGAGCTTCTTTTCCTAGCAAACCCTAATACTTGCTCAATGAGCTTATAAACAAACATGGCAGGAATGTAAGCTAAAGATGGAATGAACAATATGAATTTTTTTTGAACAGAGCTGATCTGGCGACCTCCATAGCTGAGTGCCAACCTGCCAATAGCAAAGATTGATGCTGAGTTTTCAGCATGGTACCATACCTGGGAGGGAGCAACTGGTCACCTGGTATAAACTGATTACATGAATCACTGCCATTATGAAGTGACTATGATCTGTCCTCAGAGGAACAGATACGTAGTCTGCTTAGTCTGTATGCTTAATCTTATTTTCTCTGCCTGCCATGCTTTTGCCCAGCACCAAATTCTCAGAATTAACATATGCCTTATTCACTGCCATGCCATCCCACATAACACTATGTTTGAACAATGAACTCATTTTACGGCTAAAGTGGGACAATGGGGAGTGTCCATTGGATTCACAGGTATTACCATGTGCCTGTCATCCAGAAGAAGCTGGTATTATTATTATAGAATAGTGTATATATTGAGGACTCAGTTATGACACATCCTGTAATACAGCTTCCAATATATGGTGCAGTTTCCCTCCCGAACACACTTGGGTCTGTAACTCAAGGTGTAGAAGTGAGAGTGGTTTCACTTACCATTTTACCCACCTATTTGAATAATGTTTGCTTCCATATGCCATTTGTGCTTTGCTGGCCTAGAGCTATTAATACCCAAGGGATATTTCATGAGGGGACATAATAGTGGTCTCACCAAAGTGGAAGTCAAGATTGCCATCAGACTATTTTGAGGTCTTGGGGTTATTGAATTAACCGGCAAGAAGGTGAGTTACTGAATCAATAAGTGATTAATTCTGATTATCAAATGGAAATGGGAGTTGCTGCTACATTATGAAGGCAAGAAAATATATTTAGAACCTAGGAGAACTTCTGGAAGTACCTTCCTTAATTGCTATATCCAATGGTAAAAGATAATAAAAACCATAGCAACACAATTCATGCAGGAATTCCATGTATTCATATCTCTCTGTAACAAAGATTTGAATCACCTAAAAAGGCAAAGAACCCCAACTATCTAAGGTACTAAACGAGTATAAAGGAAAAATGGAAGAAGTGCTGGAAAAAATAATTGTAAGTGCCAATCAAAGGCTTTGTGATAAATTGTGGAAATTAGGATTATGATATCTATTTTCTTCATTGTGCTACTATGTCTTTATTTTCTTTACTCATTTATTTACATTTCCCCTACTACTTTATATAGTATGAGTGGTTAATTTTATTATTCAATCCTTGAATTACAGGATATTGTGTTGGGGATGTGATTTAAGTAGAAAAGGAATAAACATCACTCAGAAATAGCTGTAGAGACTGATGAGACTTTGGGTTTCCTCTTTTGGGAGTAAGTGTGGTTTTTTGTTTTTTGTTTTTAATTTTATAGCTACTTTATTTATTTATTTATTATTTATTTTTGGCTGTGTTGGGTCTTCGGTTCGTGCAAGGGCTTTCTCTAGTTGCGGCAAGCGGGGGCCACTCTTCATCGCGGTGCGGGGACCGCTCTTCATCGCGGTGCGCGGGCCTCTCACTATCGCGGCCCCTCCCGTTGCGGAGCACAGGCTCCAGACGCGCAGGCTCAGTAGTTGTGGCTCACGGGTCTAGTTGCTCTGCGGCATGTGGGATCTTCCCAGACCAGGGCTCGAACCCGTGTCCCCTGCATTAACAGGCAGATTCTCAACCACTGCGCCACCAGGGAAGCCCAGTAAGTGTGTTTTAATCTGTATAAAGGCTAGTTTCATCGTGGCTGGAAGAATGTTACGGTTGCAACTGTTATTTGGGAGTTTAAGTCTCAACAGAATCGTGTTTATGAAAGTAGAATAGCCAAAGGTATAAATTGTAGTGGATATAGTGGATTGGCACCCAGAATGTATGTTAGCCTCTTTTTAAAGTACCTTCCAGAATGGCAGAGGCTGCAAAATTACAAAATAGAATTTTCAGACTTCCTGTATGTAGGATTCTGAATATGAATTCAATTCTGTCAATCAGATGCATTCACAAAAAACTTGAAAAATGGAAGTGAGGGTAGAGGCCATTTCTTTTCTGTTTTGGCTGATTGCTAGCCTAGACGGTATCTGTTTCTTGATCTCTGGATTGTACATAGTAACCAATTCCAATGGCAGCATCCTAATTCCCCACTTTCTTCATTTTAGTATACTGCTAACGCTTGTTCCCTTGGAAAGCCTATTTAGCTACGTCATTCTGAGAACCGTTCCTGAGGGCCCTGCCTAGAGGCTACTCATTCACCCCTATCACAACTGTATAGGCAACTAATTCTTTTTTTTTCAAAGAAAACATTTTTAATCTTACTGTACAGTACCTTGAAAAGTACAGTACAGTACAACAGTTGGCATACAGGGGCTGGCATTGAGCCAGCGAACACACATTCACATCTTTGAAAGTTTGCAGCTTGAAGGTTCGTATGTAGGGAACTTACTGTAGAGCGAAGTATACAGAAGAGATGAAAAAAACTTAAAATTTCACCACCCAGAAATTAAGATTATAATTTGCGTGTATCTTCCAAAGATGAAATGCACATGCATATATAAAGGTATATATTATTTTTACATCATTGGTATTGTGCTATTTATACATTTTCTCTTTCTTTATTTGCTAATTGTTAAGAGAATTTTCCCATTCCACTAATTTATCTTTAAACAGCATTTTTAAAAGCCGTATAATAGCCCATCATATGGATGTGCCATTGATTTATTTAGCCTGTCTCCTACTGTAGGTCAGGTCCTGGCTTCCAGCTTTCCAGTATTATAAATAACAAATGTCCTTGTCCCCTAACTCTAGCCATTTGTTTTCTGTATCATATGATGTGGCATTTTTTTTTAATAATGCAGAGGCCAATTGCATTTATTGAGCTACTGCTGGGTGTCAGCCTCTCTGCTTAGTGCTTTTCCTTTCACTTAGAAAGCCTCAGAGCCTCCTTGCAAATAGGCAACTAATTCTGCTTTAAATGTTTTTCTGGTTAAAATAGCCAGCAGAGCACAGAGGCAAGTGGAGAGAACACAGACTTCTCAGGTATTAAACTATTCCAACAGAAATCTTTGGATGTGGTTTATATAGACAGAACTGACCATACACACAAACTTGAGGCCTAAGTTTTGAGGGAATTATATTGGCAAAGAAGTTCCAAGTCTGTTCTAGAAGCTTATGATTATTTGACTGCTAAATCAACCTGAAGGTCTCCAAACCTGCAACAGAAAGATGGCTGCAAAAATTGTGAAACACTCCACCTTCACCCAAAAATTAATTCTCTCCAATACCCACTTCAAATGTGTCATATAGCATAATGGACAAAGAAAAACTTCCTAGAAGGCAAAGCTAAGGGCCATGGAGGATAATTAAGAAAGATATTCCTTCAAGAGTAGAGAAATACAGGATGTCAAATGAGCTAAACTAGAAGTTTACCCCATTGTTAAAATGGGGGTTCTTTACAATTTCTACCCAGCAGGATTTCATGATTTCTGTAGATCTGTGACTATTTCCCATCCTTTCCTCTTCTGAATGTGAGTTTTTATTGTAGTTATCCTTTCCTGATCCACCATCATATAATGGGTATGTGTATGTGTATGTGTGAGTGGAGAGGTGCATATAATATTTTTAAAAAATCTTATAGGATGCCAGACCACAGGAAGCCATATCTGGAAATGATGAAGAGGAATGCATTTCACTCACAAGTAGAGGACCTTGAGCTGTATAGAGTTACTAATGAGATTACATTAGGAAAAGAAACATGTTCTGTGTGTTATTAAAAGAGAGTACACAGGTTTGGGGGTTGCCAAAAGGGTGGATTGTATTAGAAACTATTAGTTGTTCCCAATATCCATTTCCTGCTTCTTCCACAATTAAAAAAAATTTTTTTTAGTTGGACAAACAGGCAAGATAGACAGAATTCTAAGATCACCCACAAGATTCTTAACACTAGTGTACATACCCTGTATAACCCCTCACCCTGAGTACAGCAGGATTTGTGAATGTGATGGGATTTCACTCCTGTGATTAGATTGCATTACATGGCAAAGGTGCAGGTATTTTGCAAGAACCTGAACCTGAATTAGCTTGGAAGCAGATTGTTCCAGTCAAGCCTCCAGATGAGAAGAGAGCCCAGCCAACACCTTCATTTCAACCTGGTGAAATCCTGAGCAGAGGATCCAGTGAAACCTTGCTAAGACTCCTGATCCACAAAAACTGTGAGATAATAAATATGTGTCAGGTTACGCTACTAAATTTGTGATTATTTGTTACACAAAAATAGAAAATGAGTAGAGGTACATATTTAAACATTATACTTCTAAACTTCTCTTGCAGTAGGTGTGGTCTGTGACTAAATTCTGGCCCATCAGACAGGAGCTGAATTCAACTGTGCAACTTCTGAATCATTATTGTAAAGGTAAATAATGGCCATACTTTTAATTCTTTTGAATATATACCCAGTGGAATTGCTGGATCATATGGTAATCCTATTTTTATTTATCTATTTTTTCTAGTAAAAAATATACAACATAAAATTTACTATCTTAACCACTTTTAAGTAGTGTTAACTATATGTACCTCATTGTGCAACAGATGTCTAGAAATATTTTCATCTTGCAAAACTGAAACTCTATACCCATTGAACAATGATTCCCTTTTCCCCATCCCTCCCAGCCCCTGGCAATCACCATTCTACTTTCTTTTTTTTTTTTTTTTTAATTTTATTGCATTTTTATTTATTTATTTTATTTATTTTTATTTTTTTTAATATTTATTTTTGGCTGTGTTGGGTCTTCGTTTCTGTGCGAGGGCCTTCTCCAGCTGCGGCAAGTGGGGGCCACTCTTCATCGCGGTGCGCGGGCCTCTCACTATCGCGGCCTCTCTTGTTGCAGAGCACAGGCTCCAGACGCGCAGGCTCAGTAGTTGTGGCTCACGGGCCTAGCTGCTCCGCGGCATGTGGGATCCTCCCAGGCCAGGCCTCGAACCCGTGTCCCCTGCATTGGCAGGCCGACTCTCAACCACTGCGCCACCAGGGAAGTCCCACCATTCTACTTTCTGTTTCTAAGAGTCTGACTACTTTATTTACCTCATTTAAGTGGAATCATACAGTATTTGTCTTTTTGCGACTGGCTTATTTCACTTAGCATAGTGTCCTCAAAGTTCATCCATGTTGTAGCATGTGACAGAACTCCCTTCCTTTTTAAGTCTAAATAATATTCCGTTGAATATATATACCACATTTGTTTATACATTCATCTGTCAATGGGCATTTGGGTTGCTTCTGCCTTTTGGCTATTGCGAATATTGCCACTATGAACATAGGTGTACAAATATATCTTTGAGATCCTGCTTTAAATTCCTTTGCATATATACCCAGAAGTGGGATGCTGGATCATATGATACAGTAGTTCTATATTCAATTTTTTGAGGAACCTCCAATGATGTTCTCTACAGAAGTTGAATCATTTTAAACCTCACCAATATTGCACAGGGTTCCAATTTCTCCATATCCTCACCAATACTTGTTATTTGGGGGAGTTTTTGATTGTAGCCATCTTACTGGGTATGAAGTAGAATCTCATTATGGTTTTGATTTGCAGTTCTCCAGTAATTAGTGACCTTGAGTGTCTTTTTCATATACTTGTTGGCCATTTGTATATCATCTTCGGAGAAATGTCTATTCAAGTCCTTTGCCCATTTTGTAATAGGATTATTTGACTTTCTGTTGTTGATTGGTAAGTACTCTTTATGTATTTTTAAAGTACTCTGGATATTGTTGTCCGTGGTTTTGAATTCACATCCAGGAAAACATTGCCATTTCTTGATGCTAGCCTAACACATATTTTCTGCCTTGCAGAAATGCCTGGAAGATGGTGATCCACTTGTTGTAATGTGCAAGAAAAAAACACATCTAATTTTTCTTCCCTCACTTTTCATATGGACTGCTATTCTCCATGCACTGGAAGCCAGTCACCTTCTCTTTCTCAAAGGACTTCTCACAGTTTTTTATTTTCTCAGGACCCCCAATCTCCTTCCTGCTCCTGCATGACTACAAGTGTTGAGCTGGAGAAGGAAGACAGAGTCCATGTTAGTTCACCATTTTGTCAAGAATTGGAAGTCCCGACCCTTTTTATTACTTTCTTTGTGGTGGAAATAACTTGGTCTGATGGGATCTAATCACAATTCCATGGGTGGGTTGGAGGTTAGGGGTTAATATGCTATATGCTCTCTGCTCTTTACAAGCAATATTAAATAGTGAGTAAGAGTGCTGGGAGAGAGAATTCTTATAAGAATTTTGCAGGCATATTGTATTGTGATAAACTTGTGAAATACAGCTTTCTTAGAAAAAATTGTAGAATGATTTAATGAAGAATACTAGTATAATTTGCTGATCCCATTTGCCTCCTGGAAAGCTGGGGGAGAGTCATTATTTTTAGGGGACTTCCAGAGCAAAGAAGAATTGGACCAAGATTATAGAAGTATACTAAGCAAAGGAAATTTTGTTACCAATCCTCAATGAACATTTAACTCAAAGGCTTGTTGTGAGGATTATATGAATTATTCATGAAGAAGCACAGCACAGTGATTAAGAAGATAGGCATCAGAGTTAAGTAGACTTAAATTGTACTTCAGGTGATCTTCAAATATTTAAACTTACAAAGCTTCAGAAATGTTTTACTCTGTAAAATAGGGATAATAATAATACCTTAACAATAAGATTCTTTAGAATTTTTTGAACCACTTCATGGAAAATACAGAAACTTTGCAATTACATAGTTCTATTTACAATGAACCTTTGACAGCCCTTATGCTCTGATTTTCATGTATATTACATCTACATGCATTACAAACTCCACCAGAAAATGCTGTAAGTTTTGCTTTAAAAAGTATTATGTATTTTAAAGAAATTAAAAGGGAAAATAGTCTTTTATATTTATCCAGATAGTTCCCATTATTAATCTTCATCCTGAAAGTCCAAGTTTCCCTTGTTATCATTTCTCTTTAGCCTGAAGAATTTCCTTTAGTGTATCTTGTCGTGTGTGTCTGCTGGCAACACATTCTCTTAATGTCCTTCATCTAAAAATGTCTTCATTGCACCACCATCCTTGAAAGATGTTTCTGTGATATATATATATATGCAGTTTTACCGTTTTTTTTCTTTAAACACTCTAAAGATTTTGCTCTGCTGTTTTCTATCACTCAATATTTGCTGGGAAACCTGTGACCCTTAGAATTGTGCTTCCCTGTATATTAATGTGTCATTTTTCTGTAGCTGCTTTTAAGATTTTTTTGGTTTTCAGCAGTATAATTATGATGTGTCTAGGCATAGTTTTCTTTGAATTTATCCTGTTTTATGTTTTCTGAGCATCTTGAATCTGTAAATTTATGTTGTTGGTCAAATTTTGGTAAGTTTTTTTGGCTAGTTTCTTTTAAAAAAATTTTTTTTTATTTATTCATTTATGGCTGTGTTGGGTCTTCGTTTCTGTGCGAGGGCTTTCTCCAGTTGCGGCAAGAGGGGGCCACTCTTCATCGCGATGCGCGTGCCTCTCACTATCGCGGCCTCTCTTGTTACGGAGCACAGGCTCCAGACGCGCAGGCTCAGTAATTGTGGCTCACGGGCCCAGCTGCTCCGCGGCATGTGGGATCTTCCCAGACCAGGGCTCGAACCCGTGTCCCCTGCCTTGGCAGGCAGACTCTCAACCACTGCGCCACCAGGGAAGCCCCTGGCTAGTTTCTTTAAATAGTTTTCTCTGCCTAATTTTTTCTACTTCTTCTGGGCTCCAATTATTTGTATATTAGACCTTTTGATATTGTCCTACATGTCCCTTGGGCTCTGTTAATATTTTTTTCCTCATGCTTTTTCATATTGGATAATTTCTATTGATTTATTGATTTCTGACATTTTTCTCTGTTAAGTCCATTCTGCTGTTAGGCCCAGCCAGTGAATCTTTTTATTTCAGGGACTGTATTTTTCTTAAAATTTCCATTTGAATCTTTTATATTTGATTCCTCTGCTGAGTTTTACTATCTTTTCATTGATTACAAGTGTATTGTCTTTTATTTCATTGAACATAGTTCAATATTAGCTGCTTTAAAGTCATTGTCTAATAATCCTAACATTTTTGTCATCTGGAATTTAGCTTCTCTTTACTTTTTCCTTTGACACTAGGTCTCACTTTCTTGGTACTTTTAATGTCAAGTAATTCTGAATTGTGTGTTTGGCATTTATGAACATTGTTTTAGAGTCTCTGGATTCTGTTTTATTTCTCTGCAAAGTACCAAGGCTTTTGTTTAGCAAGAAATTAACTTGGTCTGAAACAAACTGAAGATTCTGTTTTGCTTGTAGTGGGTAACAACTCAAATCTTGCTTCAGTTCTTTTAACTGGAAGAGTAGTAGGTTTTTTATCTGAGCTGCTTGCATTCTGCCTTTATGTTATTCAAATCAAAATAGGGTTTTTAAAAAACTTTTTGTTTTTATTGAATGATTTTTAAAATTCTATAGTGCTTTACAATTTTCAAAAGTTTCACGCAGATGATTCCATATAATAATATCATAATAATCCCCTTTTTTCCCCTACCCCTATTGCCCCCCTCCCTTCCCTCTCCCCACTGATAACCAACCACGAATTTGTTCTCTATATGAGTCTGCTTCTTTTGTTGTTTTACTCACTAGTTTGTTGTATTTTTTAGATTCCACATATATGTGATATCATACAGTATTTATCTTTCTCCATCTGACTTATTTCACTTAGCATAATGCCCTGCAAGTCATCCATGTTGCTGCAAATGGCAAAATCTCATCCTTTTTTTATGGCTGAATAGCATTCCATTTTGTGTGTGTGTGTGTGTATACCACATCTTCTTTATCCGTTTATCTGTTGATGGACCCTTAGGTTGCTGCCATATCTTGGCAATTGTAAATAATGTTGCTATGAACATTGGGTGTATGTATCTTCAAATTAGTGTTTTTGTTTCTTTCAGCTATACACCCAGGAGTGAAATTGCATATGTCTGAGTTTTTATACAGAGTTTAGAGTTCCCCTCTCTGGTTCTCTGTTTTGGAATTCTTGCCTCATTCTCTAGCTGCCCTGGGCTTCTCAGGCCAGAAAGATAGTGGGCTTTCTATGATAGTTTTTGCCACTCTGAATTGCACCACAATTTTGATCTGTCCATAGGTCAAAGCCACCAGAAAATGGGAAACTCACTCTCTGTTGGTCACTAACTCCACATTTTGACTTTGCCTGCTTCTGTTCACTCTCTTGACCCCTCAGGGTTTCGTTTTTTCTTTTTTCTTTTTTGGATTTTTTTCTAGAGTTTATAGTTTTTATCTGTAGAAAGGATACTATACAATGAACTCTATGTAGAGAAAAACAACCCATTGTATGGGTATTTTTAATGCCATGTTAGAAATGAGAAAACTGAGCCTTGGTGAAGCATCTTAATCAAAATCACAGAGCAAGTAAGTGACAGAATCAGGATTCCAATTCAGATTTTTCTGGTTCCAAAATCTGTACACTTAACATTACTGTTCTTTATTAATCATCAAATAGACTCATATATAAATTATTACATCATCAGGCAGATGGTTTCAAGTGCTCTATTAACACAGTGCTAAAAATGAACTGGGTAGTAGAAAGTACATGGGTCTCCCGTTCAAGGATTCATCAGTTTCTACTAAATTTAGCTTGGAAAATCTATGTCAAGGTATCAGGTGACAGTGAGCCAGCATTTTGGAAGGCAGGTAGGGATGGAGAAGCAATAAGATTTTTTTAATGAATCACTGTAGATGTTTATTCTTGTCAAGTGTTCCTGACTACGTATTCTCTCTATCAGGGGAGTACAGTTCTCTTTAAAAATTATAGAAATAAAAACCATCAGTTACCATCCTGTCCCTGCCAAGCTGGAGAATGGAACAGAAAGGCCAAGTCTTTCTGCTTAAACACATATTCATTCATTGTAATAGGTACTATAGTTTATACTGAACACAACTAGGCTAGTTGTTCCTCTGGGGAATGTACTTGCAAGTTAATATTTCAATTTCACTGGCCCTATGCTTTAAGATTTTCTTAAAAACATCAGTTGTCAGTATAAATTAAATATGGTTTAAATCAACATAATTCTATTTATCCTAGCAAGGAAGTGTTTTTTTTAAAATGACTCATTGTCTGATTTTTTCACAGAAATAATCTTTGCATACTTTTATACCACATACACGAGGTGACTGGGATTCAGTCTCTATCAGAAAAATTCATTTTATGGTATCCTTCCTATGGCATTCCTTTGTCCTCTGTAACAGAAAATTACCAGCAGAAGCATTTCTCCTTCACCCAGTTCTGGTTCTCTTATCATAGTTCTATCCCTCTACCCTCCCTTCCTGCCCTGCTTGGGAATTTGAGAGGACAGGGAAAGATTACTAAAAGTTTGCCCTCTGTCCAACACCACTGCATCCAATAGTATATGTGTCTAATCTTTTCACACAATTAACAGGTCCTTCCCCATTTCCTCTTTCATACTGTTTTTGTGTGGACAATGGATTAATGCCAAAAGTGATTTTCCCCTTCAGACACTTCCAGACCACAGAGACTTTAATCCAACTCACAGTGGGACTGAAAGTTTCAGCTTCTGTTCTAGTGCCCTTTCTACAATGCTGGGCCAGGGGTGCAAGGGAAATAGAATGATAAACATTAACTTTTTCCCTACCTGTTTTATACTTTCTCTATTACCCTTCCCATACCAATCACTTGCTTACTTCTCAGCCCTGCTTCCTATATCTTCCCCTCCTACAGCCACTATTTCTGAAGTTGTATTAGAAACTGTTGATATACATTAGTCCATTCCATCCTAACAACCCTTACGGAGACAGTAGTAATACTACTTACATTTGACTATTTACTACGTATCAAGCATTATTTTAAGCATTTAGCACGTATTAACTCATCTAATCTGTGAGGCTATTATTATTCCTGTTTTAAAGATAAGGAAGCTGATGTTCCATGCCTTGAATTACACTGCAAATAACTGGCAGAGGCAGGATTTGAATCCATGCCTGACTAACTCTAAAGCAGCCTTTAATTATGAGTTAATGAACAACTATTTAATCATTATTATTATTTTTTAATCATTATTTTCAGCCCCTAATCCGGTGAACATTTTGCCATCTCATCTCTCATATCCTTATCCTTTACGCGTCCCTACGTTCTCTTCCTCCCTTCCTCATCCCCCACGTCCCTCTGCCCCCTCATCCTACTGTTTGCCCACCTTCCTTTATTACCCTGTCCTCCCACTTTCCCTGACCTCCACATTCCTGTCACAATCATCCCCGTCCTTAAGGTCCTTGTCTCTTTCTTCTCTTGAGACCCTCGTTCGTAATATTCCCTGTTTCCTCTCTATTTTTAAAACGTCCCCTCCTGCCGCAGACTCCTGGTCCCTCCTGCCTCACAGAATCCCCTCCCCTCCGGTGCCGCCCCCTCTCTTTCCCATCGACCAGCGGAGGCACGGCGGTCACAGCGGGCGCGGCGCGTGGGGGCGCGGGGGTCACAGCGTGCGTGGCGCGTGGGGGGCGGGCGTCTGAGGGCGCCGCGGGGTCCTCCGGCTCCCCGGCAGCCCCCGCGCGCGGTGCAAGCTGGGGGAACATGGCCGCTTCCGGTCTCCCTCCTGGGCCGGCGCGGGCCTGACCGCGGCCCCTGCCTGTCGCACTCCGCCCTGCGTTTCTCCAGCCCGGCAGCCGCGGAGGTCGCTGCAGGCTTTCTCTCCCGCTGCCTCCGCCGCGCCATGGAGAAGAGCTCGAGTTGCGAGAGTCTTGGCTCCCAGCCGGCAGTAGCACGGCCACCCAGCGTGGATTCCCTGTCCAGGTAACCGGGACGCCCAGGGCCTTGCCCAGCGTCCGCGGGGGATGACGAGGGGCCGGGGCCACGCTGGATGGTGCCCCAGCTCGCCGCCTCTGGTTCCAGAAGACTGCGCCGGAATTCCTTCCCTAGAACTGGGAACGTCTTCTTTCTCCCTCTCTGGGGGTTAGAGGCTGGGAAAGAGGAGGTTAAAACTCACTGCTTCTTTTTCGGCTCCTCTACCTTTTGTATTCCGGGGTCGTTTTATCCGCGGTTGGGGAAGCCCCGGTTCATTACATTCTCTAATCTTTCATTACTTCTTAATTCATTTTTTGGATAGCCCTCCCCCCATTTCCTCCCTGCCTTTCTCTCTTGATCACTCTTTCCAAAATCATCCTCCAGTGTTTTTTCCATCCGTCTTTAAGTCTTTGCTTTTCGGTTTCTTGCCGACTCTTTCCTCTCTTTCTCTTCGCTTCACTTATCTCTTTTACTATTTTCCTTACATTCTGATCTCCACCCCCGCCCCCGCCTCCCCCCCCAACTTTGCTTTAAAATGTAAGTAAAAATACCCGCCACTGTGCTTTTCTGGTCTGAATCTTTCAGTTGAAAGTCATTATTCCCGAGTAACTGATGAGTGGTAGTTTTCTTCCTTCTTGGGCTACCGGTTCTCCAGGTTATTTCTCTTGTACCAGATGGGATTTTGAGGAGGACTTTACTATGCAGCTTTGCAGAGAGCTGTTGTGAATGTTAACTACACGTGTTTCAGACGCAGTTTTTTCCTTTGGTTTTAAAATAGTGATTTAAAATTTTATTAAGAAATAATTGGAAGACCTGTATTTGTTATATGGCCACAATGAAATCAGGTTCTTTTCCATTGAAAAATAGTCTAGTTGTTATTAGAGAGTTATTAGATACTAAACCACTGTGAAAACACACTATTTTCATTTTTTCCTGTGAATAAATTGAAGTTGCTCTGTCTCTTTTAATTCATTTTGGATTCTGCTAGATATGGGTGATACTGCCATTTTTTTTCCTGTTGCTGTTTGGGACCTCATTGGGAAATCATTAGCTGATCCCACCGTTCTAAATTAGATTCTCTTAAATGCGTTCATAGCAACCTGCCCACGCTTTTTTCAGAGTCCTTAACAAGCACAGTGTAATTTTTGGTTTAATTGTCTTCTCTACTAGGCTATAAGCTACTTGCGGACAAGGATCGTATTCATCTTCATATCACCAGCATTAAACAGAGACCCTGCCTGTCAGAGGTGCTTAATAAATGTTTTTTTTTTGAATTTGTATATTGAGTTATCCAGGAGAGAAGAACTTTTCTTTGTGTTTGATTATGTACAGTGTACATTTGTTTCAAGTAATTTTTAGGTTTATGTTTATTACTTGGAAATTTAGAAAGCTGGGGATTTACACTCAGCTGTAAAATCATTCAGAAAACAGGTTGGAAAATTACAATTTTATGGGAGAATTATGAATGACAACTATGGCCCAGGATAGAATGTAAAGAACACAAATGAGGCAACTAGTAATCTCATCCAAGGGAGAGGATTTGGAACCACAGGAGGCAGCATAGTGTTGTTAGAAAGAAAGTACTGGAAATCAGGAGGCTCAGGCTCTTTTAAAGTCCTAGGCTCAGCTAATGATTTGGCCTGTATCATTTAACCTTTCCAGTCTGCAGTTTTTTCATCTTTTGAAATAAGGGGGTTGATCTAGAAAACCTGTAAGGTCCTGTGGAGCTCTAAAATTCTTTATCTTAATGATAATACTTGATGATAATAACCTTTGTTATGAATTTTTGCAGTTACACTAAATAAATGTCTGTTAGTATTACAAACTAATGTACATACCTGTGCCACTTAAGCACAATTATTTTCTAAAAAAAAAAAAGCCCAGCAACTTTAAAGTTTATATATATATATATATTTTTAACTTCTTAATGAAACATTATGTTACATATAAATTTGAGAAGATTAAGAACTCCTTGAATTTTGACTAGAGTATTAGCTTCATCCTCTCCAGACAAAAATATAAGTATGACTCTACTTTCACAGGAAAATGCCAGCTTTCATTCCTCTTCTCTAGAAGGTGGAAAAATAACATTTATTGATTGTCTACTGTATACAGTCCACCCTGCTAAATTCTTTCATATCTTTTATTTCATGAATCATTACACCTGTTTGTGGCATTCTCTTTAATCAACATTATAGAAAAGCTGCATTGTAGACAGTTGTTAGAAAGCGTAATTTTAAGCTTAATTTAGGGTAACAGTCACAGATGGTTCTAGTACACGGGGGACGGGGGTGGACAACTGTGGTTATAAAAGCAATGTTAAGTGGCTACCCAGATTAAGTTTATTACTTTTGTTAGCCTATAATAAAGCAAAATATTGGTGTTTGAACTGTATTATCTCAGCCTTTTGCAGAAATCTCACCCTTAAATTGTAGTTATGCTTTTGTTTTATACAATTAGGAAATTTTCATTTTCAAATTTTCAATTAAGAAATTGCCTTGTGAAATTGTTTTGATATCTCCTGTAGAATAATAGTTAATACTGTTCAGTGTGTTACAGATTGTCTTTTACACATTCGATTAACAAATTTCTGCTGAGTTTAGTTCAAAGGAAAATTGTTTATGCAAAAAATTATGTATATTTCCTATTTGTTTGAAAATGGAAACTATTAATGCATCTTCAATTTGGCAAAAGACTTCAGTTGGATTTATAACTGAAGTTGGTAATATACTCATCTTTAATTTTTTCAAGTACTTCTATTAGATGAATTCAGTTTAAATATTATGTTTAAATGTGTTAATTTGTAAAATGTTTACACTCTTCTGGGAAGTAGGAAGAATATAAATCTGAAAAATAGTACTGTAACCTATGTGGTTGCCCATTGTTTTTTGGAAAATGACACACTCCATTTAAGTTGGGTGACTGGCTCTTGTGGGATCTGTAGTTCATACTAAGCATATATTGAGTCTTGATATCTATATATCTACTGTCTGTATGTATCTATAAATCTGTAGTCAGCTCAGAATTGCTATTGCTCTAGCTTTGCCTTCTAGGTCATCTTAGGCCTGATATCTTTGATCACAGAAGAACAGTTTCATTCTTAATATGATGTTCACATAGCAGTTTCCTAATCAGCTGTATATGATTAGGAATTATGTCATCTTGCATCCTTACAAAAAGTAATTTTCTTTGGTGAGTCCTGCTTGGTATTGTCTACTTCAGTGAGCTGTTCAGCAGCTCTTGTATATCCTGCTATTGTCCATTCATCACACGTGTCCTGCCCCGCAGAGAGAGAGTTGCGAAAAAATTCACTTCAACACACTGTTTATCTGGCTGTATTCCATAATTTTCTTCTTGTTGGTTTTGCTCTGATTCTTGTGTAGGATATTGATAAAACAATACTGTAGGCTGGATATGGTAGCTAGGGTAGGCCTGAGCCTTAGAATTGTAGAAGTTATACGGCACAGTTTGACACTGTATTGGTACTATTCTGCCTTCTTAGTCTGGTTTTCCATTTTGTACACTGTTATAAAATGTACTGCTTAAGTGAGTTTCTTTGATTACTTTTTACAGTGCATAATCACATGCTAATATATCTAGTGCTGAATATGTGCCCAGTGAATGATTGAATAAAGAAATGTTGACTGAATGTTCACCACTTGTCTTATTTGCTGTTTCTATTCAAAGAGTTAAAAAGGGTTTTCTTATGTGGAATTTGGCCTGTAAAGTCACAACTTCAGGTTCAAGCTGGGAAGTTACCCTTGCATGAAGCCTCCTGACACCCTGAGCTATTTTATTGGCTGCATTATCTTTTCTGTGCCCACTCCTATATGTCTTCACAACATTGTTTCCTTAGCCTACCGAATTTTCCATCTGTCTTGATTACTTTGGTCTCTTTCTCTCTAATTTATTTTGTCAGTCATTTTATTTAATGTATATTTCTTTCATCCTATATATATATCCTCATTTTCTAATTACTCTGGGCACCACTTGTTTGTCTCAGATGATTTTGGGTTATCAGTTGATTTCTAGTCTGTATATTCATTAGTATTTATGAGCATTCTGTATTTACGTTTAGCTTAGATTAAAAAAAAATCAGAGGGGAGGTGCACATAATGTAATAAAAAAAGTAGCTCCAACTAATTAGATTTTTGAATTGCATGTCTTCCTTAAAATTATCATCATTCGAAAACAGTAGATCCTGGATTTCTGTTTCCATGAGTTTTGATGGTACTTATAGCCTGAAGAGGTAGGAGAGTTTTTAAGATTTCTAAAATACATTTTGTCATAAGGTCTCATTTCTAGTTTCAGCCCCAAGGTTACTTAGAGGTGATGTAAGTAGGAAATATCCTTTTAGGTTGTTTTTTCAGTAGTGGTGATGGATTTGTATCCAATCACACATTCTTATCAATACTCCTTTTGACTCTTGGCATGTCTTCTGAGGCAGCTGGCCTGATTGGTGGTAGAAACTATAGCTACAGAACAAAGTGAAGCTGATAGGTTGAATCTCCAACCTTGGCCTTATTATTAACACCTTGCATCAGATATTGAACATTTTGGTAGCCTAAAAATTACTTATTTTGGGTTTCATTATAACAGGACCCTAAAAGAACCTTAAAGTTCTGTTAGATAAGATCCAGTATTCTTGTGAACTAATCAGTAATTGTATATATTTTTCTGGAAGAACATTTAAATTACTTACCAATCAAAAGTGTACAAGTTAATGCTAAAGCTGAGACTGGGTCCTGTGTATGTTTTATTCTTTCTTCCTTATGCTATCATCAATAGTCTTCTATTAATATAAGTCAGTAGTTCCAGGACAGTACCATCAGCATCCCTTGGGAATTTGTTAAAATACAGATTTCCTGGGCCTACCTCAGATCTAACTGAATCAAAAACTTTGAGGGTGGAGACCACAGTTTGTATTTTAGCAAGACCTCCAGGTGACCCTGATGCATGCTGAAGTTTGAGAACCATTGTCTTGGGTCTTTTCCTGATTGTTGCCTAGTAACTCCATCAATATTAGTTGAAATGGACTAGGTTAAGGTCTGTGTTAGAACTACTATAAGCCTATTACTTGAGAGCACTTTTGTAAAAATATCGACTGAAGTAGTGAGAGGTAAAAGTCATCTCTTGTGGATTTATTATATCTCGCTTTTTGGAAATTTCCTGAGCTCTTTTCTTTCATAGCCACAAGAAAGAACACCAAATCAAGAATATATGTTTTAGGCTTTTCTTAAAAATAGATCCTTGGTGAGATGCATTAGTGGTAACATACATATTAAAAAAGTGTTATAAAGAATTTCAGGAGACCATCACCTGAACCAATAAAGGATTATGCCCAAGGGAAGGAAATAACCCAGATACAGATGTTCAGTAAGCAGTGAGTTTATTTTGGAAAGCTGCCAGTTAATGCTATTGTATTCAGATTCATCAGGGACAAATGTTGCATGTGATTCAGGACTTGACCATTCTCTAGATTAGTATAGAATATTTTCTCTTTTTAAAGGAAGTTAATTTTGAATAGGTAAAGCACTTGCCGTCTCTTGGCCTACTCTATAATTTAGTTAAATCAGTGGATAAGATTAAAACTATTGAGAGGTGATATGGATAGGGAGTGATTTTATAAGCCTGCATTCCACAGGAAGTCAGGTTAAAAACGGAACTATATAAAATGAAAAGATTGGTATAAGGTTCTTAAAATTAAAGGGACTAGAGAAGATGCCCTCTTAATGAAAATAATAACCTCAGTTCCCTTTCCTGTAGCTTTATTACACAGAACTGACTGCTTATCCCTCTTAATGTGTTTCTCTATATGTACCAATGTTGTCATCACTATAGACCACTAATGAGCAAGCTTCATAATTCTTCCCCTGGCCAAGTACATAGTACCCATGCAGTAATTGCTGATGCACTTTTCTTCTTTCAAAGACTCTTTACTGGGTGTGATTAACTCTTGGCCTCTTTAAGTACTTTTTAGTCTATATTAAATAAGGGCAAATGCTATGTTTTCAATATAATAAAAATTAACTTTTAAAATGTTTCAACCTATACACTTCAAAAAACCTAAATACACTTACTTGGAAAACTCTTCTTCTTTATTATTTTTTTAAAGTTAGGATTTAGGCTTAGAGTATAACAGAAAACCCAAACTAACAGTGGCTTAAAACAGATAATTTTGTGGTTTTTTCCCCCCACGGTAAAAGCCTGGAGATAGTTAATACAGATCTGATATAGTGGGTATAAAGTATCAAGGACACAGACTCTTTCTAACTTAGTGTATGTTACATTTCAGTGTTACCTCAAAAACTGAACTTGCTATTGCAATGCTTTACCCATTGGATCTTCATTAGTCGAAAGGAAGGAGGAAAGGAAGAAGAAAGGCATGTTCCTCTATGTAAAGGATACTTTTTTTGAAGTCACATACCGCCTTTAAGCTTACATCCGGTTGGCCAGATCATGGTCCCATTGCCATACCTAGCCACAACGGAGGCTAGGATACGTAGTCTCTTCTGGGAGGCTTTATTCTGAGCTGGAAATTGGAGGTCTATCTTTAAGGAATAGGAGAGAATGGGTATTGGAGATAGTCAGCAACTTCTCCCACGTATACACATAAATCATCTTAAAGCAAGGAAAATATTTTTCAGTTCAAGTGTACAACACTTAACTTATGCCAAAGGCATTCTTAGATTTGCGTGCAATGACCATAATAGAAAATGCTTGGAAAGAGAGAGATGATATATTGTAGCCAACCGAAAAAGAGCACTGTATCTTGGAATGCTCTAAACTTTTGAGTTTTTAAGCTTTTTACTTTTTTTTTGTTTGTATTATCTTGGGCCAGATTTTTATAATCTCAATCTAGGACTATAAAATAAAGGGGATAGACTTATTGATTGCCAGGTCATTAAGTGAAAGGCAAATAGAAATCAAATGAGGAATGATCAGCTATGTTATTTCATTTGAAGAGCTCAAAGAGTTGCCTGGTAAAGTAGTGGTGGTATGAGGATGATGGCCTGTACTGATTATTCCTCTGCAGTTTGGCATTCATTTCCAAGACATGTGTCCATGTGTTTTATCTCCCCCTAGAATATTGCATCAGGTCATGCTTAGGTATTTTCTCTCATTTCAGTTCAAAAGAGAAATAAAGCAGGCCATTTTGGGCCATGTTAATTTATGAATGCTTTTGCCAGTATCTTGTGTTTACTTTTACATCATCGACCTAAAGGTTTGATTGAAAATTCAGAGAAATCAGTGTTTTATACATTTTTGTGTCATCTAACTTAAATATTAATATTTTAAGCATGTAATGTCAAACAGAAGGAGTTTAATCATTTGGAGATAAGTAGAGGAGGGTAGAGGAGTCTCTTCTGGGTTGATACAGCATTATTCATTGTGCTCATAGGGTTTAATAGGCATGAGTTACAAATATATCCATCTCCTTTCTTAACAGAATTGCTATTACTGAAAACAGCAAGCGAATAGTTGTTCAACTAGGACTTTGTTAGGAGGTTGTGTATCAGCAAAAGGTGTAATAACTTTGGCTGATGATGGGCTAGTGATGATGAGCCTTAATTTTCTTGAGCCAGGAAATGCAGCAAAGGTCAAAAATAAAATTTTAATATGATATGAATGTCCTCTGTTACTAGTATTGGATAATACTCTTCCATTATAACCAAAGGCAGTACCTAAAAATATGAACATCTGAGATAAGCTTTGCTTTTCAAGTGGTAGAAAGTTGTTGTAGTAAACAATTAATAGTATTAATATCAACAGTCCCAATAATAATAATATAAATAATAGCACTTAACATTTATTGAGTGCTTACTATATGCTAGGCATAGTGGTAAATCCCTTATATTCATTTTCTCATATAATCCTCATAACTGTATAAAATAAACAGTATTATTGCTTCCATTTTACAGATGAGAACACTGAAGATTAGGGAGAGCAGTTTGACATTTGAACCCAAGTCATGTTTAACTTCAGCATCTTCTGTGCTGTAATGAACTCATCATACCTGACGATCTGGTGCCCCAGCTCCAGGGCAAAACTTGGTAGTTAAGGGCAGTCCCAGGGCAGGTCAGTTGGGTTGTCTTGATGAGGAAATGAGTTTCCTTGACCAGCTGTACTGCTGAGCAGGAGAAGGATAAGGTACACAATACATTAGTGAATTCAGAATGTCCATCTTTGGAGAGAATTTTCTCTAGCTTTGAATGTTTTTTTCTTCTGACAGAAAATAGGATTTTTTTTTTCTTTGCCTGATGATTAAGAGGATAGTATCATTTTCATTCAGAAGAATAGTTTTACATTTTGAACATCAGATAAATAATAAAGCAAGTAAACATGATGTCAAAGCCTCTTCCCAACCCTCCCTCCCCTGTAGGCTTTACAGAATACTTTAGAATACTTTACTGTAGGGTTCCTTAAATACCTGAGTTCCCCTAAGTTCCTTTGTGTTTATTTACAGTTAATGTGTTAAGAGCCATTGACATTTGAAGATCATCAGAAGTGAAGATAAAACATCTCAAAAATTATAATGTAAGTGAATGGGAAAATGGAAATAAAAAATGGACAGAAGGGAATATTGCCAGCAATATTTCTGCAATTCATATATTACCCCAAATGCAATTTATGCATATGACTAACCAGTAACTTCAAACTTTAGTCCCAGTTCCAAGTCCTAGTTCTTAAAATTCTATTCTCTTCTACCTAGGGAAAACAGTCACTAAGTTTTAGTCATCAGTAATTTTCCATTAGGATTCTTTTGGCTTCCATGTACTGTTTTTTGCTTTTTTCTCCTTAGTACTTTGCACTTTGACAAGGGCTGATGTTGTATTTAAAATTGTATGTGTGTAGAGACTGAGGTCTTCGCTTTCTAGCTGCTAATGTATGTTTTGCACAGTTTTAATTTTACTATCGTTCTGTATGTTTCTTAGGCAGAACTATGACCAGTAAGCTAGCTAGCCTCCTGCCTGCCTTCCCTTCTGTCTTTACCAGCTCCCTTCCTTCCTTTCTTACTCTCTGTAAGTATTTGTTTAACATAGATTATGTCCTGAACATTGAGCTAGATCCAGAATTCCTAAGACCTTGTTTCTGAAATAAGTTATGTCATCTTGCTATGTCATCTTTTTATACAGTTGGTGCATGAGAGATCATGTAGTTAATTTCTCAAGTGTGGCTGAGGCCCGCCTGCACATTTCAGTCCTTTGTGGTGCTTGGTGAGCACCTAGCTTCCTGGGTTCCAGGCCAGACATTCTGAATCGCTGGGAGTGGGCCCAGGAGTCTCTACTTAAAGTGAGAACCCCACCGACCCAATTACTGTTTGGATTCTAGCACAGCTCTGTAAGTTTGCAGTTGAGGGAACAGACCTAGAGAAGTTTAATAACTCTACCCAAAGGCACCATAAGTGTTAGAAGGCCAGGAATGGTTGGTGGTGTTTTCTCCAAAGTCACGGAGATATTTAGTGCCAGAAGTGATCTGCCGACTCCTAGACTTCAAGTCACGTTGTGGGTTTTATTAGGCCAGACAGCGTATATATATATAAAATCATAGGCAGTTCATCACTGTTCCTGAAAAAAGTAACTAAAAAAATAACTGAAGAACATCAACTGTTTGTTTCTTCATCTTTAGTCAGTTATATGACTGGTTCTAATTTTGAAATCACTGGGGTTGGGAGGGAACCCCTGGTAGTCCAGGAAGAGGAAAAAAAACTTTTATTCCCCCCATGGCACTATCCCTACTTGGTCTTTAAATTTTATGCTTCTGAAAAGGAAGGATCTGATTTTCTTTTTGAATGATGGTAGCTAGCATAGTGCTTTGCAAATAGTAGGTGCTCGATAAATAGTATGAACAGGTTACTGTTAAAACTTTGTTTTTTTCCTTTGTATTCTATAAGCTACTATTAGGAGTGGTTTTATTTGCTTTGTACAGAAGCTGATACTTTATATACCAAGCCAGAGACCTTAAATAATTGAAGTCATTTATATTTATGATACTCCATTGTTGTAGTTGATATTCACAATATCTCTGAGGGACTAAATTATTCTAAAGTATTTTCTGAACTATATGTATTTGAATTAATTTTAGTGTTGTATGTGTATTTTATATTGTATTGTGTGTGGTATATTGATAGTTACTGAATTGTAAATTTACATTAGTAAATGTCGTTATCCAGTTTTCTTTGAAATATTCTGTAACTCTCAAATTAACAACTGAGTTTAACTATAAAATGCTATTATTCAATTTTCCGGAAATTTTGGTACATGTTTTAACTGTAAGGTTTTTAAAAAGACATTTTAAAATCACATATTCATTTCTAATAAGCTGTATTTTTGTAATTTAAAATTTTCTTCCCATCAAATATATTTTTTTTGCTCTTTTTGTAACCACAGACTTAAAATTGTAAATATGGTGGTTCCAAAAAAGAGTCTTATCATGCAGTATAATTCCTTCATTGTATTTCTTGATACTTTCTTAGGCCTGTGTTTTTTAGTTCGGATTCTGCTTCTTAACTATGACTCTGGATGAGTCCCTTGATTTCTCTGAGCCTGATTCCCTTATCTGGAAAAAGGGTAAAATGATACTTGCTGTCCTATTTTTACATAATCGTTGTGAGAACCTAAATATGATGATTTATGTTGATGACAATAATTTAAAAGAATAGTTAATGCCTGTGTAGTGTGTACCATGTAGTAGGCACTGTTTTAAGTATTTTACATATATTCATTTAATTCTCATAACAGTCCTGTGAGGTATAAGAATTATCATTATCCTCACTTTATAGATGAGGAATCTGAGGCACAGAGAGGTTAAGTAACTTCCTTGAGGTCACAACAGGGTGGTAGAACCAGAATTTAGTACCAGGCAATCTAGCCCCAGAGTTGGTAATATGTATGGAAGATAAATGTGTGTGAGAGCTCTTTGACATTTGTAAAGGGCTGTGCTAACGTGAAGTATTATTATTCTAAAAGTACTTTAAAAGAGAGATGTTTTCCTCATCCTTTTTATACAGATAGAGGAAAAAAAGGCAAAAACAAGCAAGAAAAAACAACCAGCTTAATCTGGTAAATAGCGAATAGTATTCAAAATTAAGGAGGGATAAATCGCGGAATGATGCCAATACATTAGATTTTTAATGTAACCATTCCAGGCTAGGAAGAGGAAGAGACGTTGAATGCTCTTATTTTCCTACAAAATGTTTTAGTGAGTGCAGGACAAAACAAAATAAAACACCTATGTCAACTTCACTTATATGACTGAAGTTTGTGCAGAAAAGTTATATCTCATTATGCTGATGGGGTTGTGACCAATTAATAGTAATAATTTGTTTTTCTCTGTCTTGGGAAAACAAAATGTCTGTCTAGATAGCCTAAAGAATGGATATGTGACTTCATGGTTTTAATAATGAATTCAGATTTGCATAATAGAATGAGAAAATTACATGCAAGGTCATTTATTAAAGCATGAATTCCCCGTGTGTTTTCTATTGTTTGTCCAGGTAAAAGTGTTTGTTGAGCAAGCATTTACAGAATAGGTCAACTCTCCTCTTTTTAGTGTTTCTGCCCTTATACTTCAATTTGGATGGAAGTGTTCATTTCTAAAAGGAAATGCAATTTCAGCGTAGTGCGCTTTGAGCTCTATTCTTACCAACGTTCAGTTTAGTGCGACATTTTTCTCAGCTAAATTGCTCACTTTTCCTCTCTAGGCTACTTATGAATCCATGTGAGTTTTAATTTCAGCTCTCATGAGAGTTTGAATCAGGATTTTTGAAGGGGTTCTGAGAAACTCTTTTAAGAAGTTGCTGAGGGTGTTGGGATTGGAACTGGGACTGAAAGTCCCTCCTCCTCTCCAATTCTCACCCCATTCCCCGTGGACACACTCATTTTGGCTAGAATACTTTGGCTTTTACTTATTTATTTATATTTCTAGATAAGATCTTTGAAGAAATAATACTCTGCAGAAGAAAAACATGTATGTCAACCATTTTCTATACAACCTGGTTTTTCACACTTTCTGTTGCATTACCAAGTAATATGCCCTAAATTTTAGTTAGGGAAATGTAGTTGATAGACCTGAAAATAAAATAATACAAATTAAACTGTATCCAAGGTCATGTGTACCTCAGAACCTAAGGATTTTCCAGACTAAGTGCCAACATGCACTGCACCAGCTGTCTCAGAGCTCAGATCCCCTTTGTTTCTCTGAAGAATACAAAATGTAGGCTCTCATCTGTCAATCAGATGCCATGATGATAAGATCACTTATGTCATCTCTTTTATACTATAGATTGGTTAAGTTAAGAAATTCAGGTTTCTGGTGTAGCATTTAAAAAAATAATTACTATAAGCTGTAATTAATTTGTTTGAGGGAGTTGTTTTTCTATTTTGGAGATCCTGCAAATATTCTGACAATACGTCTTTTGTATCCTAAGTGCTTTATACACACTGCAGGCCTTTTATTTTTTTTTAATAAAATTTCCAACAGAATGACTAATAGAGCATGAACAGTGCTTATGCACTGTAGTCCATTGTGTAAGTATTGACAGCAAAATTTGCATTTCTAGAAAAGCTCGTTCACAGTCAGAATATAGAATACATTCTTTAATGTTCTTGGGCAAACATACTATGTATGTGCTCAGGACATTACTTACAGGAGAATACTTTTTTGAAAAGAACCTTTTCTTTCCATGGAATACTGAAGAAAAATTGAATTGGCAGTAGGAGTGAAGCAGTTTAAATAAGGCAAGTGATTTAAATCTTATTGTAATGATTATAGTCAGTAATGACTGGAAATAAAAGAAATTAAATCCTCGGGAGGCATTTGTTTACTAGGATATATGGAAAGATAGGTGACTTGTTTCCAGGTTGTTTTGAATTAAGAGTGTAAAATGTTGGTATGTTTATCTGCATCCCTAATTTTCAGACACACTTTTTCACTTTTGCTAGAAATGTTTTTATGGGATTTTGAAATGTTAAATCAGGAGAATTAAGAGGAGTATAACTATATTTTTGACATCTTTTAGTGCTTGAATTTTATTTTTCTGTTCATTATTGTGAAATACCACCAGTGTTGGTGCAATTGACAATAAAGTAATGTTAATTCCATTAACAGTCCAGCAAACCAGCAGAGTCAAAGAGGGTCAGTGCTTTGCTAACAGTTACATTGAAAAATACTGGTGATGGAATTGGTTTTGTGATTGAAGCTTTGGGCCAGTCTTCTGCTTGAATCTATCAGAAGTTACATAGGATGCATGTATGCATGTGTGTGAGGGTGTGTGTGTGTGTGTGTGTATGTGTATAATGTGTACATATTTATATATATTAAAAAATTTTCTTCTTGATATTTGTGCTTAGTATTCAGTGATTCATCCGTTAACTAAAACTTTTTTACGTTTAAAAGTTTATACGTTTAGTTATCTTAGTCAAATGAGGACATTTTACAGTGTACATCTGAGTGAAAGGTACTTTTAGGGCCAAGGGCTTTGCTTCATTTTAATTTAATTAGTGGGTTCCTTTTTAAAAGGAGACCCTTATTTCTGATTTCATACTGTTTTCCTTTCTGACAAGGGTACTCTCTTGTATTTCCACGATGCTATTCATTGAACGCTTTCTACCAGTTAAGTATTTAGTACGAATTGCTTTCTACAGGTCATGTTTTTTATCCTTACTATGGTCTTAATAAGATATCGTTACCTTATTTTATAAAGAAAGAAGTTAGATTAAGTAACTTGCCTGAATTATTATTTGCTAAGCAGGAAACCAAGTCCTTGTGACCCTGCAGCTCATATTTTCAGCTACTGAGCACTTCTGCATCTGTGCTCTATGCTTTGTGTTCTCTTCTGTGTTTCCATTGCATCCTTTATATCCTTTCAGTCCCACATTTTACTATTATGAGATACTTAGATATCCAGCATCTTCCTTAGACCATAAGTCCCTTGAAGAAAATGAATCTGTTTTCAACACTGTCCCCAGTACATGATACATTGGTGATGTCAGTAAATGTCTATGAGAAGGGAGGGTATGAAATAGGAGACTTAGGAAGTTCCTGCCCCGCAAATGGAGGGGAAGAGTGTGAAGAGCCAGAGGGAAGATGGCTAGGAGGCCTTTAGTGGAGGTAGAGATTCTTAGTCTCCATCCTTGAAGAAGCTGAGGGGTACTTTGAGGCATAGGAATATTTGGAATTGATAAGTGACCCCTGCTATCTGGAGACAGGTTCTTCTGCCTTTGCAGCATTACCAGGGATGCTTGTAAGTTCACTAGTATTGAGGCAAGAAATACTTTTGTGGTAGGTACCAAAATTCATTTGTTTAGACATAATTGTCATAATTAGCAAGTTTTTAGCCTGATTAATTCTCAGGAATAAGTATAACTTAAAAAAAAAAATCTAACTGAAACAAACAAAAAAATTGAAAAGTAGAGAGTACCTTATTTAATACTATATATTTTGAAAAGCGTATAAAGAGTAATTTCTATCTTCCTACCAATAATTAGTTTGTATAACTCTGTTCGCCTAAATGCTGCACTTTGAAATAGTAGAACTTCTGAGACCAAAAGGGTGGAACATTGCTCTTAGGAATAGTGTAGCAAGGGAAAAAGATATTCTGTTGCAATAACAGCAGACCAGTAAATGTGTGGGAATGACTAAGAGTCAGATGATGGGATTTCTGTTTTGATCTTGTGGTGGAAAGAAAACTGCATCACTCTGGCTGAGATAGTGGCAGGACTATTGAAAAATAGTATGACTAGTGCTGTCCTGTATTATGCCTCTCTTGAGTCACTATAAAGCTAAGTTCTGTTCTTTCCTAGGTATGTGTGTATGTTCATTTGGTTGTTTTGTGGAGCCAGAAGTTAACATTTAAATAATATTGACTTGATTCCTTTAAATTAGGAACAGAGAGAAGATATAGTTTAGGGTAGAATAAGAAGTAGGTTAAAGAGGGGAGTTCTACTGAGAATGGTTTCCCATTTACAATGGCCATGGCTCTGCAAATTTGGATAAGCACATGTGAGAATGTAAATTGTTTGCATGTTCATATAATCTTTAACTGGTCTTCCAAAGGATTATACAATGAATCAGAATTTAGAATATAACACAGTTTTATTCTGAGGTATTTTGAGCCTCCTGAGAAAAGCAGTCTACATATGAATAAGTATAAAGAATAATTAGTATTAGTAACAAGAGTATTCCACAGTGCTGGTTACATTTTTATCAGTTTTGTAGCTTTTGAGAACATATTCTCTCTATAACAACTTTATTAATTTCTAAAATGTGTTTTATTTATACTTTTTTTTTGACATAGCACAGTTTTCTAAGTACAGACATTACTGCTTTTGAGGGCAGAAATTGTTTGGCCTACCCTTGAGGTATTATGATTGTTTTTGTTCCGAAGTACACTTACCTCTCCATTATTCTGAACCTTATTAATAACTTGCAGGTTATCCAAGGCCAGGGAATGTTGTATTTATTTATGGCTTAGGTATTTGAACCTTGTCAGTGGTTTTTTTGTACCTCCATTGAAGGATTTATAGGAACAGAATGATTATAATTCAATACTATTTCTTAATAACAATTCTGATAAAAGGTTTGGGCAGAAAAGTGCCCACACTAATTGAAAATGAATAAAATTTCACGATGTTGCTGCTGTGTGACGGCCTTTTTATGGGGAAAATTTATGCAGTATACGTAAGAAATAATGTTGACGGAGAAGTCTTTGAATCACATTTTCATATGGGACAATAGTTTATTTCTATGTATGTACGCATGTGTGTGTATAAGAGGGGAGAGTTGGGGGCATTATGACTATCAAGAGCTGAAAGGGATATTAAAAATGGTAAAATCCAGTTTAGCAAATATTTCCAATAGTTAGAACCATAACTCTTCATTTGTAATCCTAGAATTTTATCTCTCTAGGATTTTTATGCTCTGAATCATAGAACCTTAGATTTGAACTTTGAGACCATCTTGTGTAGCAGCTCCACCCCTCAAGTCTTCCTTATGACTTGAATGTCATCATTCACAAAGCCCTCACTTCCTCAACACTTCCTGTTCCATTTTGGAGATCACTCTCATCAAAGAAAAGAGGCATTGGGTATAGGAAATGACCCTTTTGGTAGCCTGTCAATTAAATGGAATATGGATAGTGGAGAATGATTGCTTAGTTTGGAACCATAGTTGTATTTCTCATTTAAGCATACATTTGGAAAAATCCTTTTTGTCATTGAGGGCAGGTGACATTTTGTGATTAAAGCAGATACCATGGAATGGTTATAATTTAATTTGAATAGTAACACCACAATTCTTTTCATCTTGACTCTTTGAAATCACTCTGTGAAACTGTTATGAAACTAATGGTCATTAAAAAAAAAGTATTTGGACCATGAACCTGTGACTCTCTATGTCATCTTTTCATTTGCGTGCCCAAATTCTATCCAATTTGGCTTTTGTCAAAAATAAGATGATGTGATTTTTTTTTTTTTTTTTTTGGACATCTGGTGACTTTTCCACGAGTCTTTTACTGTTGGTCATGATAGATTTGATCATCTCAAATATTTCTTTATTTAATGTCTTTTCCTATAAGTCAGTTATTCCTTTAAATTATTTTAGTGTAAATAGGTCTGGCTTACTATTTTATTGCTGTCATTTTAAATGTAATGGATATGTCCTAAATGCTAATCTCCAAGGAGCTCTGATTTTTATTTGGGAAGTTTTCTTGGTACATAAGCATTTATTTTGTACATTTTACCTAACTAGAAAACGTAAGCTTGCTTGAAAACATGAGCAAAGAACTGTAAGAAATAGCTGTGACCCAATGATGAAGGTGATGAGGGGGGTATATATCCAAGGAGTCATCCAGAAGGAATGGTGTTAATGTGGAAAGTCTTCCTGAGAAGATGCCTTGTTTCTTAGATAGCCCCATGTGTATCTTAAACATTTTAACAGTAACTTCATTTTCCATATTTTAGTACATTATCAGTTGTTGGATGCTGGTCCCTCCCCGCCCCCCCTTAGTAGTGGTGTTTATATATAAAAGAATCTTAATGCTTAGATAGCATTTTCACATTATTTTAGACCTATCCAGTGAGATAAGAACAAGTATCAGTATTTTCATTCCTACTTTGCAGTATGAAATTGAGGCTCTGAGAGGCTAAATGACTTTCCATGATTTACAAGACCTAATTTTCCTTTCTCTTCTTGTAGCTTAAACTTACATGTCCTAGTTGGGGTGAGAGAATAGTTTATGTGTTAGCATCCTCCAAAGTGTCCCATGCTTCATATTGTGAAGGTGCTTTGCAGTATGGTTACTTATAATAATCCACTATTAAACGCTTAATGGTATACATCCCTTTTTGGTCATGAAATGACATAGTACACAGCATTTGTGTTGAAAGCAGAAAGGATCTTATGTTTCCAACAGTGATTTAATAATTGGAACTGGTTGCTAGAGGGGAAATATGAAATTTCCTTTTCCAGAAGTTATTTTTGCTTTCTTGTTATGTTTTAAATAAATTGTATTACATTTTCTCTGGCAGAGACTATCTGATTATGGATAATTTAGCTCCTTGCTTCTTTAAGGATAAAATTGTTAGAGTTTCATTTGTTTTAATTCTCCAGCCCTGTGTTTAACCTCATTCTGTTAAACTGGTGTTCTCTGATGACAGTAGGCGGCATCCCATTCCAGCCTCCATTAGATAAAAATAGTATTTTACATTGTTAAGGTGTTTCTGTCAGGTAGTGTGCTAAGCTCTTTGCATGCATTATTTTATTTAATCTTTATCAGTATGTGAACTGTTCCTGGCATGTGGTAAGTAAGTGCTCAGCAAGTATTAACTAAATGGAGGAAACAGAAAATAAATAAGTAAAACAAAAAGTATGTCAGATAGCAATGAGTGTTTTGGGAAAAATAAAGCAGGGAGGATGAATAGAGAATGAGTGGGTGGGTCTGGAGTTGTTTGCAATTTTAAATAGAATGGCCAGGGAAGGTCTCACTAAGTAGGCAACATCTGAGCAAAAAAGCTGAAGAAAGTAAAGGAAGAAACGGAATATTTAGGAGAAGAGAGTTACAGATAGAGGTAATGGAAGATATGAAGGACTTGAAGTGGGAGCTTGCCTGGTGTGTTTGAGGAACAGCAAGGGCTCCTGTGTTGTTATAGTGCAAAGGAGCAGGGGGGGAATAGTAGAAGATGAGGTCAGGGAGGTAAGGGTGGGGGCAGATGTGAAAGCCTTTTGGGCCGTATTAAGGATTTTGGCTTTTGTTTTGAATGCGATGGGAAGGTAGTGGAAGGTTTTTTGCAGAGGAGTGACTACGTCAGATGTTTCAGAAGGATCACTGTGGCTGCTGTATTAAGAACAGACTAGGATGCAGAAGCAGGGAGACTGTTTTTTAGGGAATTGGAATCATCCAGGAGGGAGATGATGGTAGTAGCCAAAGAAGAACGAGAAGTGATTGGATACTGGACATGTTTTGAGGGTGCAGCCAATAGGATTTCCTGATGGATTGAACATGTAGTGTAGCAGAAGAGTCAAAGTTGTCTCCAGAGTTTTTGGCTCAAGAAAGTATAGAAGGATAGAATTAACATTTACTAAGATGTTAGAGCTGGTTTCAGGAAGAAGAGCAGGAATTTGGTTTGGGGCATATTGTTCACCTGGAGGTGTTACATAAATAAGTTATTGGAATCTGGAATTCAAGAGAAAAGTGTGGGATAATGCTATACATTTGGGTTCATCAATTTAGAGATGTTAAAGTTGTGAGACTGGATGAGATTATTAAGGAGGGGAGGTGTACATAGAGAAGATAAGAGTTTCAAAGACTGGGAGTTTAGGGGTATTCCAGTGTTAGGAGGTTCAGAAGTGAGAAGGAATCACTACAGGAGACCTGAAAGGAAGAAGGGCTCGTGAGGTAGCCATAAGAGTACAGTGTTTTGGAAGCCAAGGATAGAAAGTATTTCAAGAAGGAAGGATCAGCTATGTCAAATGCTGCTTATAGATGAGGACTAAGTATTGACAATTGAGTTTAGCAAAGTGGAGGTTCTTGATGGCCTGACAAAAGCATTTTTGTTGGCCCGTTGGAAGTGGGTTCCGAGAGAATGAGAAGTGAGGAATTGGAAGCAGTGAGTAGACATCTGTTTCAAGGAGTTTTGCTGTAAGGAAGCTCAGAGAAGCGAAGTGGTATCTGGAGGGTAAGTTAAGAGAAATAATAACATGCTTCTATGCTGACTGGAATGATTGAGAAGAGAGGAAAATTTTTATGATACAGGAACCAGAGGGAAGAATTGCTGGAGAGATTTTCTTGTGAAGATGAGGGGAGATAGTTCAGTGGAGGAGCTTTAGATAGAAGTATGGAGCTTTCCCTACAGTAAGAGAAAGGAAGGCAGAGTACATATGCACTGATGCAAAGAGGTTGTAGTTGAGGGAGCCTGTGAAAGATCTCTTTTGATTACTTCTATATTTTTCAGTGAAATGGGAATCTAGATCACCTACTAAATTCAAGACGGAGAGGATGGTAGAGGATGAGGAAAGAAAAGACCATATGAAATAGTTGTCTGGAAGAATGGGAGAACATATGGATTAGGGAAATGTAGTGTGTTTGCTGGGCAGTATTAAGGGCTTGGTTGAGGTGAGTGATCATGTATTCAAAGTGAGTCCAGGCCGTATGGTTGTGTGTTTTTCTCTACACTAATCCAACTGTATGGGTACAGATCTGGAGTAGGCAGAGAGTTGGCTTAACTAGTATTTGGATGTTGCCAGGTAAGTACCATGAAGCAAGCAAGGACCAGAGATGATTGTAATTACAGGCTATAGAATTTAATAAGTTGGGGAAAGAGAAATAAGGTCATGAAATAGAGACAGTGAAAGACAGTAGGAACAGTGGAGGCCTTGGTGGAATTGAACAATTAAAAGATGTTGGCTAGGGTCCTAGAGAGATGAGCTGGTAGTAGAACGTTTGAAATTTAAATTATGGAGGTCAGTTAATTGGGAATGCCAGTGTTTTAGGGTGTGATCCTGATCTGAGGTAGAGTGGAGGACAAGATCATTGGTGGAGAGGAGGTAAGGCACTGAGAGGCCAGGGTGTTGGAATATTCATTTATATGGATATTGAAATCAATAAGAATTATGGCAATTGTGTTGATATTAGAAAGAGTCAGGGTGAGCCTGAAGCTAATTCTTCAAGGAGTGAGGGAGAGTGAGTTAGAGACTGGTCGTTGACCTCAGCAGGGAAGGGTAGAAGGTAGTGTAGCCTGATGACATAAGATTGAATGATTGGGGTTTTTAGACATGGAGAGGAAGAATAGTCTGAAAGTGGCAATGGAGAATAAGGCCTAATTTCCAGGCCCAGCTGTGGGAGAGAGATATTGGTGAGAAAATAAGAGGGCTTATTTTTCCATTTGAAAGGGCTGTAGGGAGAGCAGTGTTCTCAGGGGGAAAAACCAGGCTTTAGTTAGAGTAAAAGGTAAAGAGACCATTTAAGGGAGAGGATATTTTGCTGATGATTGACCTGGAAATTCAGAAGCACAGGAGTTGTGGGGGGAGTGAATGGAAGATGAGATGAGAGGAGGGCATTAGTCTGGTGGTTCTGACTTTTTGTGGGAACTGTTGTAAACAGAGATAAAGGGTATAGTGAAGTTAGTCCTTACAGTTTTTAAGATGGGATGATGGAATGTAGGGAGACTGAGTACTGAGGGGGAGGGAAGGGTGAGGTCCTGTAGAGATCACTCACAGTTCTGGGATCTACTCTTCACTTGCCAGTGACGTTGGGGAGGCTATGGAGAGATGGAGGCACACAGTCTTACTCTTCCAGAGCACTTGGATTTCTGATGTCCTTTCATAACTCCTACTGATGGGGGCTGGGGGCTGGGGGGAGTGGGTGGTCTTATTTGGAACACAAGGAGCTGAATGAGTGATCAATTATATGAGGTAGAGTTTATCATTTCCATTTTACACATAAAGAAACTGAGACTTAGTGAGGTAGAGCATCCGGCCCACAGCCACATGGCTGCTGAGTAGTGGAGTAAAAGGAGATGAAGCAGTCTTAAACAGTAAAGTAGATGAGTCAGGGAACAGTAACATTCTGAGATAATAGTAGATTGTCACTGGAGCTTTCATTTACTTTCAAGATCCTACAATATGACTTGGATTTATACTGAATTCTTTTTTTTTTTTCACCTCATTATATATGTATATTTTATTTTTTATTTTTGTTTTTATTATCACATCCTTTTCATACTGAATTCTAAATGGGAGATTTAATGAACAATCCAGTCTTCTCATATTGAATATGTTCCTTGTGTTTATTGTCCAGAAACGTAAAAAAAAATTATGGGAAAGAAACCCAAAGAAACTGCTTTCTGGTTGTTTTATTCTTAACCCACTTCTAAATCCAGTTCAGCTTTATCTTCTCCAGGGAGCATTCCTTGATTGGTCTCAGCTGAACTTCATCTTCATACAGTGAGCTTATGTGATAGAAATATTGGTGTGTGTGTTTGTGCGTGCGTGTGTGCATTTGTTTCATGTCCCTAGTTAGATAGTAAACACCCTGAGGGTATTTGTCCTTTTGGTTCTGTACTCCGTATCAGAAGCAGTGTGATTTAGTCAAAATGGGACCTGATGTATCTGGCTCTGCCACTTATTCGGTATCGTATTTCAAATCATTCACTTCACTTCTCTGGGCTGTATTTTATCTGTAAATGAGGGGCGTTTCACTAAAATCTTGGAGGTCCTTGCAAGTTACAATATTCTTTAATTAACTGGCTAATTAACAGAATAGTTGGCTAACTGGTGCCTATACTTGCATTTGAAAGGAACAATTAAAAACTATTATTTGGTATAACTGTGGTTGCTTACTGTGCAGCTTAGTGTCATTGTAAGGTGTGGGCAGTAGCCAGACAGGATCAGAGTGAGAAATAGGACTGGAGAGAGAGAGGGTGGGGCCAGATAGTACTAGTAGTATTTGTAAATGTGGGACTGAGAAGACTAAAGATGTTTGAAAATCGTTGGCACGGAGGTGATAACTGAAGCTGTGGGAATCCATGATATTTCAGAGAGAGACTGAGGACAGAGAACAGAGCCAAGGTCAGAACTTTCAAGAGAATCTATATTTAGGGGGCAACTGGAAGAAAAGAACCTGGAGGAAGCCAGTAAATTTTAATGACAGCGGAAATTTAGAGAGGAAAAGAATCCCAATAGGGAGGCAGTGCCAGGAGTGTCAGATATTGCAGAGAAGTTAAGGAGGGCAAGAACTAGAGAAACTTCCTGAAGTCACATGACATCCAGAGAGCAGTAGAGGGTAGAGTTATTAATGAACCTGACATAGATTCAGCAAATCAGTGTTGAGTTTCTACTGAATATCCAGTGTTGTATAAAGTCTATGCATGTGTACGCATGCACACACACACACACACACACACAGACACACACACGCTCACTCTCCTCTCCTGAGGATGACTGGATGGGGCAGGATGAAGAACGCAGGAGGAGGGACTTGCCTTGAACCTGAGAAGGGATGTGTTATCATCTAAGATAGGAAGAAAGAGTGGGTTTGGATACAGTTACATTTACTGAGAGAGAGACAATATGCCTTATTACCTCAATTTTTCATTCCTATTAGATTATTGTTTCTAAAACATACAGATCTTGTTGACATAGTAATTTATTTTACATATCTTATTAATAATTCCATTGGATTTTTCTCTTACTTTCCTTGACCTCTTTGTAGTATTATTATGTACTATGAACTACCAATTTAAAACACTCTTTTTGGCTTTCACTAAACTTTTTCTCTTGTTTCTTTCATCTCTCTGACCATTTTTTTCTGGACTTCTACCTCCAGTCTGTATTCTGTGAAAATGACTGTAGTTCTGTTCACTAAATCTCAAATCTCTTATTGCTTTATACATCCTGTCCCTGGGCTACATGATTCAGTTTCATGGATTTAGCTGTCACCTAACTGTAATCTCTCCAAAGAACTTCAAAACTGGAAAAGTTTTGTACTTCCACTTACTTAATGAACACTTGGGTACTTTGTAAGAGCTTCAAGTTCAACAACATCAAAATCTACTGCACATTTTCACATACCCCATTCAAATTTGCTCTTTCTTCTGTATTTCCTGTCTTTGTCATTGTGCGGCCTGTTCCAAATGTCTATTAATGATTTCGTTCAATAGCCTGTTAACTAATCTGACTTCCTCTAGAGGTTTTCCCCCAGTTGGTGCTCCATCATGCCAGCAGAATCTCTCTCTGCACATAGAACTGATTATGTAACACATGCTCAGAAATGTTTGATGGCTTCCCATTGCCTACAGAATAGAATCTGAACTCTTATTATGGTATCCTTCATAGAACCACAATTTCTATGGTTTCTTCATAGAACATAGCTCAGCCTTTCTTGCCTCCACCCCTGCCATGATCCACAAAGCCCAGTCACATAGGTTTCCCCAAGTAATCTATTTACTTCTGCTGTTCTCTGTATGGAATGTTTTTACTTTTCCCCTCTACCTTCAAATCCTATTAACAGGCCATTGTCCATAACAAAATGACACATTTTTCAGGTCTGCCTCAACCTTTCCCAGTCGCACTCAGTCCTTTGCTCTTCTACTCTATAGTATTTTTTAAACCACTCTTATAGCATTTATCACAGTCAGTTTCATAGATAGTTGAATAGGAGTCAGCCTCTCCCATGAAGATTTAATTTGGGAGCCCATCTAATGTTACCGTATCGCATGTATCTTCACGGTGCACTCATCCAACACAGTGTAAGCAGTAAATCAAAATTGCCTGAATGAATGGATGAACAAATGCATGACCAGGTAAAATATAAAATCCTTTGGCCTACTGCTGCATGGGGTGCGTACGTTTCCCTGTGGATGCCTTGACGCCACCTCAGTCTTAAAAATTCCAAGATGAAACTCATTAGCTCCCCAAACTACCTACTTTTCTTGCTCTCTAATTTGGCACACTGGTCTCTCAGTCAGCAGTACTTGGGTTCATATTTTGACCCTTTTCTCTCCTGCTCTCATCATGTCAAGTCAGTTGCCAAGTTCTATTGATTCTGTCTCCAGTGTGCCTTGCATCCAGTCCTATTTCGTTTTTCTGCTAGTTTAGGTCCTCAGTACCTCTGACTTGAGGAGGTCTCCTAATAGTTTTCGAACAGATTTTCCTGCTGTTGTCATCCATTCTTTGACCTATTGTTAAAATGATCTTCCGAAAGCACAGAAGCTTTCAGTGGCTTCTCACTGCTTTCAGAACTAAATATCTAGATATCAACTTATTTTTTAGAACTTGTACAGGCTAATCAAAACTTACCTTTTCTGGCATATCTCTGATTGAACCTTACAAGTATCCCACCCTTCAACCAAAGTGGTCTGCCTCTTATAATAGCTTTAATATGCCCTGAATTTCCTAATTCTTTCTTTTTCTTTTCTCTTTTTCATATTGTTCTTTTGCTTAGTGAAATTGTTGAGAAGGTGTTGAACCTCTTCTATAGTCTAACTTCAAATGCTGACTCTTTCTTAAAACCTTTGTCAAGCCCCAAAGTTAAAGCTGTATATGAGCATTCCAATTTCCAAACCCCTAAGTTCTTTATTTCATTCATTTTTCATATTCTATATTGTGTTGTGATTTTTCTGTACTTGTATTAAGTACATTGGAGTGAAAGCTCACTAGGGGCAGCAACCCTATGTTATTTATCTCTGTATCTTTAGTAGTTCCTAGAACAGTAGTGTCTTGCATATAGTAGATGCTCAAGAGTATTGATGAAATTAAACTGAGATATGGGATAACCAAAAGAATATGCTAGTGAAGAGAGCTGAATTTATAGTATCAGAACTGAGAAAAGACCTTTTTTAAAAAAATAATCAGGTCATTAGCAACTATAGGAAGGAGCCATTTTAGGGGCTTGATAGAGGCAGAAGCCAGATGGGAAGGAATTAGGGAACGAGTGGGTACTAAGAAAATGGAACCATTGAGGATAGACCATTTGCTGTAATGTAGAAGGTAGCTAAACTCTTAAGAAATGGAATATGGCCTTCAGATTTGGAAAGAGACTTGTGAAGGAAAACCACATGCGGTGTTTGAAAGAAAAATGAGTGTGCTGTCAGAAACGCAAGTGCCAAGATTACTCCAAGTCATGCGTTTTTGTTTTTCACCTTGGCAGAGGAGAGGCAGTCCAGTGAGTCAGGCCACTGAAGCTAATAACAAGTTCCAGTGTCCTGAGGCCACAAGGTTAGATTAAGTGTACGAATCACAGAATAAGAAGCCTTGTAACATAACCATGTTGGGCATTGGCAAGGGTGATGTTCCTGAGTCACTGAGTTTATATTCTTGTGTTCCAGTTCATTCTGATTAAATTATTTATTTAGAAGAGTTATTGAGCCAACCGTATGTATATTTTTAAGGAGGTATCTCCCCCTAATTATTACAGGTATGTTTTGAAATGTATGACGTTTGAAATAGAATCATTAAGCTCAGAAACCCTAATGGTGGAAGCTGTTGATAATGTATGGTAGGGCCAGGGAGGCAGACAGTGAAGGTCTTTCCATTGTACTTGAAATGACATTATGGGGGAGACTTCTGTAGTTAGTTAAAAAAAAAAAAAAAAAAAAAAAGAAAAAAAGGGAAAAAGAATCATTACTTAGCTAAATTAGAATATTTTTCAAGTGTATTTTAAAAGATAGATATAGCTTCTGATAAAATCATTTAATATAAAACCAATGAAAATATTTAAAGAAATTGTGGTTTATATTTCTTGATAGGGTATCGTTTCTATTTATCTATAATCAGGGGCGTTGAATTTACACAGTGATAGCCCAGAGTTCCTGAAATAAGTATAGCTATTGGATTTAGTTTCCTTTTGACTCTGTTGTATGAAATACAATATTGGAATATTTCTATTTAGTTTATGAGTCTTAACTTCATATTCAAGACTGTGATTACCTAATTAGAAAAAACATACATATATATACACTTACATACACGTATACCTTTTGGACAATCAGTTTAATTTTTCAGTATTTATCTAGATATTGTGTGAATATTTCAAAAGGCAGAATACTCATTTCTAAAGCTCTGGACTATGTTAGAACTAAAAGGAATAATCTAGGCCACGGTTCTTAACCTTAAAGTCCCTGACATTGTAAACAATACAGGGACTAGCTTTCATGAGATTTTTCCAAGAGGTATCTGACCATCAAAAAGCTAACCATTAAAATAGTCTAATCGGTACCTTTCACAGATAATGAAACTGTAATGGGGAGTGGGGATTAACTCACTTGGCCATGGATACTGCTGTTAAGTATCCTTGTTTCTTAATTCCCAACTTTTTCTTTAATCATTCCAGTGGAAATAACAGTCAAAAAACAATTCCCACCAGTTGTTTAAGGATTATTTGTCGTTCACTTAAGACATAGCCTCCTTAACAAAATATTTGCTCCAATGTCCTAAGAAATTTTTCAATGGAAATGGAGTACTATATATGGTATATAAAGTAACATATGCACAGGAACTCCAGAAGGAAAATGAACCTTTCTGTTTATCTTCCCCTGCCTTGTTCTATACCCCCCCCAGCCCCCCTTTGCCACATTTCTTTTTCATCTTGTCTTATGTTCTAGTCATGGCCTCTGATGAATTTGATTAGAATAATTCAATCTTTTGATCATTCTCATTTTTTCACTCATTAATTAGTTTGAGCAGTATTTCTTGAGTGCCTGTTCTATACCAGGTACCATGCTAGGTCTTAGGAATAGAATGGCGAGCAAAATTGACAGTTCTTCCTTCTTAAAGTTTGTAGTCTTAGAGGAACTAGTCAGGGAGTTTTGCAGAACTAGGCTCCCTGCAGAGGTGCCAGCTTATTTAAGGATCTCAAAGAAGGCCACTGTGGTTGGACAGAAGAGCAAGGAGAGAGAGAGATGTACAAGAGGAGGCTGGAGAAGGAGGCAGGGGCAGATCATGTAGCTACTTGAGGTTAAGGTAAGTAAGAGCAGTGGGGAGCCATGGAAGGATTTCAAGGAGGGGGATGGCATGGCGCATTTTAACTGTTTGGCTATTGTGAATAATGCTGCTGTGAACATCCGTGTGCATTTGTGTAGTTTTTTAAGTAGGCATGTTTTCATTTGTCCTGGATATATGTTTAGGAGTGGAATTGCTATGTCATTTGGTAACTCCATTTCACCTTTTAAGGAACTGCCAGACTGATTTCCAAAGTGGCTATACCATCTAACATTCCCATCAGCAATGTATGAGGGTTCCAGTTTCTCCACAATTTTGCTAACGCTTGTTATTGTCTTTTTGATTTTAGCCACCCTAGAGGGTGTGGAGTGGTTTCTCATTGTGAACCCCTTGCCTTTTCCTAGCAAGGTTTTTAAGCCTGGCATTTAGGATTCTCAGTGTTCTGGTACCAGGCCTTTTATCTATTTTGTTTGAGTCAGTGACTTATTATTCACAAAATACGCCCTATACTTTCCAAAACTCTTTTTACAAATTTCTGTGTGTGTGTGTGTGTGTGTGTGTGTGTGTGTTGGGGGAGGTGGGAGGGGGTGCTTGTGATTTGCAAAGCCTTGATCTGTGCCTTGCAGTCCTTCCTTAAAGGCCCAGCTGAATTTCTTTCTCCTGCATTTGACCACATCGAGCCATGTGGAATAGTTGATATTTGACCATTTTACCTACAAAACAGCAATTTCAGATGGTTCAACTTAATGTATTTCTTCTTTTCTCTAATCCTCAAATTATTACCATTTCCTTTGAGTTTTTTCTCCTTGTTTGTACCTCTCATGGTATTATTGATATGCTTATGTGGTATAATGCCTCTTATCGGGCTGAAATCTCAAGGGCAGAGGCTGTTCTGTAATCTAGTATTTTGTACATAGTCAGGGTTTGGTAATTGTTAAAAATTTTTTAAAGGTATATGTGCATTATACAGTGAATCAATATGGACAAAGATGAATCAGTATAAACATAGTACATCAGTGTAAACATAACTGAATACAAATGCAAAGGTGTTGGAATGACTAGACTTATTGAAAGGAATCACTAAGAATAACTTAGGACTGGTTTATTGTGGAAAATGCACCTTCAAGATAAGTTTGAGGTGGTTAAAAACCAGAGTTGGTCAGAAGAGAAGACAGTTTGGAGACTAAATTAAAAGCTATTCAGAGCGGAAACAGAGAAGAGTCTGATTCTCATGACCAGTGGCAAGGAACAGGTTTGTCTGGCTGGAGTGAAATGTAAACTTGAGCTAGAAGTAGCTAGCTATGTTGGAGAGCCTTGGCACTCTGAAAGCTATTACGATATTTAATTTGATTTGGAGGCAGTTGGGTACCAGTAGACGCACTTTCATCATAATGAATACAAGTGCTACAGGATTGTTGGAGTGATGCTTGAAGGACATTATTCTTGTAGATTTGAATATTATATATTACAAAGTGATGCGACTAACATCCCTGAGGGAATCCAGTTATGAGCTGATTCCAGCTTTTTTCAGCAAAAGTGTATTGAGCTAGAGTGAGACATGAAAATGGGAAATAAAAACCGTATTCAGTGAGAAAGAAAGGAAGGGAAGAAGAAAAGAAAATATAAACTGTTTCTTGATGGAAATGACTTCATACAGTTGGAGTGTCTATCAAGTTGGGGTGAACAGTTTTGGGCAAGGTAGTTCTGTGGAAAACATAATAGGCAACGTAAACATTAATTTTTACTCATATTTTTCCCGGAGAAAGGTTATTTCTGATGACATAATTAGGTCTCTTTTGGTAGGACTGCCATGTCCTTTTTAGTACTTTTCAGAACTTTTGAGCTTTTTTTTGTATAAAAAAAAATTTATTTTATATTATCAATTTCAAATTGGAAATCTTTCACTTCTATCAGTATATCCAAGAGAAACTCCTTTGATGACTTTTATTCTCTATGACTGTATTAGTCAGCTCAGGCTTGCATACAAAGCAATACTATAGACTTGTGGCTTAAACAACAGAAATTTATTTCTCACAGTTTTAGAGGCTGGGAAGTCTGGGATCAAGGTGCTGGCCGATTCAGTTCGCAGTGAGGACTCTCTTTGACTGGCTTGCAGGTGGCTGTCTTCTTACATGGTCTTTCCTGCTGTGTGCTTGCAGAGTCAGGTAGGGATGGGGGCAATGATAGGCTTTCTCTCTTCCTCTTCTTATAAGGCCACTAATCCTATTGATGTTAACTTATACCCCACCCTTATGACTTCATTTAACTTTAAGTATCTCCTAAAAGCACTGTCACCAATTATAATCACTTTGGGGCTCAGAGTGAGCTTCAGTGTAAGAATTTGGGGGGGGCACCATTCAGTTCATGGCAACGACAGACTTCATTTTTAAATTGCGTCCACAGTGCCAACACACATGCCCTTATAGTGGGAAAAATAATCATTTTTCTAATACTTCTAACATAATGTTGTCCAAAAGACATAATTCCTTATTTTGTGAATACCAGGTCTTTAATTGTAGTTCTTGCTGTCCCCTCCGCTCCCCCAGTAAATCTGTGGGTGCAGTCACTAGGGGACATTTGTATTCTGACTTGTAATATGTCACAGCTGAAAGTAGTATTAATGAGAGGTGAAACAGCAACTTTGCTATTATAATTTTTAAATTTCTGCAGCTAATCTTACTTGGGGTGGGGTAATTTCTGTGTAATAACACTCATTTGTCATAAATAATTACAGCTAATATCGATACTTACACGTGGTGCTACATTTTTTTAGACGCTTTACATATTTTATTGCGAGCAAGATAGGGAAACGATCTGTGGTAAAGGATCTTGGAATAGTAAACAATAACAAAGTGTCTGAGAAGAGGAGCTCGTAGATGAGTAAATACAATACAGTGTTACAGGTATTATGATAGAAATATGTACAGTGTACAGTGAAGGAAGAAGTAGTCATGTTTACAAGATGGATGGTCAAAGAGGGCTTGGAAGTGTATGAAGGACATTAGAGGCAAAGACAGCAGGGTTAAGCAAGGTTAGCAAAGGTGCAGATGCATGAAATAGCTAAAGAACTTAGAGAAGCTGCAAGCCATTCCCAATGGGTTCAGATGAATAAGAGCTCCAGCTAGATGTGTAGAACAAAGGCCAGATCATGGAAGACTTCAAGTGTTGTGCTAAGGAGTTTGGGCTCGATTCTGTTGGCAGTGAGTAATCACTGAAGATTTAAGCAGGGAATGCAAGTTAAAACCACAATGAGATATCACCTCACACCTGTTAGAATGGCTCTTATCAAAAAGACAAAACATCACAAGTGTTGGTGAGGATGTGGAGAAAAGGGAGCCCTGGTAGACTGTTGGTCAGCATATAAAGTGGTACAGTCGCTATGGGAAACAGGATGGAGGTTCCTCAAAAAATTAAAAATGGAACTACTGTATGATCCAGCAATTCGACTTCTGGATATTTATCTGAGAAAAACAAAAACACTAACTGAAAAAGATATGTGCACCCTCATGTTCATTGCAGCATTATTTACAATAACCAAAATATGGAAGCAACCTAAGGGTCCACTGACGGATGAATTGATAAAGAAAATGTGCTACACACACACACACACACAAAACGGGATATTATTTAGCTAAAAAGAGGGAAAGCTTGTCATTTGCAACAACATGGGTGGATCTTGAGGGTGTTATGCTAAGTGAAATAAGTCAGAGATAGACAGATACTGTATGACCTCACTTATATGTGGAATCTGAAAAACAAAAACCGAACTCACATAGAACAGATTGGTGGTTGCCAGAGGCAGGGGATTAGGGTAGGAGGGAATGGGTGAAATGTGAAGGTGGTCAGAGTACTTCTGGTTATGAAATAAAGTCATGGGGATGTGATGTACAGCATGGTGACTATAGTTAATAATACTGTATTGTATAGTTGAGAGTTGCTAAGAGAGTTGATCTTAAAAGTTATCATCAGAAGAAAAATTGTAAATATTTATGGTGATGGATGTTAACAAGACTTAACTGTGATTATTTCACAATATATACAAACACGGAATCATTATGCTGTACACCTGAAACTAATATAATGTTATATGTCTATTATATCTCAATTTAAAAACAAGTTTTAAGCAGAGGAATGATAGGATCAGATCTGTCTTTGAAAGGTCACTTTGGTATTAGTTTGAGATGATATATTGGATGAGTAGTTGAGGGAAGAGGTGTCGAGCTAAGACAGTAAAAATTAGGATAGAAAAAAGGATGCATTCAAGAGATGATAGGGAGGTAGACTCTACAGGACTTTGGATTGATTGGATGTGATTGGCTTGGGGAAAAGATAGTGATGGTTTAGAAAAATCACTTGGTAAGTGGGAGTGTTGCTGAGCACTGCCCAGGGCCTAGCTAATATTTTCTAACCATAAGTTTTAAATGGCCCCAATGTGAAGATTTATTCCATTAGCGCAGGAGAAGGTAGATAGTTATTCAATATATTGATCTGAATTTAGGGATTAGTTAGGGAAGTGGTGGTCAGTGGATAAGGATATAAGGATACTGAGTGTTTGGCAAGAGAGAGTATAAAATGATACTGTGTATTCCAGGTTGGATGGGGAAGGAAGTGAAGGGGGATAGAGAGAGCAGTAAAGCATGAAGGATAATAATGACAAATGGAGGAGTTGAGGGATGAGTTGTCACCACCAGGTTGAAGATTAGATGAAGGGAAAGTTAAGAAAGTGAGATATTTGGAAAGAATAGCATCTGTGGTCAGATATTGGTTTCCTTAAGTTTAAGATTGCAAAGGCTGGGTAGTTTCCAGAAATGATAAAGTACAGTGTGTGACTACAGAAGCACATTGCTAAGGTGGGGATATAGATGAGGGATGTAGGAAGTGAGGAATTTTGAGCTAGGTGGTTGCTAGTTTGCCCTTATGGGCATTAAAATTCCCATGATGAAGGCACTTTTGGAGTAGAAAGAAGCTTTAGAGAAGAAAGTGAGCCAGATTAGAAAGTTCTTACTGAGTGAGGAGGAGTAATTAAAAGGTGAGTGGATGATAGTTACAGAGAGGTTTTATACCCAAATCCCACGAACCTCAGAGGAAGAAGGCTTTTATATATGAAGATGGAAAAGTAATACTAGTGTAGAAGCATGAGAAAGGAGCTGGGGAAATGCTGGCTTCACCTTTGGGCTTTTTAGATGTGGAACAAGAAAGTTTTCTCTAGAAAAGGCTGCAGCGAAGTGGATTCCTGGAAGGAGATCTCAGTTGAAGCAAAGAGGTGGAGGGGAGAATCTGGTTGAAGATGTAAGAGAATTTATTCAGTATGGAGTAAAAAGTCTAGTATAAAGGTTAGGAAAAGTTAGGAGCTGAAGGAAGACTTGGGCAGGGAAAATGGATGGAGAAAACACATAGTCGGACTAGAAGGTCTGGCATTTTTGAAGAAGTTCAGGATGACAAGGATAGCAGGAATGTTTGGATTGAAATTTATGTGGTGAAGTTTATGGGCCTAGGAAAACCAAAGTGGCACTGGTTACTTAATGAGATTAGCAGACTGCAATCTTTGCTCTGAGTTCAAATGCCTTGCCAAATACAAGATTCTTATTCTCTAGCAGTTTATAATTTAAAAAGGAGGAGGCTGTGTAACCAAAGAGCTCTAGTCTAATGTGGAAAGTGTTAAGTGCCATTATAGAGTATAGGCAGAAGTGTAGTCGACTGAGAGTTTTGTTCCAGCTGGAAGACCTGGGGAAGATTACTTGGAAAAGCTAGCCTTTTAACCGGGTCTTAAAGTGTAAGTAAGGTGTTAATAAATAGATTGGGATAAATGGGCATTGTTTTTGGAATGGCATGAGCAAAGGTATGAATTCAGGGAAATATAGAGCTTGTTTGTGGAACAGTTCATAAAAGGTCAACATAGAGAGCTTGACCTCAAGATGAGCAGTGGGGAAATGGAAGAGAACAGTGGAAATTAGGTTGTATTATTGTAGTAGCCATGGTGATCAGAAGCATGCATAGAGCCCATATGACAGGAGAAGAATAACTGCTGAATAAGAACTGCATTCTGTGGCCACCTTCAGTCTGAGTAGCCACTTCATGTTTATACCAGAACTTTCAGGGGTTCTGGTGGTGGTGGTGGTGCTGTGTGTATTTGTGTTTGCTGTAATCACAAGTATTCCCACCCTTGTCCCCTCCAGCCCCTCATTGCCTGCCTGGAGTTTAAAACCTTTTAGTGCTTATTCAAATACAACAGTGTAGATCACAATATCTACCCATGTTTATGTGTGTCTAAAAAGAGATTAATAATTAAAGGCTGTTTTCCACACTTTTGCTTGGAAGACTGATTCTTTGAGACTGCAAAGTATTAGTTGCAAGACCTGATTTTGCTTGTTATTTTATTTCTCTTAGATTTGTTTATTTCATACTTTGGCTCTCAAGAACTATTTGATGTCTTAATGGTACATGCTATAATATTCCTATCGATACTATTATTTTTAGGTATACACTACCCATAATTCCAAATTGTGTTTTATTGCCTTTACATGTTTTTTCTGTTTTCCCAGAAGGTCATATACATAAAAAATAGTACCATGCATTTCAGCTTATTCAAAATAGACTTTGTGAGGTGTTGATTGCTGTAACACTTAAAATTGTGTTTGGCTGTACAGAATAGAAAACTCCATTACAGTGATTTTAAAAATTGAACTTCATTTATTTTACATAACCAAAATTCCCAAAGTAGGGAGTTGTTGGTGTAGATTCAGCTGCTCACCAGGAAAGGACTTTATGCTCTTTTGTGTCCTTCACAAGCCAGCATTTGCTCATGTTTACAGGATGGCCACAGTATATCCAAGCTTTACGATCTTGGTCCAGGCAAGAGAAAGTGGGAAAGGTTAAGGACCGCCTTGCTATTTCTGCTCCCCTTTATTAAGAAAATAAGAGGCTTCCATAACAATTAACAAACCGCCCCTTAAATCTCATTGGCCAAAATTGTGTCACATTGTTTCCTAGACACAAGGGAGCCAAAAACAAGCATGTCATCTTGGGCTGGCCACAAACTGTCCTCACTAAAGTCAGGAAAGAAAGGGGTGTGTATATATATGGAGCAGGCAGCAAACAATATCTGTTAGAGCACTGTGCCTGAAGTTTGTCTATTTTACTTGTTATTTTAATGCACATGGAATTTAATTACTCAGAAATTGGTACAGGAAAAAAGGAAGAAATCATTCTCAGCCTATCAATTTCTCTTTCCTTGCATTATAAAACTAGATAATAGAATTCTTATGACTGCTCCTTTGTATAATATAGATTCTTGGATACAAAAAAAATTACACAATTATACTTTGAAATAGTTAATAAAATAAAGAGATGTTTGTATTTGAAAAAACAATTTTGAAGTGTTCCCAGTGGAATGCCATTTTCATTCATTTAAGTGAAGTGACAGTTTATTTTGGGGGAGATGATTTTCACATTGTATAAATATATAAAAACATATTGTAGATAGCATGATCTTATATATGGAACACTAAAAACTCTACCAAAAGAACTGTTAAAACTAATAAGCAAATTCAGGTTAAGTTACAGGATACAAAATCAACATGCAGAAATCAGTTGTTTCTATATGCTAGCAATGAACTTTCCAAAAAAGACATTAAGAAAACAAATTCATTGCAATAACATCAACAAGAATAAAATACTAAGGAGTAAAATTAACCAAGGTGGTAAAAGACCTGTATGAAGAAAACTATAAAACAATGATGGAAGAAATTGAAGAAGACACAAATCAATAGAAAGTTATCCTATGTTAATGGATTGGAAGAATTAATCTTGTTAAAATGTCACTGCTGCCCAAAGTGATCTACAGATTCAATGCATTCTACATAAAAATTCTAATGGCATTTTTCACAGATAGAAAAACAATCCTGAAGTCAGTATGGAACCACACAAAACCTGAAATAGCTAAAGCAATCTTGAGCACGAAGAACAAAGCTGGAGGCATCATGCTTCCTAACTTCAAACTGTATTACAAAGCTATAGTTATCAAAACAATATGGTACCAGCATAAGAAAATAGACACATAGACAATAGAACAGCATAGAGAGCCCAGAAATAGAACCACACATGTATACAGTCAACTTGCCTTTGAAAGGGCACCAGGAATTCACAGTGGGGAAATGATAGACTCTTCAATAAATGGTGATGGTAAAAATAGATATCCACATGCAAAAGGATAAAATTGGACTCTTGTATTACATCACACACAAAAATCAACACAAAATGGATTAAACATTTAAAAGTAAGACCTGAATCTGTAAAACTCCTAGAGGAAAACATAGGGAAAAAGCTCTTTGGTGTTGGTCTTGAGAATGGTTTCTGGGATTTGACACCAATAGTGCAGACAACAAAAGCAAAAATAAACTATTGGGACTACATCAAAAACAAAAAGTTTCCCTGTAACAAAAGAAAAAATAAAACGAAAAAGTGACCTACCGAGTGAGAGAAAATGTTTTCAAATCCTATCTGAAGAGGGAAAAAGTGGACATACTGATCAAAAGGGACAAATTTTCAGTTATAAATTAAGTTCTGGGTACCTAATATATAGCACGGTGACTGTAGTTAGTAATACGGTATTGTATACTTGAAACTGCCAAGACAGTAGATCTCAAATTCTCTCACCAGGAAAAGAAAGGTAACTCTGTGAGGTGATGGATGTTTCAGTTAGCTTAATTGTGGTGATCATTTCACAATGTATACATATGTCAAAACATGTTGTACACCTAAAATATACACAATTTTTAGTAATCAAACCTCAATAAAGCTGAAAAAACCAATAAAAAAATGAACTGACAGTTTTTTGAGGGGAGATGATTTTCACATTGTAAAAATAGTTTAGTAATCATTATACACAGGTTTATGATGGACAAATTTTAAAACAAAAATATGGTTCTTAAATATTATCACAACCTCAAGGTGGATTATTCCATCAGAATCTAATGAAAAAGTTTTGACTTTTCATGTGAGGGAGACTTTTAATATGTTGGGAATGAAACTTTAGAAAAATATATTTTTTTATCAGAACTTTAAGTTTCAATTCAAAGTGTCTGAGATTTTTCTACCATTGATTTTTCTTCCTTAAATAATTAAAAAATTTTTTTACTGATAAAAGGAAATGATGTAAATCATTTCAGTTTGTGGCATAGGTATATTGTCACTATAATTTTTGGCCGCAGGGCATGTGGGATCTCAGTTCCCTGACCAGGGATTGAACCCATGGCCCCTGCGGTGGAAACGTGGAGTCTTAACCACTGGACCGCCAGGGAAGTCCTGTATTTTTGAATTTAAGAAACATAATACATGTTAACTATATACACAGGCACTGAAGTCGATTTTAAGGAAAGTAAAGACACGGTCCTCCCTCTTGGGGTATTTAAATTTTAGTTGGTGAGACTAAATTTACATACCTGAGATCAGTAAACAGTAAAAGGCAGTATGTGATCAGGTATCAAAAGTTCTATAAGAATTAAAGAGAATAAAAGTAACTCTAGAGTGTGATTCCTTATTGTAAAGGAAGAAGTGGATATTTCAGACAGCCTTGTTAAAAATATAGAATTTGGTTTGGTGGAAAGGTACAAGGTACAAAGACAGGCTCAACTTTCCATCTTCTGCTCTTCTGCTCATCCAGCACTGTCGAACTATTTGTAGTTTCTCAAGTGTTCTGTGCTCTTTGATAATTCTGTACTTCTGTAGTGTTTTTTGTTTGTTTTTGGAATTCCCTTACTTGTTTGTCAGCCTGACAATTTCCTATCTTTCAAGACTCAGTTCAGATATCACCTCCTCTGTGATGTCTTCCCTGAACTTTCCTGGGTAGAGTCAGGTGCTTTCTTTTCTTTTCTCCAAGTTCGTAATCATAGTCCTTCTTTCTCTTTCTCTTTCTCTCTCTCTCTGCCCTCACCCCACCCCACCCCGTGTGTGTGTGTATGTAGTTAGAGTTATCACATTGCAGCATTATCTACTTGTCTGCCTCTTTCACAAGCTTGTGAGCTTTATGAACATGAGGGTTTTGCCATATTTATCTCCAAATCATAGTGCCTGGTGTAATGGTTTTGCACATTGGCCTGATCATTGGATGCATAAATGGATGGTTGGATAAAAAGAAAGAATTAACCTGGAATGTATTTATGAGTACTGGGGAAGCCTGTCCAGAGGGAATGTGGATGGTAATAATACTTAGCCCTATTCTTACCATTAGAGCTTGCAATTTATCAGTATTTGGAGATAAGATTGAATAGGCAAAGTAGGACTGGTTGGCAGTGGAAGTTTTAAGAAATAATAGAGTTATAGTTAATAAAATTTCTGAAATTGGTTTTTAACACGCCCATTTTTCAAACACACTGTGCTTTTGTATCTTGTAGTGCTTCCACTTCTCATTCAGAGAATTCAGTGCATACAAAATCAGCTTCTGTTGTATCATCGGATTCCATATCAACTTCTGCAGAGAACTTTTCTCCTGATTTGAGGGTACGTATACTCTTTCTGAGTTCTAGTGAAGTATTTTCTGTTAGCTGTTTGTGTCCACACTATCAATATAACCTTTAACTAATTAAGAAGGAGACACTGATGGAAGTCTCAAAGACCTGTCTTTATGTAATATCACAGAACAGGCCATTCTTATTTATTTGTAAAAGAAAAATGTGTAATTCATCTCTGGGTTTGATATCTTTAAGATAATTAATGAATTTTGTTGTGATATAAAAGATTTTCATGAATACTCCCATAATGCTTTACTCCCAATAATAGCTAATATTTTTTGAGTACTTACCATGTGCCAAGTATTGTTCTAAGTGCTCTAATGAAATATCTCTTGTAATACTTTTAGCAATTCTGTGAGGTAGAAATTATTATTACTACCATTCTACAGATGACAGTAACTCAGAGAGAGATTAAATAACATGTCTAGGGTCTCATAGCTAATAAATTTAATTGTCAGTATTACAGCTCATGTAGTCCAGTTCTGGAGCTAAGTCACTTAAATACTGTGCTATAGTTGCTACATACCTCATTATAGTATGTAGGTATTCCTCTATTTATTAAAGGTCTTGTTGCTATGAAATTAACCATATCAGTGATAATCCTGTAGCACTTTGTACATTTTTGGATTCATCTGCTTTTCTACTGCTGCTTGTCTATGAATGATGGGGAAAATGAATTTCATATGTGGTGATAACCTTTAAACCTTACCTCAAAATCTTTTTATTCTGATCAAGTGACTGCCTTCTCAGTGGTTATACTTTCACAATTTTAACTAAAACGTTGTTTTCATTAATGAAGTCATTTGCTGTTGAGAATATATTGAGAATATATCTTTTTCATGTATTTCATTTTCAAAACCAGAATCCAACAAATGTAAGAAGACAGGTTAGAAGCGTGTGTAAAGGCTTCTGCATACTTGCCATTATCTCCTGTGAAATGTCATAAAATACTAAATTGGGTATAGCAGGACTTTAAACATTGCTACAAATGATAAACATTTATCTTTATAATCTGAATATATGTTGTGCTGGTTAAAAAGGCCTCATAATATCATTAGCTGTTAACTTGAAGCATAGCATACATTTAGGGCAGGGTTTATCATTAATAATAGTGGATATAAGTCCACTGTTGCCTTTCATTAATATATTACTATTTAAAAATACATATTTGATATATGTATCTAACCTTGGTTTAGTCATTACATTAATAAAAATACATTAAAGGCCTCTAGGCCTCTTGATAATTTTGAAATTTTTTGGCCTACTTCTGGTCAGATTTTATTAGTTAAAAACATCATTGTTTTTAACTTCTTGTGACTGATACAGAACTCATTAGGAATGGGAGAAATGTCGCTTTTATTTCTAACCTGTGCTTATATTATTAATATTATATTTTACCTGCTGTTTCTTGCCTAAAATATGTTAAACTATGTGTGTATTCTTGTGAGGGTTAGCTTAGTTAAACTACTTAACTAGGCATGGATGTGAATTGAAGTACATTGTAGGATGCTGAAAGGAGGCCTCCACTGTCAGCTTCTCTGTGTGCAGACCCCCTTTATTTCCTCACAATGTCATGTATACCATAATAAGAGTGACTGGCTTGCATTGGGACAAAATAAGGGTCATAATGTTAATCTGCAGACTAAATATTATAACTTATTTCTTACTTTTATTAGGTAAAATTTTAATTTTAGAACAGGTTTAGATTTACAGAAAAAATGCAGAGATACTACAGAGTTCCCAGATACTTGACATCCAGTTTCCCCTATTATTAATATCTTACATTAGTATGGTACGTTTGTCAAAATTAATGAACCAATGTTGATACATTATTATTAACTAAAATCAATGCTTTATTCACATATCCTTAGTTTTTACCTAATGTCCTTCTTTTTGTTCCATGGTCCATCCAGGATACCACATTGCATTTAGTAGTCATGTCTCCTTAGGCACGGCACCTCTTGGCTGTGACAGGTTTTCAGACTTTCTTTGTTTTTCATGACCGTGTTAGTTTCGAAGAGCACTGGTCAGATACTTTGTAGAATGTCTGATGCTTTACCCATTATTAGACTGGGATTATGTCTTTTGGGGAAGAAGACCACAGAGGTGAGGAGCCATTTTCATCACATCATATCAAAGGTACATACTATCAACATTATTTGTCACTGTTGATGTTAACGTTAATCCCTTGGTTGAGGTAGTGTTAGGTTCTTTCACTATAAGATACTCTTTTTTCCCCTTCTTATCCTTATACTGTACTCTTTGAAAGGAAGTAACTATGCACAGTCCCTGCTTAAGGAGCCCAGACTCTACATTGTTAGAGTGGAACACCTTTTATTTCTTTTGCATGAGAGATTTGTCTCTTCTCCCTCATTTATTGATTTATGCAATCATTTATTTATATCAGTATAGACTTATGGATATTTATTTTATATATTACAGTCCAGTACTACTTTGTTGCTCAAATTGTTCCAGCTCCAGATTGGGATTTCTTTCAGTCAGATCTTTTGTCCCTTTGACATACTCCCATCATTATGGTGTTTTGCTGTTGTTGTTGATTTTCTTGTTTGTTGTTTGTTTATTAGCTCTTCCTTACTTTCTGTCACTGCAAGATACTCCAAGCTCATCTTGATACTTCCTGCCCCAGTCCTAGAATCATCATCCATTTCTCAGGGAGCCAGATTTCTTTTATTGGAGAATGGTATTAGAAACCAAGATCTGTGCACTACGTGCTCCCTCCCTTCCTTCCTTCCTCTCTCCTTCCCTCCCTTCCCAAAAAAAGGTAACAAAGTACTTTTATTCTCCTTCTGAAGCAAAAGATCATTTGCATACATCCTATTTGGAGATAATGAGTCTGGTGATCATATATGTAAGTTTGTCTGGAGTAGTCTTATTTTATGCTGTTGTCTCTTCAGGTTTTACATTAGACACAAAAATGTCCTGAATTACTGACTCTCTTAGCACTAGGATACTAAGGGAATCTGTTAAATTTATACATCAGGTCCATGACTTCAGGAATTGTCCCCATTAGTGCCTTGTCAATTCAGCATCTTTCACAACTTCTTGGGGCCCTCAGATAATTTTTAATAGACAAATGAAGAGACAATTGTTAAATGTTAAATTAAGGAGAAGATGGTTTTGGGCAACCAAAGGTTAACCATACTTTCCACGGTAGAGTGCCTGAAAGGACAGAGAAAAAAGGAAACTAATATGTTTAGGCTGACTGTTTTCCTGTTTCCTCATTTTAAAAGATATCCTTGATTATTAGATACAATCTTTACCTGAATCACAGTCTTTTTTTCAGTTGTGGAAGGGAAATGAATGAGTAACATTTAATATCATTTAAAAAACGCAGCCTGATTTCAAATGTATGTGTAGGGTGGAGGAAGAACATACTTCTAAGAATTGAAAAAAATGTAGTGTGCTACCTGGATAAATATTTATACATGCTTATCTCATTTAACTTTCACAACAATTCTGTGAGACAGATATCACTACCCCGTTTGACAGGGAGCAACCTGATATTCAGAAGAGCTGAATTAAATCATGTGCTTAAAGGCACACAGCTAGGTGTTGCCCTTTTATTGATGTTTGGTCTCAGATTGGTCATATTCCTGTACAGCACATTATCCAGAGAGACTATTCTCCCAGGATTTTGTTGCTAAGTTTTCTCAAATGTGAAGTGCGATTTTCTTAATTAAAAGGAATAACTTTAACACATTTTTGAGGTAGAAATAGCAGTTTTCAATATTCCTTAATAAGTGAGAATTGCTTTTCTAATTAATCATAAAAGATGGTTTTTCTAATAATATCTGATCTCTCCCCCTTTTCAATTTTGTTAGTTGATGATATTTTGCTTTTATTATGTATACCTTTAGTGGCTATAAAATGGTAGTGTTCTAGTAAATTATAGGTGCAACTAACTGCAGACAGCTATGTTGTTCTTTGACCATGGTTTGGCTCTATTTATGAGATGAGGGGCTTGGTATGGTAGTTTGAACATCATTTCACAGATGATTTGAAGTTGGTTAACCTCTAGGCTTTGAGTTCTCCACATAGCCTCACTGTTTATCTCTGCCCTGAGCCTCAACATTTTAGAAGCTCTGTTAGTAACAACTTTTAAATAGAAGTGTAAAGAACACAATGCATTGAAAAGCTAATCCTGCTTCATTAAATATATTAAATCGAATTGTATAGGTTTTCTGCTGTAGGCACCATGAAGTGACACTTTCCTGAAAGGATAGTGTTGTAGTGGAGTAACAGCTGTGAAAGTTTCTGTTATGAATTTCTTAGTCAAGCAAGATTCTTTGCTCCTACATCAGTAAAGCAGAATGGAAAATCACTGGGGGTAGTGGACTATTCTAGATATCTTGAACTTGTATTTACTCAGGTGGAATTCTATTTGTGGTACTTTTTCACCCTGTGAGCCTTGTTTGTTGTGGAAAAAGTCATATACAGATTTAATCCAGTAGATGTATTTCTAAAAAGTTGAGCACAAACTTAGGCTTGATAAATTGAATCCTCAGTGACATTAGTGTTTTCTCTTTGCTTCATTTATTCTTCACTTGGTAGTGCAGCCTATTTAATTTCATTTAAAAAACTTAAAATCCTTTCGTATAGAATTTTTAATAAATTATTTTAAAATAAATTTGCAATTTTTAAAATCAGACTTTCTTTAATAAGAACATATTTTTAAAGTTTGACAGTGGAATTAAGAACCTAGGGAACTTGTGTTTGGTTGACTTATTTGCTCACTGAAGACTAAAATCCCATGAAATACAGGATTTTAAAATTCAAATGCACAACTCTATAAATAGTATAAATTTTAATTAGTATAGTATTTATACTATTTAATAGTATAAATAGTAATTAGTATAGCATTGGGCTTTAAGCGAAGTATGTTCCTTAAATGGTGGTGATTAAAAGATAAGTTAAAAGTCAGGCTACGCAGTATCCCCTTTCCTTTGTTGATGCCTGTGATATGGCGCTTATACTGATGTTTGTCTACAATTCAAAATCAAATATTAAAATGAAATTGTATTCTGTGTTTTTTATCTCTATTTTAGAAGGCCTAGTTTGTCTCAGAATATATATATATATATATATGTATTTATATAGTTTATATATACATAAATATATATGAGATAAAAGTTACAATATTTTGGGTTTTGTTCTTAACCATCTGCCCTTGAAATATTTAATGGGCTTAAATCAAGCAAGTGTGATTATCCTTTCAAAATTTGTGTTATATTGTTCATATTTCTTTATGAACCAGAGGTCAGAGATAATAGGATTATTTCTTATCTAGAGTGTGTACATGAATGTAATATTGACATATTCTGTAAGTATGCAAATCTAGTTGGAATGAGTTAAGGCTCATAGAGCAGATGTTAGGTAAACAGAGAACAGTGTCTATTATACATAATTATTTCAATAGCCAGAGCAAAAACTGATTGAAGTTAGCACTTATTATGATTAATACCACCACCCCGCATACCAACATCAACTCTTGAGAGCCTAGGAATTGAAAAGAACATCTTAGTGAAATAAAGGATACCCACCAAAACTCCACAATAAGCCTCATACTTAATGGGAAGATGTTAGAAGCATTTCCTTTAAACTTAGAAACATGATGATGATTTCTATCACCACTTTTATTCAACATTATGCTAGAAGTCCTAGCCAGTAAAATAGGAAAAGAATAAATAATATAAGAAATGAAAGGAAGAAACAAAACTTTTATTATTTATAAATGATTGTATATACAGAAGACTTAAGAAAAATCTATATGTACACTACCAGCACTGGTGCTGGATACAAGATAATTTAAAAAAAATCATGCTTCTGTACCTTAGCAAAAATGTTTAGACAGTGTGATTTAAAAGATATTCCAGTCACAAGAGCAACAAAATTACAAAGTCTAATAAAAGATATGTAACAACCTCATGGAGAAAGTTATAAAACTTTATTAAAGAGCCTAAAACTATCTCAAATATGTAAGTAGACACAAAAGCCTGGGAATGTCAAATATTTTCAGTATGTCTGTTAGCTCTATATCATTGCAAACCAGATTCAAGTTTATCCTGAAGAACTTGGCAAGCTGATCCTAAAATTTATATGAAAAGGTAAAAAGGTCAAGATTACTTACGAAGAAAAATGAAGAGGGGGGATTCATTTAGTCAAATATAAAGCTAAAGTAATTAGAACAGAAATAGATGAATGAGACATGGCAAAGTTCAAGAACAGACTGATATTTATATGAACTCTGTATTCATCTCGGAGAAGGGGGAAGAATGAACTATTTGGTTCGCCATATTGGGGGAAAAAAAGTTGGGTTCCTAATTCACACATACACAAAAATTGAATTCGTTAAACTAAGCACTTAAACTTGAAAATCAAAATTTTAAAATTTTAAAAGAAAATACAGTATCTTTATGACTTCTGTCAGGAGGGAATTTTAAAATAATACCCAAAAATATTAACCATAAAAGAAAAGATTAAAAGAAAAGATATAAAAAAACAAATTTTAAAAGTTTCATTTATAAAAAATAAAAACAAAGTTTTATTGTGCTAGAAGGGTAAAGACCTTTTCCTGTTTATTTGATTACTGTTCATCTGACCTCTCTCAAATTAAGCTCTACAAAGGCAGGAGCCTTGGTTATTTCCCTAGTGCATAGAATAGTGCCTGAATCAATGTGACTTAAAAGCTATTTCACACTTGTGGCCAGTTGCAAACTAAGGCTCCTTGGGACACTGGGAATATTTGTCCTCTCATTTGCTGTATTTAATTGGTGGAAAAGTTTGAGGAGCACTCCTCATTGATTGAAACTTGAAACCACCTGTCAGCTACATCTGGGAAACTAAAGAAGGAAATTCTGTGTTTTATTCATAGTTCCCGATAAAATCTGTGCATTTATTCACTAACTCACTGCACTCTCTTGAAATTTCCTGAGTGTTCCGGGGAGAAAGTATCCAGTAAGACATGGCCTCTGCCAGCATGAAGCTTAGACTCATGTAGTGGAAAAGGAGGTAAGCAAATCCATGATATTATATGATAGGTACTATGACAAAGGTATACCTTGGGAGCAGAAAGGGCAGAACATTCTAAAGCAGTTTACATTATAAGTAAATAAAGTACTACTGCATTTAAACATACTTAAAGAAAAAACTTGGAGGGCATTTACAAAAACAAGAATTTAAAGAAAAATAAACTTTCTGGAAAGAAAAAGAAAATATACTATAAGATATATACAGATAAGATATATCTGTTGTCCTGTCTTGTATCCTTAGAGCTCCATATTTGGAATGTGGGAAGGTACCCAGGAAAAATGTTTTGACTAAATCAGTTGCAGAGAATGAGAAATACGAAGTTACTTTCTCTTTTAACAGAATGTCATATATTTTGAAAAATACTCATTTCCCCTTTACTTTCCATTGTTAACAGTCCCCTAGTTCTTACGTCTGATAGGCTTGTCTTTGTCGGATGCAGCTAATGCATTACCATAAGGCTAATCTTCCTCTGACATCACTTTCATATGTGATACCCTGTTTAAAAATTCTTCAAGGGGATCCCCGTTTCTTACAGTAGTGAGTGCAGACTTCTAAGCCTTGCGTTCAGGGTTCTTTGTGATTGATCCCATCACAACTATCACACTGTATCTCCAACTGTCCCCAAGTGTAATCCCACCCCGATAGATAGGGATTCTTCTTTTAGTCCCTTACACAATATGTGCTCATTCTCACTTCCATTCATGATCACTCACTCATGCATCTGGAATGTACTTCTGCTCTTCAGTGAAACAAATCATGGTCAGCCCATTTATCATAGACTCAGTCCCATCTCTGACCCTTCTAGCTCATTATGATCTTTTTTTTTCTGATGGGAGATATTTAGATAAAAATCAGAGAGAGAACAATGTTGAAAAAACTTTGAAGTTATATGAGGAAAATTTGGAAGAGAGACAGTCACTAATTCACTGCCTTCATCACACTTGAAAATATTCACAGTTGTCTCATTTCCATGCTTAATAGAGAAATGACTTCAGACCACACCCTCATGATTTCCATTTTACTGAAACTTTTCTCTCCAAAATTACCTGACTCATATTTGTAAAATTTTGTATCTTTTATAATAACCTTGAGAGTTTTTTTTTATTATAAAAGTAATACAGTGTACTAATTTGTGGGAAATAGAAATAAGATTAAGGAAAAAATAAAAATCACCAGTGCCTCTACTACTCTCACCATTACTCTTAGCATTTGGTACACAAAACATCTTCCTTAAAAGTTTTACGTAGAACTTTTACAGTTATAAGATTGGGTATCAGTAAAAGCTCTTCAACTCTACTCACCACAAGTTCATGATGTCAGCAGTTGGCTAAGCTATAGTAAGTAGGGTCTTAGATGCTATACTGTTGTATAGCATGTTTATTGGGTTTGTAATTATTTTGATGCGATTTGCAGATTATATTGCAGATATTATTAACCCCTTTAAGGGTTAAAAGAATAAAAGCTCTGTGTTAAGAGTTTTAGTAAAAAGAGCCAAATAATTATAATAGAAACATATATAGAGATTATTAAAAAATTAGAATGTATGGAAAAACTGATAAACATAAAAGTATATTTAACGTAGTCATGATGCAACAGGAATAATAGTGACTATATTCAGTTGATAGTAAGGAGATAAGGAAAAGTGTTTGTGCCTGAAGTATATTTAATTAGGTGGAACACTTATTAAAATGATCCTGATTCTGGAGTAGAGAATGTTTCACACTTCAAAGCTAAGCATAGTAAAAGTGCTGCTGATATAACTTCTTTTACAAGACAGAGAGGGTTCCACATAATTATCTTTATATATGCAGAAAAGGCATTTAATAAAGAGTATTTGACCAAATTTAACCTGTTTCAGGTTTTTAGAACTTTTAATTAGAAGGGAATAGGTAAATACTTATTAAGCACTGTGCCTAATATTAAAACATTAGAAGTAGTTCCATTAAAGAACAAGACGAGGTACCTACTATCATGCCTGTGTTACTTAGCATTCTTTATAAGTACTGTCTGATGCAATTAGATTAGAGAAATATAGTCTGCCCCTTGAATCCACAGGTTCCTTATCAGCAGATTCAACTAACTGCGGATTGAAAATATTTAGGGAAAAAACTTCCAGAACTTCCAAAAAACAGAACTTGAATTTGCCACTCACCAGCAACTATTTACATAGCACTTACATTTTATTAGTCTTTTTCAGTAATCTAGAATTGATTTAAAGTATGTGGGAGAATGTGCGTAAGTTATATGCAAATACTACACCATTTTATAAAAGGGCCTTGAGAATCCTCAGATTTTGGTATCCAGCGGGGGTCCTGGAACCAATCCCTTGTGGATACCAAGGGACGACTGTACATGGGAGGCATATTACTGAAAAGGAGCATTCTTTTTACGTGGAAGTTAAGAAAATCAAATGAAAATTTTTAGAAACAAAAGACTAATCAGGTGACTGGTTACAAAAAGAAGCTTGGAAGCCATCTGTCCTAACAAACAAGTAAAAAGCCAAAAAGTTGAAATTCAACTCTTCTTAGATCCATCAGAGAATTGAGATCACAGGACAAATGGCTGTCTCCCAAATTGGAGAGACAGGCAGAGCAGAAACCCGTCAGCAGAAACTCTCTGGAACTAGTAAGGGGCAGGACAACTTAAACTGTAATTGACGAACTGCTGGCGGGTCAGCGTGGACAAGTCTGAGAGTTAAATGCTCAAGGGGGTCCCAGTCTTAGGGGGGCCTTCATAGTTTTGTGAGTTTTACCTATAGGAGCCCTACCAGGTTCTCACAGTGAAGACTGAGAAAAATCTCTTTTGCTTCTGGCAGAGGGAGGGGAAAAGCAGCTATTTTGAAAATGTCGAGAACATTCTGTTCTTCTTAACAAGGCCTGCCCTCAAAAGAAACTATTTTACTAGCCCAGCCTACGGGCTTTGTGAGAGCCTAACTGACCTGGGGGAAAGGAAATACCCAATTCCAGCCTCCTCTAACCTTCCCCATGGGAGAAGAGAAATACAGACTTCAGCACCCTCTAGCCAACCTGTCCTATCTGGGGGTGGGAGGGGCCGGGGGGACAAAGAAGCATTTGTAAACATCACACTGCCGGGGCACAAGCTCATTGAAAGACAGAGGACTATGGGATTCAGTCATAGGACTATAGAACATTTCCCCTCCCACCTCCTCACCTCACTACGACATCATTAGGGGCCTGTTTATCTCAGCTCTTTTTACCTGGTGCATCATGTCCAACTTTCAGCAAAACATTACAAGGCATACTAAAAGCCAAAATTGATATGTAAGGATCAACAGTTTTCTATGATAAAAATACTTACAAATATCAGGAAGGGAAAGGTCCTATTTATAATAACAATTAAAAATATAAAATATCCAGGAATAAACTTAAGATACAGGAAGAAACTATATGAAGAAACTTTAAAACTCTGCTGAGTAATATAAAAGAATACTTAAATAAATGGAAAGTCATACCTTGTTTTTTTTTTTTAATTTTTTAATTTATTATTTATTTATTATTTTTATTTTTGGCTGTGTTGGGTCTTTGTTTCTGTGCGAGGGCTTTCTCCAGTTGCGGCGAGTGGGGGCCACTTCATCGCGGTGCGCGGGCCTCTCACTATTGCGGCCTCTCTTGTTGCGGAGCAGAGGCTCCAGACGCTCAGGCTCAGTAGTTGTGGTTCACGGGCCCAGTTGCTCCGCGGCATGTGGGATCTTCCCAGACCAGGGCTCGAACCCGTGTCCCCTGCATTGGCAGGCAGATTCTCAACCACTGCGCCACCAGGGAAGCCCCCATACCTTGTTTTTTGATAGAAAGGCTCAATATTGTTCAGATTTTAATTCTTGCTTATTCTGTAAATAATATGGTTAAGACTTGACAAGCTGATTCTCACATTTGTAATGACAAAAGTCTGGAAACAATAGAAATGTTTTTTGGTTAGGGGGATGGTTAAATAAATTATGTGTTTACAATTGAATACTATGTAGTATTTGGAAAGAAGAAATGGATCTTCATTTGTGGATATGAAAATATGTTCAAGATAGGTTAAAAAATTCAGGAGAGAAGAGTGTGTTTAAGTTTCCATTTGCTGGGAATTGTTGGGGGAGGGCTAGAAGAAGCCGCGGATACATAAACAGGTGGTATTAATGAGAGGCAGGTGGAATGAAAACAAGGAGATATGTTTGGAGGCTGTTTGTACAATTCCAAGTAAAAATTGATAAAGGGCATGCACTAGGGTAATGACAATGCACAGTAAAGGACAGGTTTGAAAAAATATTTATGTGGACGTAATGTGTTTAAGCTGCCTGAGTATTGAAGATTGGGGGAGAGAGGAGTCAAAGATGATGACCCAGGTTTCAAACCTGGTGACAATTTATGGCTTCACTTCTTTTCTATCAGACTGCCCCTCCTTTGTGTACTTGCTGTTCCTCTCTCCTCAGCTAAACAAGGTGACCCTAATATGTCCTTCATCCCTTGCTCACCCCCAAACTCCCTACTCCTGTCTTCCTTATGCTCTTTTCTTTCTCATAACTTCAGCTATCGTCACTTTATGGATGACTCCCATATCTTTACCTCTGATTGTGATCTCTTTCTCAGCCTCTGATCCATCATATCACTTGCTTGCTGTACAGTTACAGTAGGATGCTATTATGTCATGGTCATAGTCTTAGTTCAGTCATATATCTGTTCAAGTTCAGCTGCTGTTGTGAGGTATATGTCACCTTGGAAAAGTTGCTTAACTTCTATAAGGGTCAATTACCCCATTTAGAAATGGGAATAAAAACACTACTTCTCTTTCAGGGTATTATGAGTAGTAAATGAATAATGATCTTCTAAAAGCAGTGCATTAACCAGGTCAGGTCATGATGATATCTTCTGTGTATGAGGTAAAATGAAAGTAATGAGATAATATTTTATCTATCTACTTCTGTTTTGTTTTTGGCAGAAATTGATATAAGCCATCCTTTACTGGGAAGAAGTGTTCTTTATCACAGGATTATATCATTCTAACTTCTTGGTTTTAAAAGTCTCCTTTCTTGGGGGCTTCCCTGGTGGCGCAGTGGTTGGGAGTCTGCCTGCCGATGCAGGGGACACGGGTTTGAGCCCTCGTCTGGGAGGATCCCGCGTGCCGCGGAGCGGCTGGGCCCGTGAGCCACAATTGCTGAGCCTGCGCATCTGGAGCTTGTGCTCCGCAACGGGGGAGGCCGCGGCCGTGGGGGGCCCGCGCGCCGCGGTGAGGAGTGGTCCCCACTTGCCGCAGGTGGGGAGGGCCCTCGCGCAGAGGCGAGGACCCAACACAGCCATAAATAAAAAATAAGTAAAAGTCTCCTTTCTTTTATGAAATGATATTGGTCATAGATGGTAGTTTGTGTTGTTTTTTTTTAATTTTTAAAATTTATTTATTTTTGGCTGCGTTGGGTCTTCGTTGCTGCGTGCGGGCTTTCTCTAGTTGCGGTGTGCAGGCTTCTCATTATGGTGGCTTCTCTTGTTGCGGAGCACGGGCTCTAGGTGCACGGGCTTCAGTAGTTGTGGCACGTGGGCTCAGTAGTTGTGGCTCGCGGGCTCTAGAGCACAGGCTCAGTAGTTGTGGCGCGCAGGCTTAGTTGCTCTGCGGCCTGTGGGAACTTCCCGGACCAGGGCTCGAACCCGTGTCCCCTGCATTGGCAGGCAGATTCTTAACCACTGTGCCACCAGGGAAGTCCCAATGGTAGTTGTTTTTGTGGTTATTTTAATGTTCTAAGTTATTTTTTTAAAAAAAGTTGCAGCCCTATGTTATTCCCCTCCTCAACCTCCACAGTTTCTCCTATTTACATATTAGTGTGGTGCATTTGTTATAATTGATGAACCAATACCGACACATAATAATACTAATTAAAATCCATAGTTTACATTAGGGTTCAGTCTTTGTGTGGTACATTCTATGGGTTTTGACAAATGTATAATGACATGTTTCCACCATTACTGTATCATACAAAGTAGTTTCACTACCCTAAAAGCACTCTTTACTCCACCTATTTGTCCCTCCCCCTTCTCCCTGAACCCCTGACTACCACTGATCTTTTTACTGTCTCCATAGTTTTGCTTTTCCAGAACGTCATATAGTTGGAATCATCTAATACATAGCCGGATTGGCTTCTTTTACTTAGCAGTATGCCTTTGAGATTCCTCCATATCTTTTTGTGGCTTGATAGCTCATTTCTTCTTATCACTAAATAATACTCCTTTGTATTGATGTACCACAGTTTGTTTATCCATTCACTCACTGAAGGACTTTTCTGTTGCTTCCAAGTTTTGGCAGTTATGAACACCTTGCATTTTAAGATTTAAACTTGAAAATTTTTCTTGATATTAGGTGTGTTCATTCCTAGGGCTGCTGTAACAGAATACACAAACTGGGTGGCTTAAAACAACAAAAATTTATTCTCTCACAGTTCTGGAGTATGTAATAAGAAATATATATATATATATTGGTCTTCATCCTTAAATCTTGGTCAGAGCTCCTAAAACTTTTGTCATTTTCTAAGTGATAAGTGAACACTTTTGAGGTTCTGGGAGAGTAATATGCCCAGACAGGGCATGGAAATTCCACACAGCCTCATACCCCATTCCTTGCCCTACGTAGGTCTTCCATCTGGTTGTTTCTGAGTTCTGTCCTTCATAATAAACTGGCGAATGTAAGTAAGGTGTTTCCCTGAGTTTTGTGAACCATTTTAGCAAATTATTGAACCCAAGGAGGGGTTGTGGGAACCCCTGATTTATGAACGATTGGTCAGAAGTACAATTGGCAACCTGGGACTTGAGATTGGTGCTTGAAGTAGGGGGCAGTCTTGTGGGACTAAGCCCTTACAATGTGAAGTCTGCACTAACTACGGGTGATAGTGTAGTAACTGAGTTATAGGACACCCCGTTGGTATCCGCTGAGAATTGGAGAATTACTTGGTGTGGAAAAAACCACACGTCTGGTGTCAGAAGTGTTGAGAGTAGAGGATAGAAAAACAGTGATTTTTCTTTCTTTCTCATAATCTAAAATCAAGATGTTGAGAGGGTTGGTTACTTCTGAGGGTTCAGAGGAAGAATCTGTTCGATACCTCTTTTCTAGCTGCTGGGGAGGACCAACGATCCTTGGTGTTCCTTGGCTTGTAGATCCATCACTCCAATCTCTGCCTCCATCTTCACATGGCATTATCCCGGTATCTCTGTGTCTTCTAGGGATGTCTTCTTATATAGACGACAGTCATATTGGATTAGGGGTCCACCCTATCCAGTATATCCTCATTTAACTAATTACATCTGCAGTGACCCTGTTTCCAAATAAGGTCATGTTCCAAGGTGCTGTCAGTTAGTACCTCAACCTATGTTTATTGAGGGGCACAGTTCAACCCATGGCATGAAGTGATGCTTTCCAGACTGTTCCTCTGTAGATACTCGCCCTTTTTTTGTTGTTGTTCAATCATTGATGGTGATGTAATATTATCCATATCTTACTAATTGTGGTTTCAGCTGAAAACCAGTGTCCTTGGCAGTGTTATAGAAAGAACGGGCTTCCTTGTGCTTGAATTTGGATGTGCTTTCAAATATGTAACCAGTAAGATCCATCCCAGACACCAGTCTGTCCTCTTCAGATTTTGGTTTGTATGATTCATTTGCATACTTTGTGGTTTGTCAGTGAAGTATAAAAATAGAATAAAGTGAAATTGATGTAAAATAATTTTCTTTAATAGAATTATCCAATGAAGAGTAAGTTCATTATTTTTTTCTTCACAGTTCTAGTACATAAAGAAGCTGTGAGAGATAGTGTATAACTTCTACAGACTCATTTTTCCCTTTCAGGTGATTATAATTTAGTGTTTTGCAGATTTCAGAAAAATTCTTTCCTGTCTTTCTGTCATCTGACATTCCATGTGAAAACTGACCCATAAACTTGCCAACTTCCAGATCATCATTATAGACAAGGTTTCTGAATTTCCTTTATAGTAATTTCCTGATCAGAGAGAAGGAGAGAAAGGGAGGTAGGTTAGAGTCGCATGGAAAGTTACTGAGCACTTCGAAAATAGTTTGATAAAGAGGGCATGGAAGAAAATGGGGGGAAAAAAACATGGTTGGGAGAGAGCAAAACTGAATTATGTTTTAGGAATAAAAAATTATACATTTCAACCTGTGTGTTTTTTTCCACCAGTAAGATTTTAATGTGATCAATACACTTGTCTTGATAGTTAAGAAAAGGATTAAATATTGTATTAAGTGCTAGTAAAGAGCAGATTTTATATAATCTTATCTATTGATATAGCCAGAGCTCTTGAGGCAGGCCAGCATCTAATACATCTGATAGGAAACAGAATGGATAGCCACTTAGTAACATGACTTTGGTCCAGTATGAGGAAGTGTTTTATGTATTCCAGGGGGTTTCTTCTGGGGGGAATTTCTCTCTTCCTCTCATATCTGAGGGTTATATAACTTTTTCTCTGCTGAAGACAGTTCCATGTGAATGCTGACAAACCTAATGAATCAGTCTGGCTTTGCTGTCTTAGTTTCTCTACTCTCATTTTAGGAAGGTAGGACCCTGGTGTTTTTGAGTTGACCTCTTGTTTTGACCTTAACTCCTTTCTTTGTTTAATCTGCATTTCTTTTTTCATCACTGACATATCTGAAATGCAGTTCTCTTCAAGTAAAAAGCATCCTGTATTACTCAATAATTGCTTGTATTTTTTTTGTAAACCTAGGGTCAAATTTGATCACTTCTTCCAACAAGCTATTTCATATGCATCTTTATTTCTCCTACCACAGACTAATCCAGGATTCTGATATTTCTGTCCTAGATTATTATCCTTTCATCTTTATCATATACAGTTTTGTGCACCTTTATGACCATGCCATTTACCTCTATCAGAGACCTGCAGTGGTTTTCCTTAACATGACTGGTCAAGTTTAAAATCCTTACTCTCCCCACTCCCCCCATATTTAATTTAATTTAATTTAATTTAATTTATTTTTTTAAACATCTTTATTGGAGTATAATTGCTTTACAATGGTGTGTTAGTTTCTGCTTTATAACAAAGTGAATCAGGTATACATATACATATGTTCCCATATCTCTTCCCTCTTGCGTCTCCCTCCCTCCCACCCTCCCTATCCCACCCCTCTAGGTGGTCACAAAGCACCGAGCTGATCTCCCTGTGCTATGTGGCTGCTTCCCACTAGCTATCTATTTTACGTTTGGTAGTGTATATATGTCCATGCCACTCTCTCACTTTGTCACAGCTTACCCTTCCCCCTCCCCATATCCTCAAGTCCATTCTCTCGTAGGTCTGTGTCTTTATTCCCGTCTTGCCCCTAGGTTCTTCATGACCTTTTTTTCCCTTAGATTCCATATATATGTGTTAACATACAGTATTTCTTTTTTTCTTTCTGACTTACTTCACTCTGTATGACAGACTCTAGGTTCATCCACCTCACTACAAATAACTCAATTTCGTTTCTTTTTATGGCTGAGTAATATTCCATTGTATATATGTGCCACATCTTCTTTATCCATTCATCTGTTGATGGACACTTAGGTTGCTTCCATGTCCTGGCTATTGTAAATAGAGCTGCAACCCCCATATTTTATTATAAAAATTTCCAGACACACTATTGAGTTGTATCAGTTCTCTATGTATTCAATATTAACCCCTTATCAGATATATGATTTGCAAATATTTTCTCCCATTTGGTAGGTTGTCTTTTTTTGTTGTTGATGGTTTCCTTTATTGTGCAGAAGCTTTTTAGTTCGATATAGTCCCACTTGTTTATTTTTGCTTTTTTTGCCTTTGCTTTTGGTGTCAAATCCAAAATATCATTGCCAAGACTGATGTCAAGGAGCTTATCCTTTATATTTTCTTCTAGGATTTTATGCTTTTAGGTCTTACATTCAAGTCTTTAATTCCTTTTGAGTTGATTCTTGTGTATGGTGTAAGATAGGAGTCTATTTTCACTCTTTTGCATTTGGCTGTCCAGTTTTCCCAGCACTATTTGTTAAAGAGACTGTCCTTTCCCCATTGTATATTCTTGGCAGTTTTGTTGTAAATTAATTGACTGTAGATGAGTGGTTTTATTTCTGTGCTCTCTATTCTGTTCCATTGATCTATGTGTATTTTTTTATGCCAATACCACACTGTTTGACTACTATAGCTTTGTAATATAGTTTGAAATCAGGAAGTATGCCTCCAGCTGTGTTCTTTCTCAAGATTTCTTTGGCTATTCAAGATCTTTTGTGGTTTCATACAAATTTTAGGATTTTTTTTTGTATTTCTGTTGAAAAATGCCAGTGGAAATTTGATAGGGATTGCTTTGAACTTTTTATGTTTTTAGTGTTAAAATTTACCTCTTTTTATATTGTGTATTCATGAAGAAATTATACTGGCTCTAGTTATTTTTAATAGTCTTTTCCTTTAAACTATATAATGTTTAAAGTTAAGTGGTTAACACACCATCCTATTACAGAATTAGAATTTTCTGAACCTCACTGTATATTTACCTTTATCAGTGAATTGTATATTTTCATGTTACTATTAGTGTTTTTTCATTTCAGCTTGAAGAATTCCTTTCAGCATTTTTTGTAAAGTAGATCTAGTGGTGATTTTATATGGCTGATCTAGCTTTTTATTCATCTGGGAATGTCTTCATTTCTGAAGGATACCTTTGTTGGATAGAGTATTCTTAGCTGGCAATTTTTTCCTTTCAGCACTTTGAATATATCATTCATTCCACTCTCTCCTGGCCTGAAAGGTTTCTGCTCAGAAATCTGCTGATAGCCTAGTGGGGGTTCCTTTGTAGTTTACAATCTTTATCTTACTGCTCTTAGGATTTTCTCTTTGTCTTTGATTTTTGACAGTTTGAGTATAATGTGTCTTGGAGAAAATAGTTTTGAATTGAAACAGTGGGGGATCTATTAGCTTTATGAACTTGGATGTCCAACCTTCTCCCCAGGTTTGGGAAGTTTTCAGCCATTATTTTTTTTAATAAGCTTTATTCCCCCTTTCTTTTCTCTTCTCCTTCTGGAACTCCAATGATTCTGCTATTGATTCTTTTGATAGTGTTCCATAGATCATGTAGGCCCTCTTTATTCTTTTTCATTCTTTCTTCTTTGTTCTCCTCTGACTGGGTTATTTCAAAGTTCCTATCCTCTAACTCATGGATTCTATTTTCTGACTCTTCTGTTCTGCTGTTGATGCTTTCTCTTGCATTCTTCATTTCATTCATTGAATTCTTCAGCTCCAGAATTCATGTTTGGTTCTTTTAATGATTTCTATCTCTGTTTATTTCTCATTTTGATCATGTATTGTTTTCCAGATTTTGTTAAATTGTCTCTTTATTTTCTTGTAGATCATTGAGTTTCCTCAAGATGGCTATTTTGAATTCTTTATTGGATAAATCACAGATCTCTGTGTCTTTGCCTTCAGTTACTGGGGGGATAATTATGATCTTTTGGTAATGTCACAGTTCCTTTATTCTTCATGTTCCTTGTAGTTTTACATTGCTGTTTTGGCATTTGAAGTAAGTTGCTTCCTCCAATCTTTACTAGCTGAGAGATACTTTTTGTTGATCCTACTTGTGGTCTGGGGCTTTCTGTGACCTTGTATGGGTACATCAGCTCCACACTTCTTGCTCCCTCTGGTGGCAGAATTGTTAAGCTTGTATGTCTTCTCTAAATCTTACTGTGACCCAGGCTGGCTGTTGGTTAACCTCTCTTTCATTTTCCAGAGGGTGGTGCTACAGCTCAAGATTGTGGTTTCTCCCTTGCCCATAGACCCTGGCTTGTTTTCTGTGTATACTCCCTGTCTACCTGAGCTTACTCTCACTGTTGTTGCCCTTGGAAATGTGAACAAGGAGCTGGCTGCAGAGTGGGGAGGGTCTGGATGTGGCATTTGGGGCATTGGGAGTTCTGGTGGGTCAGATTAGGGGATCTTTGGATGAAGTTTTTCCAGTGACTCATGGTGGCCTTCCTCCTGGAGTCTAGAATGCAGAGAACCACATCCATTTAATGCCCTCTGGTATTCTTACCTACCTCTTTCCTGAACTCCTCCCTTCCCCCAGTCACGGAGCTCTTGCTTTAATAATGCTCTGAGGCTGTGGGAGAGAGGTGGGTTTCTTTAGCAGTGTCCCCACAACTGGGAAGGCTGTGTGCTCACTCACTGTTTTCCCTTTTCCCCAGAGGAATTCCAAACCTTTTTCTCCAGGCTGTGCCACCTTGGGGGGAGGGGTGATACTGGCAAAGCTCCTCTTACTCTAATGGGTCCAAACTTGTTATTTTTTTGTTGTTGTTCCAGCTGGAGTGCTGGAACTTCTTTAGAAACCTGAACTTCCATAAAGGCTTTCTCATCTGTGGGTATTTGCTCAAGTCATTGTTTTCCAGGTACTGCAGTTAAGAGGGGTTGGAGTCAGTTCACAGGCTCCTGCTGGCTCCACAGCCTGTATCAGGTTCTGTCTGCTTTTTACATGATGCAGTGGTGGGGGAGACTCCTTCTAGGTCCCTCGGCATATGGTGCTGGATTCCATAGCTCCCATGGGGACACTTTTGTTCATGGAGAGATACAAAATTTTAGATGTTAAAGGACAATGAAAGTGAGGGATGCCTTATGCTACCATGAAGCTAGCATCACTTCTCTTGCTGCTTTCTTTAGAATAGTAAGATGCTTGCTATTCTGTAGCTAAGTCTAGAAGTTAGTAGATCAAGAGTTAGAGAGATATATGGTTCCCTTTATGACATGCTGTCTCAAATATTAATCCCTGTGTATTTTAGAGCAGAGGAATAAAGCACCATGTGAACAAGCCATCGTGAGAAGAGACAGTGCAAATTTATGTTGATACTTCTGTTAAGTGAATAATAAGTATTTCTTATATTTTAATAGCATCTTGCAAATCCCTTTATGATGCAGCTATCTCATTTCATATTCACAAACCTGTAAGGTGGATATTAATTTTACTGTAATAATATAAATGATGAAACTAAGACTCAGAGAGGTTAGTATGGTGGCTACTGCCACCAAATGGGTTTTCTTTTGTTTGTTTGTTTTTTTGGCTGGAAGGCAGTTAGGATATAAAAAACTTGTCTTCACTGGGTACCACAAATTTCTTACATATAAGTTTTAATTTTCATTCCCCTTTTTCACCTTAATTACTGCCTTCGGTAATTTTTTTCTTTTTTCAAAAGCAGGACATGTGGGTTACATTTTTGTTGACTTGGCATATCTGAGAATGACTTCCATATTAGAGAGGTCACAGCATTTTCTTTCAAGAATCTGATAACATTTTCTTATTGTCTTCTAGAATATGGCTTTACAGAGAAATTTGAAGGTAGCCTGATTTTGCTTTTGTATATAAATTCTCTCTTTCTAAACATTTTTGTCTATATTTTCATAGTTTGTCTTTTAATTACAGTTCAAAAATTTTTGCTGAGATACACCCATATATGTCTGTTCACTGATTTTTATGTGGAACATTATAAATTATTTTGATCAGCAAACTTAGAAAATCTTTACTCATTTCAAAGACATGTTCTTCAATTACATATTGGATTGTTGCTTCTATGCTGTTTTAATTTTTTCCTTTAGGGAATAGAATTCTTTTATTGGTTATCATCTTCTCTCATGATTTTTATGTCTGTTCTTTTCTACAAATTGTTAGAGGATTTTTCACGTTTGCCCTGTACATAAATGCTGTCTTCTGAATAATGCATTCAGTTCTTTATTAACTCCAGCACAGATTTTATTTCTGCTGTTACATTTAAATTTTTTTGTAGTAATTCCTTATTTTACCCACTTCTCTTAGTTGCAGTCTCTCCTTTCTATTCCTGTTTCCCAGGGGATAGGCTGGTTTCCTTTTGGTATGCCACATAGTTTTTACATTGTTTCTACTAATGCTTATAGGAATATTTTCAGAGAACTGCTCTTTTTTTGAGCTTCAGGCTGATACTACCTTTTTCTTGTCAAACAATCTTGTTTTTAGGCCCTATTTTTTTTTCTCTTCTGTTTCATTAAGGATAGATTGGTTCAGAATCAGTGTTTGCCAGTAAACAAAGGGTCTGGATTGCCCTTGGCCCTGCTTTGTGTACTTGTTTGAGTTCCTTTTTGTATCTTGAGCTCTAAAGTGAGTTGTTCATGTGTAACCTCCAGTGTGTGCCTATTATTAAAAGTCTGTCATCTGGTGCAGATTTTCCAAACAAAGCTATCTATCTTGCTTCTCTTCATTGTCTTGCTCTCTGACCTTCTAGTCCAAGAGTGTAAGAGAGCCTATGATTCTCAACATGCACTACTTGCATGCGTTTCCCTGTGTCTTTTCTCACTTTGCAAAGCTTTACTTATGAAGATTGTACCTCGTCATACACCTGTGCCTCTGCCAGAACTGCCTTTCTCTCCACACCTGTCTACAACACACATTTTCTGGGGTTTGCAGCTTCCTTCTGAGTATAGAAATATAGAAAGAGAGGAAATCATGGGGAACAACACTATAGCAACTATAAGAAGGTATACCTGTGCAATAGAGAACTAGTGCCCAGCTTTGGAAGTGACATAATCTTTGTATTTCCAAATCAAGTGGTAGACAGTGGGCAAAGGATAAAGCAGATTCCCTTTATGTGATCTTTCACATGTGTAGCCTTGTTTGGTTTTTTCAGTATACTGTGTGTTAGTTATTATTCATATCTTTTGATCTAATTGTTTTCATAATTAGTAGAAATTCTTACCAGATTCTGGCAGTCTTGTTAGTCTAAATTTTTACTATTATTATTAATTTTACTATTATTATTTCTATAAATATAAAATACTTATTAAGTATATATTTTGTGTCAACACTGATATAAATGCTTTAAGTGTATTAACTCATTTAAGTTATAACAGCCCTTTTGTGGCATACTGTAATTATCACCATTTTATAGGTGGAAAAAATGAGGCATAAAGAAGTTGAACACTTGTCTAAGAGTACTTAGCTAACATGTAGCACAGTCAGGATTTGAAGCCAGGAAGTCTATATATTTGCATAGTGCAAGTTTTTATCCTGTTTGTCTGCATCTTCATGGGCCCGCCCTTTCTCCTTCATTCCCTACTTCTCTCTCTTCCTTTTTTCTTAAGTTTCTTTTATGACTACATAAAACACTATATCAGGAACTGGCAATGAGATACCATTCAAAAATATGACCTTTTTTGAGTTTTAGAATGTGGAATATTAAAAAAGTATGTATGTGTGTATATATTTCAGTTCTTTAGGTATTGCACTAAGGTGACTTTCTGAAATAAATTTTAAAATTTTCAAAAGTATGAATTTGTTTAGATTGCAAATTTATTGAACAGAAGTAATTTGTTCTTTGTAGTTCTTCCTTTATTGGCCTTAGGTGAGCATTGGGCTGTGGAAGTAATGTCTAACCCTTTTGTGTAATCCTCCCTAAGCACCTAACTTAAACTAGGGAATGACTTGACTATCAGTAAGAATTAGATTCATTGGATTAGTGCTGCCAATATGGGCACCACTAGATAGATGGCTATTGAACACTGGAAATGCGGCTGGTCTGGTTGAGATGTGCTAGAAGTATAAAACATACTCTGGATTTTGAAGGCTTAGTATGAATAAAAGAATATAAAATATCTCATTAATACTTAAAAATATTACGTGTTGAAATGACAATAGTTTTGACTTACTAGATTAAATAAAATATATTTTTAAAATCAATTTTTGCTGTTTTTTCTTTTTCTAATGTGACTACAAGACAATTAAAAATTACATATGTGCCTCGTGTTATATTTTTATTGGGAATTCAAAATTGTATAAGGTATGGTACCTCTTCTCTAGGGGTCTAGTATGGAAGAAAACGGACAGGCAATTAGAGAGGTGTAGTAAATGCCAGATAGGAGCTCACGCATGGCAGACATCTAGCTCAGTTTTGACGGCCTGCAGAAGGTGACCTTTAAGGCAGTGGTAATACCTTGTTTTTTCTCCCTTTTACCTTCTTTTGAGGACTCTAAGTCTACTTTTTGGATGGAAGGAAATAAGTCAAAAGCTATTTAAAAAAAAATTAAGAATCTTTTTTCTAGTAGTATTGGTTCTTAGTCTAATGAAACAAATTGAGTTGGAAGTAGAAGGCCTGAGTCTGCTCACAGAGACCACTGCTCGGCCCTCCCCCAGACAGGCTAGGACAACCAAATGGATGGTAGTGCCTCTTGCTAAGTATGGAACACAGATCAATTTTAAATCTGTTGAGTTCAGAGTGTCTGTGGGAAATCTAGATGGAGAGGAACATTTAAGCAGTCGGATGTATGGAACTAGAGTCCAAGAAAAATCTTGGCTGACAATGTAGATTGAAGTTAGGTAATGTCATAGATAAGGTATGAAATCAACAGGAAGTGAGTAAAGTGAGAAATGGACAGACCTTGAAGAAATAGGGAGGGTAGAGAAAAGGGCATATAAAGGTCATTGAAAAAGAATGGCCAGAGAAGGAAGAGTTTAGCCAGGAGAGTGTACTTTCAAGAAGCAGGCAAGTGCACATAGTATCACATGTAGCTAGGAGATAGAAATAAAGACTGAGAAATACCTATTGTCTTTAACAATGAGGAGGTTATTGGGGAGAAAACAGGTTCCCTGGAAGGGGTTGGGTTAGGTGGTAAAGCCAGATTGCAGAAGGTTGAGGAATTAATGGGAGGTAAAGAACTGGCGACAGTGAAGGTTATTTGTTTGGCAGTGAAAGAGGTGAAAGGGGAGGCATTTGGCAGTTAGCGGGATGTATTTAGCATATGACAATTGAGATATTTAGCATACGACAATTGCGATATTTAGCATATTACAATTGTGATATTTAGCATATGACAATTGCGGTATTTAGCATATGACAATTGCGCGCGCGTGTGCCTGCGTGCATGTGTGTATGTGTGTGGTCTCTGGGTTGTAAATCCATTAGAACCATGATTCTGTACCTTTACATTCTTGGAATCCAGTGTAACATCCTTCATAAGGTAACTACTTAATAAATGTTGATCTTGATTTTAATTTATTAAATATCTCTTTTTCAGTAAGATTCTTTATCAACATCATTTCCAAATTCTCTAAACATTAAATCTACATAAGAGTTGGATTTCATCCAAGTCTAAATGCACTAAGGCATTTGAGCATGGCTTAAGGGAAAGAAAATGGGCTTCCTAGTCCACCAAAACTATAATTCACATCTAGGCTCTGACACTTTTTAGCTATAGGATCTTGAACAAGTTAATTCTGGCCTCTTTTTCCTCATCTAAGAAATGAGGATGATAATACCTACTCTTATAGGGCTGTTGTCGGAGTCAGTGAGAAAACGTAGTGTTTTGTGTGGTACCTTATACAAAGTAGGCACTCAGTACATGTTTTGTAGAAAAACAGCAACTTCACATGTTACACATGCCAGCATTATAGTCTTTATAATTTGATTTAAAGCAGTATATGTGATATAGTATTATAACTTTAAATAAGACCAAGCATACACAGTTGAAATTTGAGTAAAAAATTAGCCTTTGAATAAAAAAATGTTTCTTTTCTTGCTCTCTCCTCCCCTTTCCAATCCAGGTCCTGAGGGAGTCTAACAAATTAGCAGAAATGGAAGAACCACCCTTACTTCCAGGAGAAAATATTAAAGACATGGGTCTGTAATGGTATTTTTTGTCGAATTTCCTCCTCCTTTGTGACTGTACAGACTATTCAGTACTCTCAGTGTACAGAGAACAGGCTCACTGCCTGGACACCTCCTGTTTGGTGGACTCATGACTGCCAGCCTTCCCAGCATCCAGTGTGCTCTGTAAGCTTAAGTCTAGACCTGTTGGTTGTGTTTGGATTTGGACTACTGGGAAACATGCAAGTTGAATGATATTCTGCTGCTTTTCTGGTTTGCTTTACTTTCACTGAAAGTAGGTGACTTATTTTAAAAACTGTTGCTGAATTTCGTGAAAGTAAATTTCATTATTTTGAATTACTGCAGTAAGATAGTGGGTTGCATAGATAAAAAATTGAATTGTCACTTTGTACAAGTAATTTTTCTTAAAGCACATTCTCTCTTTTCGCTTCTTTATTTTTTCCTACTCTGAATAAATTTGTCAGTTTTGGATAAATGTATTTCATCGCCATTGCAAAGCAAGCCGTTTACATATAGGTGCTTTTCTTTGTCCAGCCTAAATAACTAAGCATTAACTTATTGTATGGACTGGAAAGTGGAAACACACTTTTAAGGTGTTTTTTTGTCCTCATGCTTTTACTTTGTTTCATTTGCGTGGTGATCTACAAAATACCCATAGCTTTTTTTATTTTTAAGATATTTATTTATTTATTGAAGTATAGTTGACTTACAGTATTAGTTTCAGGTGTACAACATAGTAATTTGATATTTGTATAGATTACACATCATGCAAAGTTGTTATAAAATATTGACTATATTCCCTGTGCTGCACATTACATCCTTGTAAATTATTTATTTTACAATTGGTAGTTTATACTTCTTAATCCCCTTTACCTATTTTGCCCCTTTCCCCACCCCTCTACCCTCTAATAACCACTAGTTTGTTCTCTGTATCTGTGAGTCTGTTTCTGTTTTGTTACATTTGTTCCTTTGTTTTTTTAATTCCATGTATACATAAATAGTATGGTGTTGTCTTTCTCTGTCTGACTTATTTCATTAAATATAATACCCTCCAGGTCTATTCATGTTCTTGGACATGGCAAGATTTTATTCTTTTCTAGGTGTCCATTAACAGAGGAATGGATAAAGAAGATGAGGTATATATAGAACTACCATATGACCCAGCAGTTCCACTCCTGGGTATATATCCAAAAAAAAAAAAAACCCCAAAACACTGATTCAGAAAGATACATGCACCCCAGTGTTCATAGCAGCATTATTTACAGTTTCCAAGATATGGAAGCAACCTAAGTGTTTGTCAATAGATGAATGGATAAAGAAGATGTGGGGGGTGTGTGTGTGTGTATAAAATGGAATATTACTCAGCCATAAAAAGGTGAAATTTTGCCATTTGCAGCAACATGGATGGACTTGGAGGTCATTATGCTAGGTGAAATAAGTCAAAGAAAGACAAATACTGTATGATATCTCTTATATGTAGAATCTAAAAAGTACAACAGACTAGTGAACATAACAAAAAAGAAGCAGACTCACAGATACAGAGAACAAACTAGTGGTCGCAGGTGGGGAGAGGGAAGGGGGGAGGGGCAATATAGGGGTAGGAGATTAAGAAGTACAAACTATTAGGCATAAAATAAGCTACAAGGATATATTGTACAACACAGGGAATATAGCCAGTATTTTAGAACAACTATAATGGAATAAAACCTTTAAAAATTGTGAATCGCCGTGTGTACACCTATAGCTTACATAATATTGTACAGAAACTGTACTTCAATTAAAAAAAAAAGAAAAGAAAAAATTGTATGCTTGTGTTCGTAAAAGAACTCTGTAAAGAAATAACGTAAGATGATTGAAAAAAAGTTGTGGTATGTTTATATATTTATATATATATACAGTGGAATATTATTCAGTCATTAAAAGAAAATACTCATAGCTTTTGAGAAATAAAGTAATATATAGGAGAATACACTAGATGGTTTTTCAGTCAAAGTAAACACCACCTTTCATTTGATTATCAATCATAATTTTAAAAAGCACTTAATAAATGCCTGATTTCCCCTGGCCACATGTCATTTCCTTGTGTAAAAATAAGCAAGCCAAAGAGGACCTATCCCCTAAATGTGTTGTTATTGCCTGTGGTACATTTAGTTCCTCACACTTAGCATTTCTCTCTTCTTACTTTTAACTCTTGATTGAATACCTCCACATTCCTTTTTTCCTCCCTACTCACCTCAGGTATCCTAAGCTTGTTCTGCTGAGTTACCTACTAAGTTAGGTGTTATGTATTATTACCACTGGGTATCATATAATAACAGTAGTTATCACTATTAAGTGCTTACTGTCTCATTTAATCATCCTCACAGTGATCTTCTGAGGAAGATATTAATCCCATTTTGTAGATGGAGAAACTAAGGCATAGGGAGACTACCTAGCTAGTAAAGTTATAGCTAGCATTGAGACAATTTTTTTTCCCTTTTCTGAGCCTAAAGCATATGCTATTTCCACTGTGATAAATGACCTTATAAAAGATTTTCAAGTTACCACTCAATCTCTTTTGTTGTCGTCTCCTCCTTTAGTTAGCAACACTCCAGTTAAGACTTCATCCTTGGCTCATTTCCCTTTTCTCTCCTATTTGCTCTTTTTAGTTGATCATATCTAAATTAGTAGCTTTACCTACCATGTATTTACTGATGACTCCAAAATTTGTTACTTCTAGTGTGAACCTCTGTCTTAATACGTATAAAACAAATGCCTGTGTCTTAGACACATGCCCTTGGATATTCTGTAGATATCCCTTATGCTCAGCATCTCCAAGACTGTCATCACCTTTATGTCCAAATTTACTCCTTTTCTTTTATTCTTTCTGTTGGTTAATATTAACACTGGTTGTCCGTTCACTCAAGGCAGAAATCTGGGAGTCATCCTCAGCTGCTCTTTTTTTCTGAACTCTGACATTCAGTCAGTTACCAGATCCAGAGGAGTAATCTCTAAAAATTTCTTGAATGATATCTTTTTCTCTCATTTTCATGAGCCCTTGGTATAATATTTATGTACATTGAATTTCAGGTGCCTATGAGAAACTTGTAGGAGTTTGGGAGAGAGAGCAGGGGTGGAAGTGCATATTTTGGAATCATCAGAATATGGATATTAGTTGAAAATGAAAGGAGGGAAATAACCCAGAGAATGTATGGAGTAAAAAGAGGGCCAAGAACATAGCTTTGGTAAATGGTAGAAGAGGAACCGGGGAGGGAAACTGAGAAGGAATGAAGAGAATGTGATATAATATAAATTAGAGAGATCCAGACTATATACTTACCTTGTCCAAATAGTTACTTTACTTTCTTACTTCTGTAATTTAGTTTAGGTTCTTCTCTGCATTGAGTGCTGTATCAACATCTCTACCCATTAAAAGGATACCAGCCACTGGGGCACAGCTCACATGGCTGTGTTCCTTGAACCTTCTCCGATCCCATAGCTTAATGGACTTTCCTTCTTTGTATTACTTAGAGTATGTTTTTGTGCCTCTCTTTCTGCACAGATTGCATGCTCTCATATATTACATTTATTTGTATATATTTTACATCCTTATAGATATGTATTCTCAAAGTCATTTTGGTCTGCCTCATGGAAACTATTATTGATTCTTTGTGAGCTCAGGGAAAATTTGAGAGGATTGGTTAATCTAAGCTCTTTTGGTAACCACTAGGCAGTATCAATATTGCGAAATTTAGAGGAATACCTAATATATTAAGTAAAATATTCTGATTCAAAGTCATCTGTATAGACTTGATTATTCTTCAAAAAATTAAATGTAATACAAAGGATAAGGCTGGTAACCTTGAGTGTATTACTTCATATAGAAAAGACATTCTTAGTTGGTCTAAAGTAAATCTGCAGTTTAGACGTTTTTTTAAAAGTTAGAGTAGTGTTAGGAACATCAACAGAATGCTTTAACAGTAGCAGCAACAGTCTCAGGGTATTGTGGCCTGCGCACATCAGCAGTAGAGGTGGCCCCAGACGGCAATCTTTCACCCTTTAACACAGGAGACAGGCTGTGCTACTTGAGTGGCTTAGCTTTGCGTGATGTGATGGAAGGAAATTTGCATTTGCAGTCATAGGAATTGCATTCAAGTCCTAATCTTAGCAGTTACTGGTTCTGAAACATTAGACAATTTGTTTTACTTCTCTGAGCCCTGGTACTCTCATCTAAAAATTGTAGGTAATTAGAGGTTTTATATTTAAAGGTTGTTTTGAAGGTTAAGGGAGGTACTCAGGTAAAAAGTACTTCATAAATTCTGAAGTGCTAGGCTGTCAGTGCTGGTTGTTACTATTGTCATTCGCTCTGGTTAAGATTCCTAATCACAGTCTCTCTTCTACTTGGTACAGACTCTACTGGGCATAAATTCTCTCTTCAGAGTGACTTAGCTGCCACCAGCCTGAGGAAAAAGGATAAAAGGGACAGAGCAAAGCCAAGCCTAATGATGATAATAGTAACATAGCTATAAGCCCTTGTATTGGATTGGCCAAAAAGTTCGTTCGGCTGTAAGTAATTTTCATCAAGAACTTTATTGAATACCGTATTCATTAACCAAACGAACTTTTTGGCCAACCCAATATCTAGTAGAGTACTTTTAATTTTGGAAGCACTTTCATGTATATTATTTCATGATTTTAGAATAAAGGGGAAGTTGTAACAAAAACTTTGGGCTGGGACTAAGAGGGACATATCCTGTAGTAGAATATAGAATAATAAGACTGATTTTCTTGTGTGAGTGAAGAAAATTGGCTCTGGAAAAAATCAAGAAATGTTTTTAGTAACATTGAATAAAGCTTTCCCAGTTGAGATAAAAATTCATAAGGGCAAGAAAATGTCTGCAAGGCAAGTTTATGTATCTTTCTATAATGATTGGTTTATTTAATTTTAATAGCTTCCCTCTAAATGAAACATTGGAAATGCATTGGAAACAATGATTCAAATAATTCATCTCATATTTGAACATTCCCAAGGGAGCTATTTTGAAGGTTAGAAATGTTTGTTAGAAGATCAGTCTCATTTCAGATTCCATACAAAGCGGTCAGTCCTTCAAAGTGAGGAATAGAAAGCAAAGTCAGGAAGTTGCAATACCTTATTAAACATATTTCATGTTCCTAAGTTTTCCCAGAGGCCCCTTGAAAGGTTCTTAGAAATTTTTTGCTCCTAATTGTGCCTTAGTTTCTTGAAACAATGAAGATGTTCCTTTATCTGCTGCTTTGCTACAATAATGACATAGCAGGGATTTATGAATATTTTAAGATACAAAAAACCTTTGTATTGGGCATATGAACTTTACCATATTAAATAGTATTTTGAGCTGGTGGTAGCTGAGTTACCCTGCTTAATTAACACGTTTTAAAAAGCGATAATACTGTATAGATTCATCATTTATCATTTAATTAAACAATGCTTGTGATTATTTCACTACAAAGTTTGACATCTGTTGCTCGGTCAGGAATATAATACCCTCTTACTGTACTGTTATTTTTTCTAAGAATCTATTTCATATATGTTTCATTTTCTGTACAGTATTTTCCGTATAAATATAATCAGGTCAGGAGTTTCTGTTATTATGTTTTAGGTATTGTATAGTTAGAGGAATGGTGACACACTAGACTGTGGCCAGAAGAAGACCAGCAGATTGGGGAGATGATCTAGGAACTATGATTAGATGATTGGTGACTGTGACTTGAGACATTTACTGTTGTTCCCACCTTTACCACTACTCTTCCACTCACTACTCCAACTGCCACACCTAGTCTGTCCCTCAGGGAGAGTGGCCATCTTTGTTTCCTTGTGTCTGTCTCAGGGTAAAGGATGTCCCTCTGCTTCTTCAGTCCTTCCCATTTATTCTACATTCCTTCCCCAGATTAGTGTGTGGTTAGAAGCTTGGATTTGGCATTTGAGGTCTCTTTGAATCACTGATTCTGTGATTTTTTTGATCATAATTTAGACTAGCAGTCAGAATTCTTTTAAATTTTGTTTGTGAAAAGATGATAGTGCAGTTTTTAATAGTGCACAATGTATAGTAAATTGTGGGCTCTTTTCCTTTTCAGCCAAAGATGTAACTTATATATGTCCATTCACTGGTGCTGTACGAGGAACTCTGACTGTTACGAATTACAGGTTATATTTCAAAAGCATGGAACGGGTAAGGCTTGTTGGATTAGATTTTTATATGTACATCTGTGTGTTGTTTGTTCATCTTTGGTCATTGTTAATTAAAGCATTTCTAGTTAATATTTTTCTCAGCTATAATTGTACAGTATCAGTTGCTCAGTTTTAATTTTTTTTTCCTTCCTTTAGGATCCCCCATTTGTTTTAGATGCTTCTCTTGGTGTTATAAGCAGAGTAGAAAAAATTGGTGGTGCTTCTAGTCGAGGTGAAAATTCTTACGGACTTGAAACTGTGTGCAAGGTAAATGTTGTAATATGTATGCAATTTTTTTTTGTTTGAAAAGCTTTCTATTAAATAGATATTTTAGAAATTTCCAAAATATCAAATGGATTTCATGCCAGAAGAGTCATTCTAGTAGAAGAAAACAACATTTAGGAGTAATAAAAAGGTGATTGGTTGTGAATTAGACTTGAAGTTTTTGGACTCAACACAAAGTACTCTCACATTCATTATTTCATTTTTGAGCCTCATAAAAATCTTGAACTAGGCATGATGGACATTATTACCTTTAATTTACAAATTAGAAACATAAGGCTCTGAGCAGTTAAGGCTCATAGTACTTTGTAGTGGAGGAACTGATTATGATACAATCACCTCTCTTTCCTATTTCTAGTTCTCATAATTTTTCTGCTTCTAAAACAATGGTGAGGAAAACTTCATGTTATAGACCTTCTGTATTTTCTTATCTAACTGGTATTCCTTAAGTGCATTGATACTTGAATGAGAGTTAGATTGTTATAATCTTAACATTCAGTCATAAATATTTAATACCATTGCCACTTCTAAGGTCACTGTTCTCCTTACTATATAGCCTAATTAACAGCTGTGTACATCTCACTGCTAGATCTTTTTCCTTTCTTTTGCTGTTCTGCGAGTGCCAAAAAAGTAAAAGCAACAGCACATGTGTAACTTTCAAGATCCTTTCTCATGCCAATCTTAGAAGCTTTATGAATCTAGTATTAAAGCTAATGACTTAGTAATTATTTGTGTGCTTTTCCATTATAGTTGGAAGGGCTCTAAGAGTATAATAGCTGTCAGCTGTGTGACAGGCACGTCTCCTGATTGCTCTTCTGTGGTCTAAGAGTAAATAGAGCATAGAATATAAGAGGACATGAAAGAGGGTGACTTTGAAATTTTGATCATTTTAAATACAACTTTTTCCATAGAACAAGACCATTATCAATAAACCCAAACATTTGTAGGGTCCCTGCTATGGTACTTTTGGAGAGCTCTGTTTAACAGAGTGATTATGAATATCTCTATTAGTTGTAAAGGTATTTACTGATGAAAAACAAAATATCAGCTTAGGTTCTCACACATTTGTTTTAAAAGGTGGTAGAGCTGGCATTCTAATTTTGGATCAGATTTATAATAAAATGTTCTACTTGTTCATGTTCTGTAGGTGCATTGTTGTGGAGGGTCTATGTGCTCAGTTTTACAGAATACAGTGGAGTAAAGCTATTTTGAATTCTGTCTAGATGAAACCACTTAAATAAAATGAATAGTCTTGAAATTATTCTTAATCCCGTTTTTTTTCTTAGTGCTGTTAAGATCTCAGTAAGTTGGAACATGAATATCTACATTCAGCCTGAGCATAGAAAACTGCTTGAGAACAAATAAGGGAAGGGAATTTTGCTCTTTAGATCTGACTTTAGAGCCTGGATGATATCAGTCAAACTATTCAAAGTTTTTGCTAGTAGATAGTTGAAGACCTTGGGACGTGGACTGGAGGAAGACCTTTAGGCAGGGTTGGGTTCTATCAGTCTAGTAGCAGGAGCCTTATGAATTGAAGGTCCAATGGAAGTGAGTCCTGGCAAGGGATTATAAATAGGCAAATGATCACCAAGCATAATGGGAATGAAGACATTTATGAAATATAACAACAGCTAATCAGGTTTTTAATAGGGAAATTCATAACAGACATTGGGCTTTCACAGGGAAAGGACATAATTTTTTTTTAAGATTTATTTATTTATTTAATTTATTTTTGGCTGCGTTGGGTCTTAGTTGCGGCATGTGGGATATTCGTTGAGGCGCGCGGCATCTTTTGTTCCGGTGCGTGGGCTTCTCTATAGTTGTGGTGTGCAGGTTTTCTCTTCTCTAGTTGTGGCACGTAGGCTCTGTAGTTGTGGCGTGCGGGTTCCAGAGCGCGTGGGCTCTGTAGTTTGCGGCAAGCGGGCTCTCTAGTTGAGGCACGTGAGCTCAGTAGTTGTGGTGAGGGGGCTTAGTTGCCCCGTGGCATGTGGAATCTTAGTTCCCCGACCAGGGATCAACCCGCGTCCCCTGCATTGGAAGGTGGATTCTTTACCACTGGACCACTAGGGAAGTCCCAGGACATAATGTTGACAGTGTGTATCAGCCATGTAATATCATGACTTCAGACATAGTATCTCTAATCTCCAGTGCCTACATCAGATGCTGGCTCCTTCAGTGGCCTATCTTGAGTTCATAAGCAGAGGGAAATTTTCTGTCCTCTGAATTCCGCCTTGTATCAGAGTGTCTTGTGTTTATTTTTGTTTCTCTCAATAAGGCATTGTAATTTCCCTGCCTCCAGGAGCTGTTGTCTATTTTTGTATCCCACATTCATTCACTTTTTATTTAAGGAACAAATAAGTTGCCTTATTTGTTCCTTAAATAAAAAGTGAACAAACAATGATAGGTGACTTGGATCCTAACTCTTTTCTAGGATATTCGGAATTTACGGTTTGCTCATAAACCTGAGGGGCGAACAAGAAGATCTATATTTGAGAATCTAATGAAATATGCATTTCCTGTCTCTAATAACCTGGTAAGAGGTTTCTCATCTTTGAAAAAGCTATATTATAATTATTGGTGTAGTGTCAAGAAACTTGTCTAGGCTATTTAGAATCTCTCTGTTTACAATCCCACTTTGCCAGATGTCTAGTTTAGGTTTAATCTATAGGACCAGCTTTTTACGGTATAAAATGAGGAAGCTGGACTAGCCGATTTCTGAGGTCCATCCCTGCAGACTGACATTCTGTCATTATATGATCTTTCTATCCAGGGTATTTTCATGATGAAAAGCTGTATGTGGTTTTCATTAGGATGTGAAATCTTTTAAATTGAGAGCTGAGAGTTAAGTCTAGCAATTTCAGGAGGGGAAGGGTGGATAAATACTTAGAACTGAGTTCCTACTGTGTGCTATTAACAGTACTAGGTTTCCTCATTTATTTTATATAATCTAACTTCTACAGTAGCCCTATGGTGCTAAATATTATTTATCCGTATTTTAAAGTTGAAACCAGGAGCAGGTAAACAATTGACTCAGTGGCATAGTTAGTAAGAAGTAAAATTTAGAATCAATCCTGGTCTTCTGACTCGAGTTTGAGTGTTTATCATCATAGTTATTCCTGCTATTCTGTCTACATTAATGATAAATTAAATTTTCTCTTTTGGTACAGATTGCATGTCCCAAAATAAAAAGTTTATTCAGTATGTTTTAGAAAATGTAGCATAATCTTTAAAGCTGCTTAACTGCTGATATCTGTGATGTCAAACTAGTTAATTATATCAGAAGATGTCTGTTTTATGTAATATCTTTCATTATTTAGAAGTAAACCTAAAACAGCTACCAAAGATATCTGAAGGAAACATGGTGATATGTTAGCATTTGATAAATCTTGGTGGCAGACCTTTGTGCTTTTCTGTGCTTGAAAATATAAAAAAAAGTAAGTTTTCAAAATTATAAAACAAAAGCTAAAACAACAATATAAAGAAGAATACCAATACAAAATATCCTTACAGATAAGTAAATGAAAACTTGGGGTATGATAAGGTTATATTTCTGATTCATTACCTTCTTAAATGTCTTTTTAGCTATTAACTCTTTACTTTTTGTAGCCTCTTTTTGCTTTTGAGTACAAAGAAGTATTCCCTGAAAACGGGTGGAAGCTATATGACTCTCTTTTAGAGTATAGAAGGCAGGTAAGTACTTTTTTTTTTTGAATTTCAATATTCTGTATTCTTTTCATTACAACAAAACGTTCATGGATAGAAGTGAACAGCTTTATATAGTTTTGTGGTTTTTGTTGTTGTTTCTTTAATAAAGGCTAATCTTGATTTTTTTGATTGCCTTTCAGTTTCTTTAAACAGCTTTTCAGACTATGCCAATGATCTTTCATGAATCTTCACTTATCTAAGAGTTTACAAGTAAATCAGTTTATTTAAAAAATGTTTAATAATTTTAAAAATAAAAATAAAATTGTAAATATATTTACATTTTAATGTTTTTGTATGTCATTCGCATTATTCACTCAGATTTTTCTTTTTGGGTATCCTATAATTTAATTCTGAAAACATTTCCTAATAATTCTACTGCTTATAATTTAGCTCCACATAAAATTTTGAAAGTTCTACATTTTCAGAGAACACACTTCTACATAAAACGTTAACAAATCAAATCTGATAGTATACAAAAGAAATAATACATCATGACTAAGGTGAGTTTGCTTAATATTAGAAAACCTAATAATGTGATTCACCACAGTAGGAGATTAAAGCAGAATTCAATCTTGAAATCTGTGTTACAGTGTATCAGTCCCCCTATTCTTCCTCAATATACCACTTCCCAGAGTTCCTATACTGCAGTACTTAAACTCTACCAAAAATAGTCTTTATTTTTAACTTTCCACATGTTCACTGTGCATTCTTGAGAATTTTTCAGACACATTGATTGTTTCTTGGTAATTATTAGATTTGATATTCAAATTATTCTAGAATTCAAATATGACAAACATTAGGCTGTGATTTTTGTATTTAGATTTTAAACATTGCATTTTAGTTACTATAAAGCTTCTAATTTTTTAGGTTTGTTTCAGAAAACCAGGAAGAATAAAAAACCATCACCAGAGAACTAAAGATATCCAGATGGTTTGAAACTGATTTTGTTGCTCAATTGCATGTGGCAAGTAAAATTTAAAATTAGTTATAAAACCATCAGTTATAAAACCATTCAGTTATAAAACCGTCAGCTGGCAAAATATGAAGCAGAATACAAAATAAATGGATCAGCTTTTAAAAACCAAGAGTCTACAAGTAACATTGCAAAATTTTTGCTACACGAAAAATCCAGTGTCAGAATTAGGTGGCAAAGCAATCAGAAAATCTAACAAATGTCTGTAGAATTGTAAAAATGAAGAATATTCTTTGGGAATCTGGGCAAAAATTGCTGTCTGTTGTAGTAGCATTCAACATAGAACTTTGGAAAGGAGATGAGATAACTGTGTCCAGCGAAAAGAAAGAAATTAATATGAAAAAGAATAAGTTGAAAAGTGAGTGTGAAAAAACAAACAACCCGATCAAAAAATGGGCAGAAGTGAACATTTCTCCAAAGACGTGCAGATGGCCAACAATCACGTGAAAAGAGGCTCAACATTGCCAATTATTAGAGAAATGCAATTCAAAACTGTAATGAAGTGTCACCTCACCCTGGTCAGAATGGCCATCATCAAAAAGTTTACAAATAAATGCTGCAGAGGGTGTGGAGAAAAGAGAACCTTCCTACACTTTTGGTGGGAATGTAAATTGGTATAGTCACTATGGAAAATAGTCTGGAGGTTCCTTAAAAAACTAAAAATAGAGTTACCATGTGATCTGGAAAAGATGAAAACTCTAATTCAAAGAGATACATGCACCCTAATGTTTCATAGCATCACTATTTACAGTAGCAAAGGCATGGAAGCAACCTAAGTGTTCATCAACTGATGAATGGATCAAGAAGATGTGGTGTGTACACACACACACACACACACACACACACACACACACACACACACACTGGAATATTACTCAGCCATAAAAAGGAATGAAATATTGCCATTTGCAGCAATGTGAATGGACCTAGAGATCATCATACTGAGTGAAGTAAGCCAGGCAGAGAAAGACAAATATATAATATCACTTATATGTGGAACTAAAAAAGTAATACAAATGAACTTGTTTACAAAACAGAAACAGACTCACTGACATAGAAAACAAACTCATGTTTACCAAAGGGGAAAGAGGTGGGGGGAGAGATAAGTTAGGAGTATGGGATTAACAGATACACACCACTGTATGTAAAATAAACAACAGTGATTTACTGTATAGTACAGGAACCTATATTCAATATCTTGTAATAGCCTATAATGGAAAAAAATCAGAGAAAATATGTGTAACTGAATCACTTTGCTGTACATTTGAAACTAATACAATATTGTAAATTAGCTATACTCCAGTTGAAAAAAAGAGTAAATGAACAGCTATACGCATTCAGAAAGAGAATTATGAGATTAGGAAATGTGGTAATCAGAATACAGCAATGAACTCTACACTGAATGATACAGATGCTTTATGGTCTTTAACTTACTAGATTAATTTGTTGGCTTTTTACTGCAGAGTTAGACAGTTTGTCTCTGAGTCAATTAAGTTAAAGTCTAGTGGAGAGGACACTGTATTTGGTGTAGTTAGAAGACTTTTTTTTTTTTTAATTTAAGTTTATTACTGAAGAAAATGAAGATAATCTCTTCTGTTTCTTTCTTTCCTTGTTTTCATTGAGGTATAATTGACATAACGACATTATATTAGTTTCAGGTGTATACCATAATGATTTGATATTTATATATATTGCGAAATGATCACCACAGTAAGTCTAGTTAACATCTAGACAGTGTCACCAAAAACAGTTAGGATTTTTTTTCTTGTGATGAGATCTTTCAAGATTTATTCTCTTTGCAACTTTCAAATATACAATACAGTATTAACTATAGTTACCATGCTGTACAGTATATCCCTGTGACTTACATTTAGTTTATAATTGGAAGCTTGTACCTTTTGGCTCCCTTCACCATTTTGCCCAATCCTGACCCCCTGCTTCCAAGCTTCCAACAACCAACCATCAGTTTGTTCCCTTTATCTATGAGCTTGTTTTCTTGTTTTGTTTTGTTTTTTTTAAAGATTCCACATATAAGTGAGATCGTCATACAATATTTGCTTTTTTCTGTCTTATTTCACTTAACATTGTGCACTCAGGTTCCATCCGTGTTGTCACAAGTGGCAAGATTTCATTCTTCCTATGGTTGAATAAAATTCCATTATATATAGAGATCTCTCTCCCTCTTTATATATATATATATATATATATATATATATATATATCACATTTTCTTTATTCATTCATCAGTGAGCACTTACATTGTGTCCATATCTTGGCTATTGTAAATAATGCTACAATGAATGGAAGCATATATCTTTTTGAGTTAGTGTTTTCATTTTCTTTGAATAAATACTCAGAAGTGGAATTGCTGGATCATATAGTAGTTCTATTTTTAATTTTTTGAGGAACCTCCTTACTGTTTCCCACCAACACTGCACAAGGGCTCCCTTTTCTGCACATCCTCGCCAACACTTGTGATTTCTTGGTTTTTTGGTGATTAGCCATTTTACTTTATTATTTATTTAAAAAATTATTTATTTTTTAATACATCTTTATTGGAGTATAATTGCTTTACAATGCTGTGTAATTAGCCATTTTAACAGGTGTGAGGTGATATCTCATTGTAGTTTTGATTTGCATTTCCCTGATGATGAGTGATGTTGACATCTTTTCATGTGTTTGCTAGCCATTTGTATGTCTTTGGGAAAATGTTTATTCAGATCCTTTGCTCATTTTTAATCGGAATTTTTGTTGTTGTTTTTAAGTTCTTTATATATTTTTGGATATTAACGCCATATCAGGTATATGGTTTGCAAATATTTTCTCCAGTTTCATAGGGTGCCTTTTCATTTTGTTGATGGTTCTTCCTTTGCTGTTCAGGGTAGTCTCTTAATATAAATGTTGAGACTAAAGATAAAGCATCAGAATATTCCTTTTTTCTTCTTTTAAATTAAAAAAAAAAATTGGATGCAGTAATACTCACACTCTGTATAAAATGCAAAAGGTATAAAAGGGTATACTGAAAGGAAGGTTTCCCTTCTGGCCAACATTGTTCCCCAGCCATCCCAGTTCCTCTCCCTTTAGGAAATAATGTTACTCATTACCCGTATATCCTTTCAGAGATTTTATGCTACACAGCTTGTATAATGTGTATACAGTGTTTTTTTAAAGCAGATAATAGCATTCTGTGCACACTGTACCCTTCTTTTTCATCTAACGTATTTTGGAGATTATACCATCTCAAAACACACGGCCTCTCTATTCTTTTTTTCTTTAAAATTGAGATATGATTTACATACCATAAAATTTTCTACTTTAAAGTGTATACCACTGTTTTTTAACATATTCATAAGGTTGTGCACCTATCACCGCAATCTAATTCCAGATCATTTAGAAGACTCAGTTTTGAATCCTAGCTCTAGCACTTGCTTAGCTCTCATACTTAGATATGTGCTGTTGAATGAGTCACTCATGTCACAGTGCCTTTATTTTTTACTTGGTAATAGGAACTGCCTTATAGGATTGTTTGAAGGATTAGTGATATACAGAAAGGCACATTATAAACCATAGAAATCGATCCAAATGATTATTATTATATTTATTACATTGTAAAGCTCTGAAAACGGAAGTCATGATTGGTTGGCTTTTTGTGTGCTGCCGCTGAAACACAAAAGGAAAGCCACATTAAATTTGTAGACCTATACGTTATAGTGCGTAAAGAAATTAGATTATATATTTTTTAAATGGGCAAAACCGTTAGTAACCATTTGTTTGTTATATAAGAGAGTATTTCTTTAATTTTCTCTTGACACATGTAGTGATTATATAGAGGACCCTGAAATTTGTGGATAAGGTCGAGAGAAATCATCAAGTTGCTAAAATAAAAATCAGTATATAGAAAATGAGCATGGTCTTCTGCAGAAATAATCATATGGTAGATATCTTGCTTAACAAATTTGGAGAGCACTCAAGTGCAGTAAAGGAGAACAGAATTTATCCTCAGAACTGGAATGTAAGTAACTAGGGAAAGCTATAATCCAGTTAATTTGGTTGTAAATTGACTCTGACAAATGGATACATTAACTGAAGGGCAGTGATTTGCATGGAGAGTAGAAAGATGTATGCCAGAGATCAACAGTTGTCATTATATCTTTAGCACTGTCTACAAAGGATGTATATGCTGACTAGCCAACTCCAGTTTTCTGCTCGGAAGGCAATTCCTTTAGTGGAGATAGGTGTGTCAGCTTCTCTAAGAATGAGGAGGACAGTAGCCATTAAGGTAATTTAAGTCAATGATTCTACTCCCACCCATCCATTTCTCTGAAGAATATGACACAATCCCAGTGGTAACAGTTCTCCCTGGTAGTGATTTTTCAAGGATATGGGAAGGCAGTGACAGAGAGATGGGAGTTACCTACCTGGGTTAAAGATGGTACACTAGGATCTCAGGAGACCTGACCCTCTCAGCTTTGACACCATATTTTCTAAGAAAACTTCAGAAACTAATTTTGCTTCTTGTAGAAGCTTCCTTGTGGTTCATTGATTTTATTCATTCATATATTCATTCATTCATTCATCAAATTCATGTAGCACCTATTATGTACCAGTGGCTAAAACAGAAAGACTCAATCCTGACTCCCAAAGAACATATGTTTAATGGAGGTTTCAAAGAAGTAAACTAACAATCAAAATACACACTGATGAATATTGTGAATAATAGAGCAAGTACTCCAGTGATAGAATATGAAGCCATCTGGAAACTGAAGGTTTTTGGTATAGGCTAGACTAGAGTTTAGAGTGGCCAGAGATCAGTCTGGGGAAAGCAGGAGTGTGAAGGTCTTTGCCAAGTCCCATAAAGGGTTCTATACTTTATGTGAAAAGGAATAGGTAGCCATTGATAGCTTTTAGGCAGAAGAATGATGTGATAGCTTTTGCATCTTAAAAGAATTTTGAGGCAGTGTGGAGAATGGATTGTGGAGGGACAGAAGAGAAGTGACAATGGCCTGAATTAGGGAAGTGACAGTGAAGATTGAGAGAAGTGCAAACTTTTTTCAGGCACTTTTGGAAGAAAAAAAATCATAAAAATTAATCATTCATTGGAAGTAGAGGGTGAGGGAGAGTTAGAGGTGGTATCCAAGTTTCTTGGTTGAGTACCACCTCTATAAACTTACGAATTCATTTTTTTTCATTGTACATTTTTTATTATAGCATGAACATTTATTTTAAACATCTCTTACTTAAACCTTTTTTTTATTTCTGGAAATAAGTAAGGATCTTACCTGAACAGTTAATCTAGAAAGTTGAGGAAAGCAGGAGGGAAGGAGAGATGTAGATCATAGGAAGCAAGTTGGGACCAGGCTAATTGAATGGGGTAAATAGTATGTAAGGCACTAATGAAGAGAGACCTTGGCTAGGGATAGGTGGAAACTCTATTGATAATATTTATCACATGATTACTGGAAGGGAATTTTCCTTTCCTAATTTTAATATCCTCCTGGGTGTTCGGCAACAGCTTTAGAAATACCCCTTTAAAGGAGAGTACCTCCTGCCCTTTGATTTCAGATATTTATAACAATTTTGTGAACCAGGATAGTAAAATTTTCCTTGAGGCACAATGTACTTTTTTTATTAAAAGGATAGATTTAGAATGTACATGGAATTCTTGACAACTTCCTTTGGTCAAGTTACAGTTTGTGCCACAATTTCTTCATCTATAAAATGACAGTAATGAAACCTGAATACAGTAATATGTGTGGGTGGGGGGGGCGGGAGGGGGAGGGAGGGAGGGATAGAGAGAAAGGCTGCTGGCATAGTGCCTGCACATAGTAGGTGCTCAATAAATGTATTTTTTTTTCTGTAATTTGGTTTCTTTCAGTTTTGTCTTTTTCTGTTTATTATGAGTTATCAGAGGTAATAAAATTAAAAATATATGTATTTTCTTAATTCCAGCCATTTAATGTAATGGCTTTATTTTCTATGGAATGGAGGATGGAAATTTTAAAGTGTCTTATTAAGTAATCCTATATGTGAAGTGGTATACTAGTTATAAATATGGCAAATATTTAAGGACCAAATGAGTTTAATAATTGGTGTGTTTTTCAAAAATTGTTTTGTTTCCCTTGCCTCTTCTTTTTTTTTTTTTTTTTTGGTTTTGCCGTCCATTACTTCCTTGTTTTTTTTAATATGTTTTACATCAGCAACATTTTATTAATACTGTAAAATTCACTTTAGGAATATAAGTGATAAACATGTACATAGCATTCTGGTGGACACTTGGTGTCTGCCCTCAGAAATTTCTTTGTATAGATGAATGGCAACAGAATCACTCACCAGTCAAACTGTATGAGACTGTGTTCTTTTTAAAGACAAGAACATTTTCAGTCTTACTGTTTCCTTGCTTTTCATTTGATGTGCTTAGGACAGACCCAACACTCATTCAGTATTTAATGATTTAATAAATCTATTAACATAAAATTGAATGCCAAAATGAACACAGATCCCTGTGTTAGAATATCTCATCCTAAAAGCCTGGTCACCACAGGCAGACAATAACTATTCCAACAACTTAAGTGATAGATAGTGGAGAAAAGAGAAGTTGAATAGGAGGCTTCTGTTCTGATGTTTTAAAATATTTTTGTTAGGCAGTAATTTGTCTTATGTTTTATTTCACATGCAGGGAATTCCAAATGAAAGCTGGAGAATAACAAAGATAAATGAACGGTATGAGCTTTGTGATACATACCCTGCCCTCTTGGTTGTGCCGGCAAATATTCCTGATGAAGAATTAAAGAGAGTGGCATCCTTCAGGTCACGGGGCCGTATCCCAGTAAGTGTGAAGCTGTGCTGAAACTTTCCCATTGCTTTGTACTTCACATAATGATGAGGATGACAAATGGGAGAATGGTTGCAGGATTAAAAATAGCTACAGCAGCAGGTCTTCTCTGGGGATATTAGGGAATGAGTTATTTAGTAAAATTAAAACCAGAGGAAAGACGTAGACTAAAGACGTTTCTGGAGGATTTGAGATGGATATTAGAGAGCTGCATGGTTCTTAACTCAAAAACAAAGTTGGCTCTGTATTCACTATTTCTTTATCTTATTATACATCTTTGGTCATGGTGATAAATGCCTTTTTTCCTTTAAATCCTAGAAAGAAGAAAACTTTACAAATTTATGATAAATTACTGTGTTCTAGAAAGATAGCTCAAATAATTTTAGGTACAAAAATTCAGATTCTGAAGACTTTATAGTTGGACAGTTTTGCTGATATAGTACTCAGACTTTAAAAGTGGGGTTTACTTAGCCCCCTTTTAATGTATTTTTTTTCTAGAGACAACACTTCCAATAATCAGTGACTTTCATAAATCAATATCTGATTAACGAATTAGACCAAGTTTTCCACATGCCAGAATTGGCTTGAAAGAAAGGTGATGATTTTTCATAGCAGCCTCGTATATCCTTTTATGGCTAGGCTTTGAATCCAGTTAGAAAGCAGAGTTTTATAGAGTAATGATTTTCAGAAGAATTATAAACAGAGAAGCATGTAAAGGGTGTGTTGCCATTTTTTCCCCCCATTAAGGTTTTATCATGGATTCATCCTGAAAGTCAAGCCACAATCACTCGGTGTAGCCAGCCCATGGTAGGGGTAAGTGGGAAGCGAAGCAAAGAAGATGAAAAATACCTTCAAGCCATTATGGACTCCAATGCCCAATCTCATAAAATGTTTATATTTGACGCCCGGCCAAGTGTTAATGCTGTTGCCAATAAGGTGAGATCGTCTTCCAGTAATTAAGATTATAGTTACAGTTTCATGAGTTTGGTGGGAGCCACAGAGCACTAGAAAAACTTCGGGCTTTTCAATGATAAAAATGTAGATTCTAATCCTGGCTCTTCTACTTGATAGTATAACTTTTTAAAAAAAATTTTTATTTTATATTGGAGTATAGTTGATTAACAATGTTGTATTAGTTTCAGGTATACAGCAGAGTGACTCATTTATACATATAAATGTATCTATTCTTTTTCAAATTTTTTTCCCATTTAGGTTATTACAGAATATTGATCAGAGTTCCCTGTGCTATACAGTAGGTCCTTATTGGTTATCTGTTTTAAATATAGCAGTGTGTACATGTCAATCCCAGTATAATGTGGAGTCAGTTATTTAATCTTTTTAGTAACTTTAATTTGCTTATTTGTGAAATGAGAATCATAATAACTAACAGGGTTGTTTTAGGGGCAAAACTCACCTGGTAAAAAATAGTGCATACAAAATCCTGCTTACTTACGTAAGAAATAGGTATTCATCAATTACTAGTTTCTCTTTCCCTTCTCCAAACTGGACAATAAACTGAGCTTGTGACTGACAAAAGAAGTCTGCACAGCACTGTTGTAGAAATCATGCAGTGTTCTCAGTGACCAGTGCTGCCCTCTTCTGGCAGCTCTCCACCTGTACAAGCTATTCAGACTGAAAACTTGCAGTTAGCTGGCGCAGTGGTCCTGATTTCTGCTGTGGAATAAATATTAGCATTGTGGAAATAGAAATTCTAGTCCAGTTGACAAAATCTACCATAGGAGAAGGAAAGAGAAAAGATATAATTTAGCTTTAAAAAATTACCTCACATATAAGCAGAAAAAAACCCCAAAAGCCCCCCCAAAACTAAAACACCCCAAATCCTATAACTAAATAAGAGAGAAACACCATTAAATCTTGGTTATACTTCCAGACCTATGTGCAGATGCGTGCACACATATATTTGAGACAGAATGGGATAATTGCAACTTCCTTTTTTTAATTGGTGCTGTTTCTTTCTATGACAATAAATATCTGTAACATGATAATTATTAACACCAATTGTTTTTGGATATTTAGGTTATTTCTGGTTTTTTTTTTTTTTTTTGCTATTATAAACAGTGCTGGGGTGACCATCCTTAAATTAAATTATGGAACATGTACCTAATTATTTCTGTCCTATTTAGTGTTTTGAGGACATTGTGAATTTCAGACATTCTCTGTTAAACTGTAAGTATTTCCCCTTAAAGGAGAAATGAGACAATGTGTATATGAAGCTGGTACCCCAGAGACTGGCATGTATTTTTCCAGTAATTGCTTGTTCCCTTCCGTAAACCTTATACCATGAATTAGCAGGAATGAGACTTAAGATGTTGTCTAGGATGAGAGAAGGAGAGAGGCATATAAGGCAGAAAAGGGGGTAGAGCAAAATGTACATTCCACGTCTTTTTTTTTTTTTAACATCTTTATTGGAGTATAATTGCTTTATATGTGTTTAGGATTCTTGAGATAAACCCCACTTGATCGTGGTGTATGATCCTTTTAATGTGCTGTTGGATTCTGTTTGCTAGTAGTTTGTTGAGGATTTTTGCATCTGTGTTCATCAGTGATATTGGCCTGTAGTTTTCTTTCTTTGTGACCTCTTTCTCTCGTTTTGGTATCAGGGTGATGGTGGCCTTGTAGAATGAGTTTGGGAGTGTTCCTCCCTCTGCTATATTTTGAAAGAGTTTGAGAAGGATAGGTGTTAGCTCTTCTTTAAATGTTTGATAGAATTCGCCTGTGAAGCCATCTGGTCCTGGGCTGTTGTTTGTTGGAAGATTTTTAATCACAGTCTCAATTTCATTGCTTGTGATTGGTCTGTTTATATTTTCTATTTCTTTCTGGTTCAGTCTCGGAAGGTTGTGCTTTTCTAAGAATGTGTCCGTTTCTTCCAGGTTGTCCATTTTATTGGCATATAGTTGCTTGTAGTAATCTCTCATGATCTTTTGTATTTCGGCAGTGTTACTTGTTACTTCTCCATTTTCATTTCTAATGCTGTTGACTTGAGTCTTCTCCCTTCTTTTCTTGATGAGTCTAGCTAATGGTTTATCAATTTTGTTTATCTTCTCAAAGAAACAGCTTTTAGTTTTAGTGATCTTTGCTATCATTTCCTTGATTTCTTTTTCATTTATTTCTGATCTGATCTTTATGATTTCTTTTCTTCTGCTCTCTTTGGGGGTTTTTTGTTCTTCTTTCTCTAATTGCTTTAGGTGTAAGGTTAGGTTGTTTATTGAGATTCTTCTTGTTTCTTGAGGTAGGATTGTATTGTGATAAACTTCCCTCTTGGAACTGCTTTTGCTGCATCCCAAAGGTTTTGGGTCATCATGTTTTCATTGTCATTCGTTTCTAGGTATTTTTTGATTTCCTCTTTGATTTCTTCAGTGATCTCTTGGTTATTTAGTAGTGTATTGTTTAGCCTCCATGTGTTTGTATTTTTTACAGATTTTTTCCTGTGATTGATATCTAGTCTCATAGCCTTGTGGTCGGAAAAGATACCTGATACAATTTCAATTTTCTTAAATTTACCAAGGCTTGACTTGTGACCCAAGATATGATCTATCCTGGAGAATGTTCCATGAGCACTTGAGAAGAAAGTGTATTCTGTTGTTTTTGGATGGAATGTCCTATAAATATCAATTAAGTCCCTCTTGTTTAATGTATCATTTAAATCTTGTGTTTCCTTATTCATTTTGGGTGATCTGTCCACTGGTGAAAGTGGGGTGTTAAAGTCCCCTACTGTGATTGTAGGGGATCGATTACTGTCGATTTCCCCTTTTATGGCTGTTAGCATTTGCCTTACATATTGAGGTGTTCCTATGTTGGATGCATAAATATTTACAATTGTTATATCTTCTTCTTGGACTGATCCCTTGATCATTGTGTAGTGTCCTTCTTTGTCTCTTGTAATAGTCTTGATTTTAATGTCTATTTTGTCTGGTATGAGAATTGCTACTCCAGCTTTCTTTTGATTTCCATTTGCATGGAATATCTTTTTCCATCCCCTCACTTTCAGTCTGTATGTGTCCCTAGGTCTGCAGTGGGTCTCTTGTAGACAGCATATATATGGGTCTTGTTTTTGTATCCATTCAGCCAGTCTGTGTCTTTTGGTTGGAGCATTTAATCCATTTACTTTTAAGGTAATTATCAATATGTATGTTCCTATTACCATTTTCTTAATTGTTTTGGGTTGTTTATTGTAGGTCTTTTCCTTCTCTTGTGTTTCCTGCGTAGAGAAGTTCCTTTAGCATTTGTTGCAAAGCTGGTTTGGTGGTGCTGAATTCTCTTAGCTTTTGCTTGTCTGTAAAGGTTTTAATTTCTCCATCGAATCTGAATGAGATCCTTGCTGGGTAGAGAATCTTGGTTGTAGGCTTTTCCCTTTCATCACTTTAAATATGTCCTGCCATTCCCTTTTGGCTTGCAGAGTTTCTGCAAAAGATCAGCCGTTAACCTTGTGGGGATTCCCTTGTACATTATTTGTTGTTTTTCCCTTGCTGCTTTTAATACTTTTTCTTTGTATTTAGTTTTTGATTGATTAACATGTGTCTTGGTGTCATCTTATTTTTTAAGTCATTCCCATGCGTATTTCACTACGGAAATCTCTCTTTTTTTAAAAGACTCTGATATAATTTATCTATTGGGACATTTTTCTGATATGTAATAGACAACAAAAATCTAGGAAGGCGTAGACAAAGCAAAGAAATAAAAATCACTTATAATCACCAATCTTTGATATATTTTCTCCCACTGTTCTGTGCATTTATGTATTGTTATTTTTCATTGTTTTTCCTCTTTATATGAATTATTTCTTTTCATGAAATAGTCCTGAAATAACTTTAATAGTGCTCATCATACAGCTCTATCATTGTGCACTTAATCATTCTTCTCATATTAGGTGTTTAAGTATTTAGTGTTTTAAATATAGCTAAAATAAGTATCTTTTGTTGGCATCTTTATTTCCATAAACTAGTTTCGTAGATATACCATTACTATATCATAGTTTAAAGTATGCATATTTTTAAAAGTTTTGTTACATATTGCCAGCATTCTTCGGGAAGGTTAGTTTACCAGCTTGATATATTTTTTCCTGCCGTTTTATTGAGACATAATTGGCATAGAAAAGTGCGTAAGTTTAAGGTGTACAACATAATGATTTGATATATGCATATATTGTGAAATGATCACCCCCTAAGTTTAGTTAACATCCATTGCCTCACGCAGTTACATTTTTTTCCTTGTGAATTTTCAAAGTCTACTCTCTTAGCAACTTTCAAATATACAATATAGTATTGTTGACTATAGTCATCATGTTGTGCATTACATCACCACTACTTACTTATCTTTTAACTGGAAGTTTGCCCTTTTTTACTACCTTCACCCAATCTCCCCACCATCTCCCTTTTAAAATTTGCAAAAGTATACATCCTTGTTGCAACAAGTATATTTTTACCTTCGTAGTAAGAACATTTTTTTATAGCTTTGTCAGTGTGAATATGACAACTGCTTTTGCACCATGAGCCGTATCAAGAATTAAAACTGTACTAGCCACTAAGTCTTCCATGTGTGCCCTACCGCAATTAAATTTACCTTCTACCCCTGCTAAGAGTAACCACTATCCTAACTTTTACAGTAGTCTTCTTACATTACTTTATACTTTTATTACTGAAGTGTATACATCTCTAGACTCTTAGCCTTGCCTTTTCAAGTATTGTATTTGATATGTCTTTTAAGTCTCTCTTCATCTATAGTCTTCCCCTTGCCCTTCCTTTCTCCTTCCCTTCCTCCTTCACTCCAATATATTTTATTGTAGAGTTTTCCACAGTCCAGATTTTGCCAATTGTATTATGGTATGGTTCAACTTTCTTCTGTTTTCTGAATTTCCTTCACATGAATTCAGAGGTTTATTCAGATTCAGGTTCAACTCCTTTGGCAAAGCTATAGGGGATATATCAGGAGGCACATAATTTGTGGCTGATTCTTCTTTTTGGGATATCAGCAGCTGTTCATGCTCAGTACCGAGATGTATTAATTCACTGGGGTTGCAGAATGGTGATATTCTAATTGCATGATTTCCTTTTCAGCTTAGTTGAACTCTTTCTGTAAAGAAACACTTTCTCTTATCTAAATTTTGGTTAACCAGCAGTTCAGTTCATATAAGAAAGCCAGACTCTCGTCGGTCGCAGTGAAAAGGCGGAGGCGGCGGCCGCTCCGGCTCGGCTCCGGTTCCCAGTGCCTCCCCCGCCGCACCCCCTCCCCGCCTCCTGCACCCGCCAAACTTGATGTGACCCCAGCCCGACGCTGCGGCTGCCCCTCTCACCGCCCCGCGCGCTCCCCACTGCCACCCAGCCCCTCACCCCCGGGGCGCACCGCTCACCTCGCCCCTTCCCACCTCCTCGCCGGGGCCGGGCGCCGCGCTAGCCCTCCGCGTTCCCTTCCCCTAGCCACCCCCACCCCACCCCCCGCACCATGAGCAACCTGAAGCCGGACGGCGAGCACGGCACCAGCACGGGCACCGGCACAGGCTCGGGCTCCAGCGGCACCCTGGAGGAGGAGGTCCGGACACTGTTCGTCAGTGGGCTCCCTGTGGATATTAAACCCAGAGAACTCTACCTGCTCTTTAGGCCGTTCAAGGGGTATGAAGGGTCCCTGATCAAGCTCACATCGAGACAGCCTGTTGGTTTTGTGATCTTTGACAGCCGGGCAGGAGCAGAAGCGGCCAAGAATGCATTGAACGGTATTCGCTTTGATCCTGAGAACCCTCAGACCCTGAGGCTAGAGTTTGCCAAAGCCAACACCAAGATGGCCAAGAACAAGCTAATGGCTACACCAAATCCCACCAACGCTCACCCCGCCCTCGGAGCACACTTCATCGCACGAGACCCCTATGACCTGATGGGGGCCGCTCTGATCCCCGCATCCCCAGAGGCCTGGGCCCCCTACCCTCTGTACACCACAGAGCTGACCCCAGCCATCTCACATGCTGCGTTTACCTACCCAGCTGCCACTGCTGCTGCCGCTGCCGCCCTACATGCTCAGGTGTGCTGGTACCCTTCCTCTGATACCACCCAGCAAGGATGGAAATATCGTCAGTTCTGTTAGTTCTTCAGTCTGGTCACCACAGCTCGAAGCCCCCCCCGCCCGCCTCACTGGGGAGGGAGCCACCCTGAGCTTCCACTGCCCCCAGGTGGCCCGTGCAGAGCTGCTGCTTCCCTCCAAAGACTGTGAATTTTAAGCCTGACTCAGTGGACTCTGTTTCCTTTCTCTCCTTTTCCTCAGCCCTGTCCTGCCCCAAAGCGCCCCTCACCAAGGCCTCACGGCAGGATTCAGGGGCCTTCTCGCTGGGACACCCAGACCCAGCTCGGAGGTCTCACTGGGACTGAGCAAGGCCTGACCTCCAGTCCAAATTTGCTTCCGTAGCCCCACCTCAAAGAAATGAGGCGTTTAATTTTGCATGTTTTCCTGGCATGAATTAAGACACTTAAACTTGTATATATGTGAGTGTACAGTTTGTTCTCACATTGTGTCACCATAGCAACAAGTCCTGGCCACTAATGGTTCATCATTCCCGGTCCCTCTCCCCACACCCCCCTCCCCTGCACCCACCCTGCTTCAGTGAGGACCAAGCCCTGCAGCCAGCCCCGCCCAGCGGCTGGCGGCCTCCACCACCCCACACACTTCCAGGCTGAACAGGAAGGACCACCCAGCCAAGATAGAGCGTTTTCTTGGTCATTTCAAATTGGGGTCCTCTGCTTCCTCCCCCTCAGATGGGCCAACAGCCATTAAGAAAACCTTTTCTCTGCCCAGTTTCGCTTACCTCTCCACGGCGCACCCCACCCCTGCCATGGCTCCTCATGCTTTCCAAACTTCAAAACCAACCAAAAAGTGAAAGTATTTTTGTACCCTGTGTAACAAAATATTTATGCAACATAAAGGATTTTTCGTGTGTGTGTGCAATTAATTATTGAAGAGACCTTGTCCGCCCTGTCAGATAAGTTTAACATTTTAGTTTGAGGCATGAAGAAGAAAAGGTTTCCGTTCTCCAGCAGTGAGCCTTAGCGTCAGCCGTTAGTTTAAGAAAAATGAAGGAAAAATTGTGCAATTTTTTGTTTCGTGTGCACATCAGTGCATTGCCTTTGGCCGCAGCGGTGGCTGTCTTGCCGTTTTCAGACTTGGGAGACAAGGAGGCTGTTGTAATTGCTGATCCTGTGAGAATGTGAAACTGGATAATATATGAAATGCAAAATAAAAAATCATCCAAAAAAAAAAAAAAAGAAAGCCAGGATAAATGCTTGATTCTTTTTCCTTATTTATAAGTTTTCCCAATAATGAATTTACTCCCTACCATCCCATGAGGATGACTAATTTTTTTAAATGTCATTATGAATGCATGTATTTATATGTAGTCAACAATTTCTAATTCATTGCAGATGGTATTTTTTTTTTTTTTTGAAAAAAAAAATTCCCACCTTTGGTCTGAGGGACACTTTTCAAGTTATCTCCTGAGTTCTTTTGACATAACCATAATAATCTTTGCTATCTGGTATGACAAGGTATACCAGACTCATCAGGAAATCTTGTATGTTTCCTGCCGCAGGCTTAGAATAGCCATTTCTCTAAGAAGTTCTGGTTTCTGTTAGTAGGAAATGGTATTTCAAACCATAATCTGGGTGCTAAGGATAATTATTTGCTACTGGGTTGGTCTAATTTCTAAGTCTTTTCAGTGGATAGAGCTTGGAAATGTCTGTTTACATGTTTTCAAAGATAAAGTATTATACCTCATGAGTTCATACTGGTGCTTTCAATTTAAATTCAGTGCTCGAGTTTTTACATAACTTCTTCTAAATTACATGTGTATCTCCTTTCTTCCACACCAGAAATCCCGATTCTCAAAAACAGAGGGGATAATAACGTTAGTATGCTACATAATTACTCATTTGCTTTATCCTACCATGGTCTTAGAATAACAGTATTAATAGTATCATCACCAGTACATTTACTGAAAAGTTAAATTTTTTTCCATTTGCTCCCATTTTAAAATGAATTGTATTTACGTCATCAGAGCATGTGTAGTCTTTACATAGTCTCCCTTTTGTACACATACTTTTTGCCTTTTACCTTTGACTTCTACAAGTAGCTAAATATTTTGTGCTGGCAACCAATTCTTATATGGATGTCTTTCTGGTCTTTTTCTTTTGTCTGGAGTTGTTCTCTTGTAAATATTTCAGCAAGGCTCATAAGAACTATATTCTGAGTATTTGTATGCTGATAGCAGCTTTATGTCCTTTATATTTGAGTTAGTTTTGCTGGGCATAAAATTCTTGGCTTACATTTGATTTTATTGAATGTCTTAAATATGTTGCTTTCTTTTGGCATAAAGTTTCAAAGTCTGATGATAAACTAAATTTCCTTTCCTTCTAAGTCACTCTTTTTACTTGGATTTGTGAAAGATTTTGTTTTTTTCTTTTTCTTTGAAGTCTAGTTATTTTGCCAGAATATGTCTTCATGTTTTGTGTTCTGGGTCTATATTATCAAGTATGCATGTATGCTATTTTGATTGGTAATTTCCAATTTAAAAATTTTATGAATGTTTTCTTTAATCATAGTTCTTAGTATTTGTTTCATTTCCATGTATGGCTTGCTTCTTCTGGACTCCTGTTACTCCTGTGCTGGCTCTTCTTTGCCTATCTTCATCATTTGCCACTTTCTCTTGAATCCTTTTTATGCTTTCTATTTCTGTTTTGGTTTTATATTTTGCTTTTCACTGTCTATTTCTTTTAATTTAATATCCATTGTATTTGTTTGCTCTTGAGTTTCTTCTAATTTAGTCTTTATTTCTGATTTTTTTTTCTTTTATTTCTAATTTGTTCCCAAGTCTCATTTCATTTCTGAGTTTCTCTAATAATTCGGCTGTTAGACTGGACAGAACCCTTCCTGGTTTCAGCGGTACTTCTTAGATTGATCTGTTGTTCTTTCCTGTAGTTCTGGAGGAAGAAAGCTAAAACAAGGAAGCAGAACAAACACTACAAATTATAAGACTCTCTTGTGAATCTCTTGTTCTCCAGTCCATCTTATATCCATTTGTTCCTTCACACATTCGCTGATAGCATCTAGATCTTGTGACTATTGGTGGTTTTGGGGTTTGAAAGAATGCTTTGTCCTCCAGTTCTGTCTTGAATGATTTTTTTGTGTTTTTGGTTTTACTATCTAGTTGCTCTATTTTTAAAAATATCAGTTATGTTGAAATATAATTCACATGCCATAAAATGCACTCTTTTAAAGTATGTATTTCAGTGTTTTTATTATATTCATAAAGTTGTATAACTATCTGATTCCAGAGCATTTTCATTCTGTGTGTTTTTGTGACAGGTTCTGTGTAGTTGCTACTACTGCTATGTTTCTAGGATTTGTTGCAACAAATTTGAACGTCCCTTTACCCCTTGCCTGTCCTATCCCCGCTCTCCAGAAGTAATCATTGTTAACAGGTACCTAATGAAACGCTGTTAATTTTGTACCTGTATCATTCTTAACTCCAGACTATTTCCCAGACTATCAGTGTCAGAAAGGAAACTTGAACTTCCTTTGGTAATTTGTTGTTGGTTAAGAGGTGAGTTTTGTTGTTTTCAAAGGTGTAATCTCTTAATTTTGTATAACTACAGTGGCTGTTCCTGTATCTTCCTAATTTTTTTTCCATTAGTGCTCTAAGAAGCATGATTTTATACATAAGACAGGATGTATATTTTATACATAAGGTAGGAGAATATTTTATTCTTAAAATAGAGAAATATTCAATCCAGAAAAATTTATTTTTCCAGCCATAGCTTATTGTGAACACCAAATATTTCTCATTCTGTTCTGTACTTGTAGATTTACATCTTTGAAAATAGTGATACTATTATACTATAGTACTCTGTGCTTTTATACTTGTTCTGTCTTTTTGTTTAATAGTAGTTGTGTGGTTATAATAGAAGCCAGTCACTGTGATTGCAAAGCACTTTGCAAATATTAAGATTAAAATGAGGTGAAGAGGAAGGGAGGTGAAGAAGCATGGGCCGGGGGTAAACTAGACAGATGTCCCTGCACACGGAGCTTGCTAGTCTGGTGACTTCAGTCTTCTTTATGAAATTATGTTTGAGTAGGACTTGAAATATGGATAGGGAAATTTTACCTTCATATTTGTTATCACATATAATTTTAATAACAGCAAAAAAAGGAAGTCAGGGTGAGAGTATATTCTTGTTTCATGAAGAACATGTGATAGAGCGTGGTTGTGTTAAGTTGCCTTGAGCCAGCCACATTTTCCCATGGAGTTTTCCTATCCATCACTAATGCATGTCATCTTTGATTCTATTGGATATTTTGTGGCATTCTTGGGGATGTCAACATACAACGGATGTGCATTCATTTATGATTTCCTGTGATGTTTGCTTTATTTTTTCCAGGCAAAAGGTGGAGGTTATGAAAGTGAAGATGCCTATCAAAATGCAGAACTAGTTTTTCTAGATATCCACAATATCCATGTTATGAGAGAATCTTTACGAAAACTTAAGGAGATTGTGTATCCCAACATTGAGGAGACCCACTGGTTGTCTAACTTGGAATCTACTCACTGGCTAGAACATATTAAGGTGGATATGTTATTATTTCTTTAAACTATCATAGAATATCAAACAAGGACTTTCTCTGCCCTTTTGTCTATATCGGCTCTTTTCTTACAATTGAAATCAAGATGAAAGTACCTTTTTAAACAGTGAAAAATTGATAACTGCTTTGATAATTAGAACTACTTTTAAGTTTTGGTGCCTGAATGAATTAGTTTTCTATATTATGCATTTGGGTCAGTTGTACTTCTTTTTTCCCCTCTCTTTCCCATCCTGTCTGAATTCTGCCCATCCTTCAGATCCCAGCTCATATTTCATTTCTTCCATAAAGTCTTCCCAGATTGCATTCGTTTTCATTTTTTCTGAACTTTTCACTTTACTTTTTCTTTCCAGCTAATCAGGTGTTACCATGCACTTGGTTTAATTACTTTTATGTGTCACCCAACATACATTGCTAATTCATGGAGAGTAGGACAGGCTAAATCATATTTCTTCTTTGTCCTCTCAGGAGCCAGGGCAGCACTATATGATATGAATAAAGCACTCAGTAAATAATTGTTGCATGGCTTGTGAAAACCATTCTGGTCAGGCACATGAGGTGAAGTAGTTAAATGAAGGATACCATTTGAATGCTAAATGATTTGGAGACGACCATGTGAACCCTAGCTTGCCTAATATGTTAATATATATAATGTTTGAAGCACCAAATGTTATTTCAGTTAATATAGTTACAAATATTTTCAGATAGTGTCTGAATCTCAGTAAGATACCTTACCAAAATATAGATTTCTATAATATATATGACCACATATATTCATATTATGAAATAAATGGAAATGAGATTTTTCATGTTAAGAAGGCGCAGATTGTACTCACATTAATCCTCTAAAACTAAGACAGAATTGAAAGCTAAATTGACCTAATGACAATTATAGACTATTTTGATTACTGTTTCTCTTCTAGAAACATAGAAGCTTGAACGTAGCAAAGTGTATACACACTCTTCTGTTAAAGAGCATGGTCATGGGACCATCTATTACATTGTATGATGTATAAGTAGCAAACCATAGGACTTGATTTAGAACTAACATAAATTGCAGCATTCTGTAAATTCCAGGTCAATTTTTAGCAGGTACAGCATTCTCTCCAAAAATCTGGCTATAACCGAAATAAGTTTCCTTAGAAGTTTAAGAGGTACAGTTGTGTCTGGACCACTTTCTCCTCCCCCCAGTCCTCACACCTGCAAGGCTTACACACTTACTTTCTTTAAATCTCTGCTCAAATATCACTTTCTCAAAGATGGCTTTCCCAGCCACTCATTTAAAATAGCAGTTCTTCCAGCACTCCCTAGACCTAGATGGTGCTTTTTCACTTACTGCCCTCTGACACACTGTATATTTCTTTCTTTATTTGCACCTGGCTGGTCTCACCTAAGTAGAATGTAAACTTCGTTAAGCCAGCACTTTGTTCTGTTTGCTGCTCTATTTCCAGCACCTCGAGCTGTGCCTGCCACATGGTAGGGGACTCCGTAAATGTTTATCTTTTGAATGAATGAATGAATCAATCAATCAATGAAGGTGACCACTTTGGATAACTCTTTCTTGTCAGTCTTAACTCTCCATCTGTTTTAATCCTTTGGGTCAGTGATGTGTAAGTTTGGATATACATTTGAATTATAGGTAGAAGTTATTTAAAATAGTGTGTTAGGATTAGTGGAGAATGGGGACCAGGTGTTTGTTTTTGTTTTTTTAATGCTCACAAATGACTCTGATGCATAGTCAAGATTGAGATTGCTTCAGAGTACCCCACTTCCAGAATATGCCTACGGTTATAATCAAAAGGAGGTCATCATGAGATTCTTTAAGCCTAGTATATCTTTTTTTTCATTCTTATCTATGTTTGTGTAATCATGCTGTTCTTTAAGTATGATTTGGCCATTGCAGAGAAAAATGTGGCTATATTGTTCATTTTAAAGGATATCATACTTTGTGTTTCTTTTTTGGTTATATCTAATTCTGTCTAGTTTTAACTCAAGATCAGCTTCAGAAAAGGTAAATTATTTTGCAGAGTCTCTGCATATTTAAAAAAAAACCCTGAAATTATTTTAGATACCAGTTAAATTGACATGGTAATATATTGGTCTGATCAGAATTTTCCATTCATACTGATACAAAAAAAGCAGCTTACTCTGAAGTTTTATACTGTGCTTGCTGTGTGCTATATGATGTATATAAAAACAGTAGAATAAATGCTATAGAAGCTGTAGAATATTTTAAAATATCCAACTTTATTGCTTTCATATTCTAATTTGGTTAAGCATCATTGTTTTAAATAACAGGTGCGACTAAAGTTGGTGTATTATTTTTATTTAAATGGATCATGTTGAAATATTTGAAGATTCTCAGAAATAGATCTCTTAAGAACTTAATCCTTCTTTCCTCTTACTCATATTTTTGATTTGTTTAGAACTCAAAGGCACCTTTTGTTTGGATATTTCATTGTGCGGATTAATAGGAGTCTGCATTTATGAGATTTTTTTTAGTTTTAAAAGCAAAATTTATGTATCTTCTACCATTCACAAAAATTCTTTTTAGGGAAGGGACTGATGTTTTTTTCTCCAGATGGTATTGAGACAGTCATCTCTAAACAAAACTCTATTAGTAAATTTTGAGGAAGGAAGCATTTAATTTTTTAAAAAATTAATTTAAAAAATCTGTTTGCAGCTTATTCTCGCAGGGGCTCTTAGGATTGCTGACAAAGTAGAGTCAGGAAAGACGTCTGTGGTAGTCCACTGCAGTGATGGCTGGGATCGCACAGCTCAGCTGACCTCCCTGGCCATGCTCATGTTGGATGGATACTACCGAACCATCCGAGGATTTGAAGTCCTTGTGGAAAAAGAGTGGCTAAGCTTTGGACATCGATTTCAGCTTGTGAGTAAAGAACCGTGACTCAGTGTATCACATATGCATCTCACGTAAGGCGTGTGAAAATCATGCCTTTACTCACTAGGTATTCGTCTAAATCTGATCCTTTGTTCTAATGGGTAAACTTCCCACGAGAACTTTGGGCTTGTTTTGGAAGCAGTAGGTTATCCTGCTGTGGCTCTGCAGTCTGGAGCCAGGGTTAGCTGTTTGTCAGGCGTCTGGCCCAGTTTCTTCCATACTCTCTGTCGGGAATAGGAGATACCCTTCTGTGACTTCCACCTTCAAATGACAGAGCAGCATGGACTGTTATGGAGCTACAGGGCGCTTCTAGCTTTTCCTGTAAACTTAAAAAAACGCGAGACTGGCCTATTATTCTTAATTTAAAGTAGCCCTACAAAGTAGCACTACTCACACAGGATCAGGGTCTAAAACAATTTAGACTGGGACTAAAAGAAATAACGGAGAAAAAATAGTTTAATTTAGAGTTGGGAATAAAATAGCTTTTCCATTACCCTTCTTAATGACCATATGTATGGAAAGTGTTGCAGTTTTATGGAAATGACAAATTTTTGTGCCCTCTATATGACTTAAAATTTATTTTGATGTTGTCATTTGTATCAAATCTAAAAGTTGGAAGGGCCTCAGAGTCCAGGCATTAACTGTTGAATGTCTTCTCTCGTGTCCCCGTGAAATGGTTGTTTGGTTTCTTCATTAACACCTCCAGAAATAAGCAGCAAGTCCCTTCCTGAGGCTGTCCAGTCTCACTGAAGAAAGTCTACCTACTAGAAACTTTTTCTTCATAGTGAATTAAAATTTGCTTCTCATTTTCTTACATTCCCCTTTGGAGATAAGAAGAACAAATATGACTACTAATCCAAATAAGATAGCTCTGCAAATATTTGAAAGTAGCTGTTTTCCTGTGTCAGTCATAATCTTCAGTTCTGGCAAAACATCCGTTTTCTTCAGTCTTTTCTCATCCTAATCCCCTCACCCTCCCCTTTGTCCTCTGGACTTTGCTCATGGCTTTCTACAAGTGTGGTACCCCAAACTGTAGTAGTTCCTAAAATAGAGGAATGGGGTTATTATGTCCCTTTTAAAGGATACTGTGCTTTTGTATTTGCTTTTTGTTACAACATACTTTAGATTCATGTAGCTTTTAATTAAATAAACATTCAAGTGGTTTTTAGCTGTGTTTCTGCTAAACACTGAATTTGGAATCAGCAAACTTGGGAACAGTTACCTTGTAGGCCTTGGTTCTCATGTACGCCCATCCACGGTATATGTTGGTTGTAATCATAGAATTTAGAGATTGAGGAGCAGGAATATTTTCCCAGGAAAGAGGAGCAGGGTGAGCAAATGTCTGGATGGGACTGAGTGTGGCTGGAGTAGAGTCAAGGGAGGGGCAGGTTTAGAAAATCATGGAGATGAGAGTTAAGATTGTTCAGAGGCCTTGAAGCCCCTGAGAGTGTGATTTTTGGCAGCATTTTCCTGGATTAGCTGAAAGACTTTCTGAAATACGTTTGCTCAGATGCTGTCTCTAATGTTAACCGTTAGTATCCAGTAGCTACCAGCAGTGTTTATAAAAAAACTTGCAAGAAATGGACATTTAAAGGTAGTCTGCTCTTTTGAACTTGAACTGTTAAATAAAATTGGTCATCTGGAGTATCTATTCAAATAGCTCATGTTTTTCAATTCTCTATAAAATGTACTTACCATGAAAAGACCATTAAAAAAAAAAGAATGAAGTTTTAGTCAGCCAGAGCTGTACATGTTCATGTAAATGTAACCAAAATCATAAATATTTCAGACTGTTTGAAGTTGCAGTGGATTCCTAAATTGTTGACTCTGGTTACCTACTCCATTTTTTCCCCCTTAGTTGTTATCTGAAAGCAGAATTTGACAGTTAAAGGACATCTGATCAAGAGGGTATGCTCACATGGTTAATACAGGGTAATGATTCTCAAACTTTTTGATTTCTGGACCTCTTTCCTTTTTTAACAATTATTGATGACCCGAAAGATCTTTGTTTATATCTATCAGTATTCACCATATTAGAAATTAAATTTTAAAAATTTAAATATTATTTGAAGAAATAAATCTGTTTTCTTAGTCCATTTGGACGGCTATATTTCTCACAGTTTTGACGGCTGGAAGTCCAAGTTCAGAGTGCCAGCATGGCCTTCTGGTGAAGGCCCTTTTCCGGGTTGCAGACTGCCAACATTTCGCTGTGTTCTTGAATGGTGGAAGAGGGCTGGGGCCTCTGTGGGGTCTCTTTTGATAAGAGCATTAATCCCATTCATGAGGGTTCCACCCTCATGACCTAGTTAGCTCCTAATACCATCACACTGAGCATTAGGATTTCAACATGTGAATTTTGGGGGAACACAAACATTCAAACCATAGTACTATTATATATTAACATAAATAACATTTTAAAGAAAAATAACTGTATTTTCCAAAACAAATAAAGAAGTTTAATGAGAAGAGTGGCATTATTCTACATTTTTTGCAAATTTCTTTAATGTCTGGCTTAATAGAAGATAGCTGAATTTCATTTCTCCTTCTGCATTCAATCTGTTGCAATATGTTCTGTTGGTTGAAGAAATGAGGAAAATCTGACCACACACAGATATGTAGGTTGAAAAATAGAGAGTATTTTAATTTTTTTCAGGGAATTGTGGATATTTTTCTTTGATACTGTGCCAAAACTCGACAAATGGTAGTTTCTTAGCAGTTAATTGTAATGTGGAATCCAAAACTAACTCAATGAATTTTTCGTTGTTTGTTCTATTAAATTCCTTTGGTCTGTCTTGCACTTTGAATAAATAGATCTCTTACCCATGCATGGTTTTGTAACATCAAGTGTTGGTAATTTGGAAAATACTGGCTTAGTGATTTACACAGCCCTTCCAATATTAATGCATTTCATTATATAATATCATATAGTCACATTTGTTAATACCGCTACTGATTTTATCAGAAAAGTATTATCAAACTCATTGTAGCATATAAAAATTTCCCCCAAATCTAATTTTCACTCAAATTGAATTGTGTCATTGGTAACAAATACTGTCCATTGTTTTCCTTGAAGTGACGCAGTCACTTTTGTACATTTTCAAAAAAATGTCTGCAAGATATTCAAGTCTTAATAATCATAGTTCATATATTGTTCTTTCAAGTCAAAATGATGTTCCATGAAAAAGCCGTGTTTCCTACCATCCTACTTAAGTCTGCAGCAGAAGCATATTATGTATATTTCCCATTTTGTTAATAGGATACTTAAAAAATTTATACTCAAATGGGGAGATTTAATAAAGTTAATAATTTTTACTGCTTCATCAAGGAAACTGGCTTAAGAGAGATTGGCTTTTTTTTTTTTTTTTTTTTTTTCTTTTTTAACTGCAAGTGTTTGGCAGGGAAGAATATAATAACTGCTAGTATAGATTGATTTCAATGCCTTGCTTCCTGATTCCTCCTAAGGTACCAAAAGTATTCATCCTTCAGCACTTTTACACCATTAGTGCAAATGTCAACACGTTGAAAAAGGCAAAACGTGTCTTAGTAATATTATAAAAATAGTTTTGAACTCACAGACCTGCCCTGCTGCCGGAAGTCTGTGGACCATACTTTTAGAATCACTGTTTTAGGGTACAGAGTAGAGGGTTTATCTCAGTCATTGGGGGCAGAAGTCCTCAGAGGAGAAAAAAAAATTGAGAACGTAGGTGAGTGCATGCTTGAGGGGAGATGTCAAGCATTTTTTAAAAGTTTTCAAAGATTGTGCTAATGTAATTCTTTTTGAAAGACAGTCTGGAGCTCAGATGCAGCAGATCCCCTTCATGCACTGGCCAAGGTGTTAAAGGAGAAGGGTGCTTCCTGAAGCTAGTGTACAAGGAACTGTTAATATTCAGGGCAAAATAAATCTCCAGAAGAAAAATCTGGGCTCTGAGGTCTGACTGCTTCTGTGTCCCATTATCAGCCTTTTAGGATCTGAGTGTTATTTATTAAACTGAGTTGTAATTCCTGTTACAAGTGTCTCATGTTAGGAAATAACCTGGCAGTTTGCACATTGAAATGTTAATAGAGATTTCTGCTTGGTGGGATTATGGTGATTTCTATTTTCCTTGCAGTGCTCTTTTAAAAAGATTTTCTGAATTTTTAAAAATATTGAGCAAATATTACTTTTCTTGGAAAATAAAATTACTTCCATTAAAAGCTGAAAAATCCCACAAAGCTCATGTAATATTTCATTCTTTGCTTCAGAGACTTGGCCATGGAGACAAGAACCATGCAGATGCAGACAGATCACCTGTTTTTCTTCAGTTTATTGACTGTGTCTGGCAAATGACAAGACAGGTAATTTATCTGGGATATCCATTCTTACATCTCTCTTTTAAGCTGTCCAGTCAGAGTTGGATTTGATCACTGATTATCTTACATTTCATGTAAAATGGAAATTCTTGTAAGTTTTCTAGGTACTAGAACCATTACCTATTATTACATTATGAATTAAGTTAAAGGATATTATTTGGAGGTAGTATTAAACACCTGACAATTTGATTCCATTAGCATTTCAATGCATGGCATTGATAATAACCCCTGAGAGGTTTCCTCTTTTGTTTTGGACAAATAGTGTTAAATAATGGCTTTATATTCACCCAGAAACTCATCTGTACGTTGCTAAAGGAGGTAAAGAAATGAAATAGGCTAGGTAACTCAAGCGAAATGAAATCCTGTTTTAAGCACTTTTGATGGAAAAATGTATTTAGATGGAAATTATGGCAAGGTATGTATGTAATAGATTCAGTTCTTTTTGTTTTTAGGTATGGAGAGAGAGAGAGAGATTATGTTTTTTTAGACTTAATCCGTCAACATTCTAGCAAATGATTTGAAATATTACTGTAAATAGATTTAGTCTTTTGGAAAGATACCAGAGGAGATTGAAAAACACCTGATTTATTATGGGATCACTTCACTAATGAGGCAAGGAATTGGTGTCTTAAAAATGTTTAACTCAGGAAAAATAATCTCAGAACCCAAAAGTTAGATACAGTTCATTGGTGTATCATTTAATTTTTTTGTTTTCAGTTAATTATTTATCCAAGAGTTTTATTAGACCTCACACAACTGGGAGCCTGGTTGGTTTTTCATTAGACTGCCACAGGAATATAAAGTAGGGCAGTTGCTGGCTCTGCTTGGCTTTAGGATTGTGTTCTAGCTTCAATAAAATACTCTTTATTTCATTAAGAGAAAAATGGTGATCCTCAAGTGAAATACATTAATTACATATCGAATATTTTTCCCCCATAAGCATTTCAATTTGGGTGGATTTGTTTTGAAACCTGCTGTCTTAAATGAAGTGTTGTAATAGATATGACTACCGTTTGTTGAGGCTGGTATTTTAACACATGTGATGCAAATGTGTATACAATTCAGTTTTGTTCTACAAATTAGGCCCTTGGCATGTTGGGGGGAAGGGAGATACAACATGCTTATTAGTTTAATAATGTTTACTGCTTCTTGGAGTAGGTTTGAATTTTTCCTTTGGAACTGCCTTTGAGATAGTGTTCGATATATTAGCTATTACAAAGCCTTATCAATCCTTTTTTTTTCTTTTTTTTTGGGGGGTGTTTGACCAAAAACAATAGGACCTACTTTTGACCATTATCAATCTTTAAGTAATATTTGACAATGTTGGCAAAAATCAAATATGCCATATCAAGGGACTACAGAAGTCATCATTGATGGTTAAGTGTACTGCCTTCTGGGAAACATACCTTGAAGGGAGCAATGTGTGTGAACTATTAGTTCTGGTATATTTGTTAGAAAAACAAAATCAGTCACATTTACCAATTGTTCACATAGAAGAGTACATGACAAATGCATTTCTTTCTTAGTAGTTGTGTTAACTTTTTATATGCTGTATATCTAAAAGCAATTTAACTCTAATTTTGAGCTTAAGTTAATAAATAATGTAATACCAGTTTAATCTTGTGTTTCATTGATAGAACTTAAAACACCCCTATAGTTGTGAGTCTTTATTGTAAATGTCTGCTTATATTTTTCTGTATGATATTTTCTTCCTGAGCATTGAATGTGTTAGATAGTCATAATGTTTATTGGCAATCATCAGTTTTATGAATAATTGAATGTGCAGAGATTTAAATAGCAAATTTGTTAAAATGGGACCAGTAATGTAATTAGCCAGATTCTACATCTCCTTCTGCCCTCATCCTCATCCCCTCAGTCCTGGGATCAGGAAGCAGTTGATAAAGGGCCCTTTAGATTTTAAACATGTAAGGAGGCAAAATATTCCTCCTCTGCTCAGAATTTTAAAAACAATAGCAGCAGTTAGTACTCTATTTAAATAATGCTCTAAAATAATGCTATTTTAGTTTTGTTGTGAGGAAATGCTCACTGATTAAGCCATCTTCTCATAACTGAGATAATAGTTTTGCCACAAAGATGAAAGACTAATCATAGGCTTAGCTCCTTTGGCTTGCTATGTAATAAAATGAGTCAGGGTGCATTCATGGTTGGCTAATAAATAAGGCTGTTAAGAGCGTGTAACAGTACAGGAGATGGGGGGACTTCGCTGGTGACGCAGTGGTTGAGTCCGCCTGCCAATGCAGGGGACACGGGTTCGATCTCTGGTCCAGGAAGATGCCACATGCCATGGACTAAGCCTGTGTGCCACAACTACTGAGCCCGCGTGCCACTACTGAAGCCTGTGCGCCTAGAGCCCGTGCTCCGCAATAAGAGAAGCCACTGCAATGAGAAGCCCACGCACTGCAATGAAGAGTAGCCCCAGCTTGCTGCAACTAGAGAAAGCCCGCACGCAGCAACGAAGACCCAATGCAGCCAAAAATAAATAAGTAAAAAATTAAAAAAAAAAAAACAGTACAGGAGATGGGATTTGTTCTGTAAATGAATGAATGGGATTTGACAGTTTCTTACAATTGATTGGCTTTATGTTGGCATGTGCTTTATTACCTGCTTCATTTGCTTCACAGCCACAAAAATTATTATTCAAGAATGAATTGTTCGAGAAGATACATTGTTTGAGAAGATAAATTTGCCACGTTACCGTGCTTATAAATTTAGGAAACTTCAAGGCAAAGTTGTTTTCTTCCCTGTGCCTTTTGCATGCAGTTCATACTGTTTTCCTCCACTATGGGGTAGGGATCATTCTAAGAAAAATTTGGCACCAATATTTATTTCCCAAATCCACAATCCAAATATTCATGGAATTCCTTTTCACAGTCCTATAAATGGTACAGTCCTACATAGAAGCTTTCAAATAATTCTTGAAACATTAGGTGGATAGGATTATACTAAATCCCTTACCCTCCTTCCTGGGATCTGTAATTGGTCCTTGATACAGTCCCCCAAAGTTGTATTGTTTGTGTAATAGCAAGATATCCAGTCAAGCACTTGTCCTAGGTTAAAGAGACAGTGAATTTTCTTTTTTTAGAAAGAGGCTGCCAAAGTACTGGATTACAAGATATCCTGGTTTGAGTGCATGTTCCTTGAAAAGATAAGTAGGTTGGCTTTTAAATGATCTGCATGTCTGCCTTGGAATTTATTTTTGTGCATTGCTGACATTTTCTGGAGACGTTGATTTTTTTGGTGTAATTCCTAAAAACAAAACTATGTTGTTGAAAATTTAAAGAAACATTTTACTATGTTGCTTATGGTCTTTTTTGGCAGAGAAAGACAAGTCAGAATTTATTAGGCTCAAGTTGAGGGTTAACTGATATAAACGGATGCAGAAACATCAAGATCAGACCATTCAAACTCTTACTGTACAAGAAAAGGAGATATTAGGAAAAATTATCTCAGAAAATAATTTTGAACAGAAGACCAAGCAGATAATACCATAATGGCTTAGAAATATATAGTCTTGAATATTGTTTAGCCTAATTTTAAGAAGTATTACAAAGGATCTTGCCAGTATACAGGGATGAATATGCTTGAGAAAATTTCTTAATAATTTTGTGCGTTTGTGGTGTTTGATTTTGCAGTTTCCTACAGCATTTGAATTCAATGAATATTTTCTCATTACCATTTTGGACCACCTATATAGCTGTTTGTTTGGAACATTCCTCTGTAACAGTGAACAGCAGAGAGGAAAAGAGGTAAAACATGAGCCCTGACCCTCCCCCCTGTATCCCTAATATGTGCTTTCTCTACTAGAGTGCATCCTCTGATGGATTTCAGCTGAACAGTTGTTCTTTTGGATGATTCCTTTAGCTGTATTTTATTTTATATGCTGTAGTATGCTTCTTTCCATACATCTGAACCTGATCTATTTTAAAGCACCTCTGTCACAAGGCTGAACATGCTAGCCAGCTGTCGGTTGAGTTTATGGGTAGGAAGCAGTGTCTCCTAAAGAGAACTGAAGTATGTGGAGTCTTAGGAGTGCCCATGTACCTGTTACTCCCTGCAGGATGGAAAACCATCAAAACAGGTGCAGAAAAATATAATTAGCAAAAAAAAAAATGTATTTGAATGAATGGACAGCTCACTTCCCCAAATATATTCTGCATATGTATGAGCCATTTTAGTTTTTTTTTTAATTGTAAAATAATACCATAAAACATTCGAATACTGAAAAGATATTAAGTAGAAAGTTAAAATTTGTTACCCCACTTCCCCAGAGTTACCACTTTTAAGTGGTTGATATTATTTAGAAGAAACCTTGTAAGGATTACATTTCAAGTTGTCTTCCTCAAAATACATCTATCCTATGTATGAAATTCTAAATTATCTTGATTAGTGTCTCCCTCTGCTTCAATTTTCATTCTAAAAAATGTGGCTATAAAATAGTTTCTTCATGCTTTTCTATAAAGCCTAGTGGCAAAGAATGCTTGCTCTGGGGCCAGGCTGCCTGGGTTCAAATCTTGGATCTTTGACTTACTGTGTGAAGTTGGGCAAGTTAATTTAGGCTTCTGTAAAGTAGGGATAATAGTACTTATTTACTTAAGTACTTAATACTGCTTACTGTTGTGAGGATTACATAAAATAAACCATACAAAACACTATAATAACTGCCATGTAGTAAGTGCTTCCTAGACTAGAAATTCCTTGACGACTGATATTAAATTTTTTAATTCACCGTTACATCTTCAGTATGTAGCATGCAGTAAATATTTCCGTGCATAGTAGGCAACCAAGAATTTATTGAATGTCTCATAAACAGTTGACATTTGTATATAAAGCTATGCATTTACTTACCATATGACCTGGTAATCACACTACTGGGTATTTATCCTAGAGAAATAGAAACTTTTGTTCCCACAAAATTCTGATTTTCTTCCCACAAATGTTCATACCAGTGAACATTTATTTACAGTGGCTGAAAACTGAAAACAACCTAAATGCCCTTCACCTGTGGTATTTCTATATGATGTACTACTACGCAGCAATAAAAGAAACAATTATTGGTACAAAAAAAGAGAATTTCTTGCATGTTAGGTAATTAATAGATAACTTCCAAAGATACTTTCATATTTTGAGAGCCTCAAATAGGATTCACTGTATCTTTAAAAAAAGAAATGTTTTTAAAACTGAGCTATAATTTGCATTCCATAAAATTTCACTCTTTTAAAGTGTATAATTTAGTGGGTTTTAGCATCTCTAGAGTTGTATAGCCATCACCACCATTAATTTAAGAACACTGAAAAGAAACCTCATACCTATTAGTAGTTGCTCCCCATTCTTCTCTCCTCTCAGACCCTGGCAAACACTAATCTGTCTCTTGATTTGCCTCTTCTGGGCATTTCATATAAATGAAATCAGTCAGAGTGTGGCCTTTGTGTTTGGCTTCTTTCACTTAACATAATGTTTTCAAGGTTCAATTTGTAGTGTGTATCAGTACTTCATTCCTTTTTATGACTGAATAATCAATTGTATTGATATACTGCATTTTATCCATTTATCAGTTGATGGTCTTTTGGGTTGTTTCTACTTTTTGGCTACTATGACTGACGCTACTTTGAACATTTGTGTACTGGGTTGTGTGTGCATGTGTTTTCACTTCTCTTGGGTATATACCTAAGAGTGGAATTGCTGGTATGGTAACTCTGTTTAACTTTTTGCGGAACTGCACAGTTTTCCAATACCCTCTAATTTTAATCTAAGTGGGGCTGTCACCACAGTGTTGTGAGTTCTCTCTCCCTCTGAAACAATTTAAATGAGCACAGTATACCTCTTTACAAATTCCATCTAAAGTATAATTAGCTTATGTAATGGAGAATCTTTTTCCTTCTTATAGAATCTTCCCAAAAGGACTGTGTCATTGTGGTCTTACATAAATAGTCAGCTGGAGGACTTCACTAATCCTCTCTATGGGAGCTATTCCAATCATGTCCTTTATCCAGTAGCCAGCATGCGCCACCTAGAGCTCTGGGTGGGATACTACGTAAGGTGGAATCCACGGATGAAGCCACAGGTATATGCCCTGCAATATACAATGAGAGTTTTTTCCATGCAGTTGTATGAATTACATTCGTCCCCTTTAAAGCATCTAGAAAAATTATCTGTGCATATTTAAAGCTTTCACTTTTTCCTGTTAACAGTTTTAATTGTATAGTAGAAAAAGCACTACATAGGGATAATCAGTACACTTGGTTCTTATCATGACTCGCTTGTTTGGCCTTGGACAAGTCACTTCTGTTTTGTCTTTTTTCCCCTCTTCTATAAAATGAGGGTGCTGGACTAGAGGTCTTGTCTTAATAGGCTGGAGAAAATAGCTTTAGGAAAGTTAAAAGCCTAACAAAATTCTGGTTGATTTTTTAAAATGTTATGGAATATTTACTGCTTAGAACTACTGTTTAAAAGACTAAAAAGTCTGCAACTAAATGACAGGAAATCTTTGAGTATTGGCTTTTAGATTACACTGTTACTTAATTATTTGTTGTATTTGTCTAAGTACCAGTTTCAGGGTACTCTGTGGAAACACTTGGGGGCACTAGGGAAGCCAGTGAAAAGAGCAGTGGTGTCAGAGGAGTCCCTGAAGTTAATTTTCACTGATGTTCTGGAAAGGTGGGTGTGGTCCCCATAGCTGAAAACACACACATTGCAGCATTTAGGGAAGGAGCTCTATACTGGAATGACTTGACTTTGGGTTTGTTTAGGATTGCCAAGTTAAATAATTTTAGGGTGTGCTGCTCTTGTAGGAGCCCATTCACAGCAGATATAAAGAACTTCTTGCTAAACGAGCAGAGCTTCAGAAGAAAGTAGAGGAACTACAGAGAGAAATTTCCAACCGATCAACCTCATCCTCGGAGAGAGCTGGTTCTCCTGCACAGTGTGTCACTCCTGTACAGACTGTTGTGTGAGAGGACTACTGGATGGGGCCATCGGTCATCGCCATGAACTCTGATTACAACGGCAGCTTCATGAGGAGAAAGTTTCTGAATACAGAACCCATCTGTGAGAGAACTTAAGTCACTTTATTTATTTTAAATCTCTCTAGGATGAGTTTAGAACTGTAGCAGTGCAGGTGGTTTAAGTGAAATAACCCCACATGTAATTACATGATTATGACACTAATCTTATAAGTCACCCAAAGAATATTACAATGCTTCAGTCCTGGATCCACAGTGGGAACAAGTTTCTGAGTTTAAAAGGAAAATGCTGTCTCAGAAATTTTGGTGTATGGTAAAAACACAAACTACTTCAGAAATACACTTCTTGATGGACGAGCACTCATTGCACAGAAGGAGGAGCACCAGTTTTCAAACCAAACCAGTACTGACATTTCATGGCATTATACATACTGGGCCTCAGTGTCATAATCAAGATCATTTGATGCTCCTTTCCCCATCATGGGTTTTTCCTTTTTGTAGTAAGTGATTTACTTTCACCATTCAAAACTCGTGTTTTTCATGTAATAAGGCAAAGTCTTGAGGATATTATGGTGTAGTAATAGTTGAAAATTATTGCTGTCATTATTTATGTACTTAATTTAAGATGTATTAGATAGCTGTTCCAAAATGATGCCTTACAGATGTGCTTGGGAGGAGGATGGAGAGGAGAAAGTGGTAGCCGTCCAGGATTTCAAAGAATTCCACATCCTTCAGATTAGTTTCCATTTGCACAATTACTAGAAACATCATGAAACATATTTAAAAAACTCATTATCTGCCCTACTTTATTTTAGTTACATTTTTTTTGAACACAGAGAAGTTAACTGGCAAATTTTGAGGCAGTATTTAGAAGTTTAGTAGGATTGACTTTTTTCTGAAGTCTGTATAAATAGCATATGGTGAGAAGTACTGTGCTCAAATTTTACATGAAATATTTTACTATTACTTTCCTTTGCAAATTCTGTGATTCCACTGAATGAGTAAGTCTACCAAAGAATTTATTGCATGTAAAAATGTATTACAGTCTCAATGCCAGTAAAGGAAATCCTGCTTCACTTTTTGGCTGCTACAGTAAGAATTCAGCGCTGGTATAAACACTTGACTCCCTGGTGTCTATTTTACTCTGTATAAGAGCCATATGTTATGTACTGTAACACAAAGGAGCTTCTTGTCCCTTGGGTCTTTAATTAAAAGAAAATTTCAACTGACTTTTAAACTTTGTCCTTGTTCTAAGTTGTTTGCCTTAAGTTTCTTTTGCAGAAATGTTATTTGGAATTTTTTGAGGAAAGGGGTGTTTCATAGCAGCTGTTCTAAGAGAAATGTTCAGTTTGATCAGATAAATCAAATACTAAAAATCAGTGTTTTTTCACTTGTTAACTCACTAGTCTGAACCTTTTGCCCTGCCCTTCGTTTTGCAATGAGTAAGTATAATTTCCGTTATTAGTATATCCAGTATTAGCAAAATTGGTACCAAAATGATTCGATCATTGAAATTTGTTACAAGAAAATTTATAACAGTATTTAAGTGACCAGTCTGTCAGTATTAAAGCTAAGTTTTCTATTCCAAATATTTTATAAATCCATTCTCTCTGTGCATTCTACCATTTCCCTCCCTTAAGCCTTTATCATCTTGGTCTGATGCCACATAAAAGAATGTAGATGATTGAAGAGGTTCAAGAATTTAAAACTTCTAGTCTTAATACCCTCATATTCACTTTAAATTCCATTCAAAGCAATCTAATTCCACTCAGAATCTAAATTCCATTCAGAGTAATCTAAGTGCAAATCTATCACTTCTCCTTTTAAAACTTTCCAGGGGTTTCCTTTTACCTTTTGCAGGAGTCTCCAAAGTGGAGTGCCTTTAAGATGATCCTTTAGTGAAGACATCAGCATCATGGTGGCACCAGTGCTTCCTTTTCTCTCCCTTTGACTTCTAACGAATCAGACATCCATAACTGGACACAAGTGCCTCTGCACAGCATACCAGGACACCTGAGAGAGAGTCATCCGTGTATCTGAAATTGGGTGAATGAAACCTCAAAGGAGGCTAGGGAGCCAAGGGAGATGTGGTGACACTGGCTGTGGCGGCAGCAGCAACCTGTCCAGCAGAGGAGGTGGGAAGTGAAAAGGGTAAGTGTAAGTCTACTCAGCTTGTGGGCTGCAGTTGGAGGGTCCCATTGCTTTTCAGCAACACCCCAGATTTCTGAGGAGAGATCTCCGTGACAGACCAGTAATGAGTAAAGGAACTGAAACAGTAATCAAAAAAATTCCAACACAGAAAACTACAGTACCAGATGGCTTCAGTGGTGAATTCTACCAAACATATAAAGAAGAATGAACACAATCTTTCTCCAGACACTTCTGAAGTATTAAGGAGGGAACTCTTCCAAAGTCATCTACAAGGTCAGCATTACATTGATACCAGAACCAAATGAGAATACAAGAAAACTACAGACCAATATCCCTGCTGAATATAGATGCAAAAACTCTCAACCAAATATTAGCAAACCAAATTCAAGGACACACAAATAGGATCATATACCATGACCAAAGTGGGATTGATCCCTTGTATGCAAGAATGATTTAACATATGCAAATCAATAAATGTAATAATATATCACATCAATAAAATGAAAGAAAAATTACATGATCATTTCAATAAATGCAGAAAAAGGATCTGACAAAATACAATATCCTTTCATAATAAAAACCTTTAACAGATTGGGTAAAAAAAGAATATACCTCAATATAATAAAGGCTGTGTACCATAAACCCACAGCTGTTAATGGAGAACAATTGAAAGTTTTTCCTCTAAGATAAAGAACAAGACAATGATGCCCCCTCTCACCACTCATATTCATTATAGTATTGGAATTCCTAGCTAGAGCAACTAGGCAAGAGAAAAAAAAGGCATCCAAATCAGAAAGGAAGAAGTAAAATGTCTCTATTTGTGATGATTTGGTTTAATATATAGATAATCCCAGAGTCAACCAAAACACTGTTGGGACTAAACAATTTCAGTAAAGTTGCAGGATACAAAATCATCATACATAAGTCAGTTGCATTCCTTTACACTAATGATGAAGCATCTGAAAACAAAATATTGATAAAACTATCCCACTCAAAATAGCATAAAAACAATATGCTACTGAGGAAAGGTTTAACCAAGGAAGTGAAAGATCTGTACAATGAAAACTATAAGACTGCTGAAAGAAATCAAAGAAGACACAAATGGAAAGACATCCTCTGTTCATGGATTGGAAGAATCCAATGGAGGACTTTCCTAGATGTCCTTACTACCCAAAGCTATCTACAGATTCTGTGCAGTTCCCATCAAAGTGCCAAAGGCATTCTTTTACAGACATAGAAGAAAGAATCCAAAAATTTTTGTGGAACCACAAAGAAGCCCCAAACAGCCAAAATAATCCTGAGAAAAAAGAACTAAGCTGTGGATATCATGTGTTCAGATATCAAACTATATTACAAAACCACAGTAATAAAAACATTATGGTACTGGCACAAAAATAGACACATTGACCAATGGAATAGAATAGAAAGCCCAGAATTAAATCCCAGTGGTCACCTAATATTTGACGAGGGAGCCAAGAACACCCAATGGGGAAAGGATAGTCTCTTCAACAAATGGTGCTGGGAAACCAGAGAAGAACACATGCAGAACAATGAAATTGGATGCCTATCTAACACCATTCACAAAAATTAACTTGAATAGTGATTAAGTGCTGTGAATAAAATAGGCTAATCTGATAGTAAATGAGGAGATGAGGGGGCAATTTTTGATAATGTAATCAAATAAGGCCTGCTTTGAATATATTAACACAAGTCATACATTAAAAAAAAACTTGAAATGGATCAAAGACTTAAAACATAAGACCTGACACCATAAAACTTCTAGAAGGGGAGAAGCTCCTTAATATTGGTCTTAGCAATGATTTTTTGGACCTGATGCCAAAAGCACAAACAACAAAAGCAAAAAACAAATGGGACTACATCAAGCTCAGAATTCTGCACAGCAAAAAGAGACAAAAAATGAAAGGATAATCTACTGAATGGGAGAAAAAATTTTGCACACCATATATTAAATGAGGGCTTAATGTCCAAAATATATGTAAACAATACATACAACTTAATAACAACAAAAAAACCCAATCCAATGAAAAAATGGGCATATCTAAATGGACATTTTTCCAAAGAGGACATCAGAATGGCCAACAGGTACATGAAAAGATGCTCAACATGCCTAATCTTCAGGGAAATGCAAATAAAAACCATAATAAGACACTTCATACCTGTTAGAATGGCTGTCACCAAGAAGTGACATAACGGGTGTTGGTGAGGATGTGGTGAAAAGGGAACCCTTACACAGTTGACACTTAACACAAGTTAGAACTGTGCAGGTCCACTTAGATTTTGTTTCAGTAAAATCTGAGGTTGGTTGAATCTGTGAATGCAGAAATGCTGTTGTTCAAGGGTCAACTGTACACTGTTGGTGGGAATGTAAACTGGCCCAACTAGTATGGAAAACAATATGGAGGCTCATCAAAAATTTCAAAATAGAGCTAACATACTTCCAGGTAAATACCCTAAGGAAAATAGAATTTCAAAGAGAATATATGCATTCCCAGGTTTACTGCAGCGTTATTCACAATAGCCAAGATATGGAAAGAACCTAAATGCCCATCAATAGATGAATGGATACAAATGATGTGGTATATATACACAATAGAATATTATTCAGCCACGAGAAAGGAGGATATCCTGCCATTTGCAACAACATGAAGGGAACTTGAGCACATTATACTGAGATAAGTCAGAGAAAAACAAAGACTGCATGATCTCATGTGTGGAATCTAAAATAGTCCAACTCAAAAAACAGTAAAATGGTGGTTACCAGGAGATGGAGCTTAGAGGGATAAGATCGATGTTAAGGGTACAAACTTGAAACAAGTAGCAAATAAGCCATAGAGATAATGTACAATATAATGAATATAGACAACAATATTATACTATAATTATATAATGTGATAAATATCACTACAGTGGCAATCATATTACAATATTTAAATGTATCAAGGTAACACACTGTACACCTTGAATTTATACAATGCTACATGTCAAATTTGTTCAATTAAAAAAAACCCTTATAATAAAGATGTTTCTAACACAGCTACTTGCAAGCTGTGTTCAGCACAGTGTCATTTCAGGGACTGGAAGTGATACCCACCCATTTTGTAATGCATGTAGTTAAGTATTTAAGAAGACATAATAAAGATACTTCCAACAAAGCTAGCTGAAGCTGTGTTCAGCAGTGTTATTTCAGTGCATGCAAATGATACCCATTCTGTAATGCATGTAATGAAGAAAAACACTTGTAATTAATAAAGGTGTTTCTAACAAATCTAAATCTAAAAAAAAAAAAAAGATAATCCATTGAGGTGTGGTGTGGAAGCCTGGGAGGGTGGTCTTAGCACTTTTTATATATTTACACAAAACTTTTGAGTGGAGAGTTCTATGTTTTATAACTTTATATTTATCTATGAATATTGGTTGCATAGGTGTACCTTTTCCTTTATGATCAGGGATATACAATTTAGAGGCCTGTGTGGTTAAGTCGAAGCCCCTGAGCCTCCTGTCACTTGTCTGCTTACCCTTCTATTCTCATCAGCATACCTCAACTTTTATGTACTAGTAATGCGCAACTAGTCCCAATTCTCCCGTATAAAGGGCAGATTCCTGCCTCCTTGCTTTTGTTCATTTTACCTTGTTGACCTGGAACTGTTCTCCCTGGTTATTCCTGTACTGTAGAGTTAAGGCATCATTTCCTCCTCCAGGAAATGATCCCTGTTCATCACTCCCTTCTCTGCCATGCCTCACCTCCCTCTGTGCCACCACCTCTGTGGTGCACACGCCACCACCACACTGTACCGAAACGTGTAATTCAGGTGTCTACAGCCTGCTTGTAAGCATACCTTGCTTACTAAGGACGAAAACTACATGTAAGCAGAAGTGTACATACAATTTTAGGAGATTCACAAATACCCCCAAATCTAAGGACACTTAATTAAAAACTTTGTAGACAATGAATTCAGTAAAAGGCCTAACAAGCTTAGTGCCCAGACAGCCACTACAATTCATGCTCTTGTCTACATAAAATCCTGGAACTCCATTTCAATCCCAGGGGAGGCAAAAAAGGAATCGCTTTAATATCTAGTTAACATGTTCATTAGTATTCTTAAGAGTATCTTAACATATACCATGAGATAATCCAGTTTTGATGTAAGCATGAAAAAGGCAAGTAAATTATGTATTAAATACCATATATTCTTACTGTTTCTCATAATACGTTAATGTCCTATTTAAAAACGTATTTTTTTGAGAGACTGCAACAAATAAAGCCTTTATTAACAGGCTGTTGAGGAAAATTTCAGTGTTTCCTTAAAAAAGCTGCTTTATTGATTTCAGTGGCAAATTTATAAAAAGTTAACATGTCTTGATCTATTCAAAATTATGATTTACATTATTAACACAATGACAACTGCATGTGTACAGTTAATACTGCACTCACACTGTACATCAATAAAAGTAAATAGCCAAGGGGTTCTTCTAAGTTTTAAGATTAAAAACCATAATGCCTTGAAATAAATAGCATGATTACAAACAGGTATTATCTAAAAATACAAACATACATGCTTTACAACACCTCCCGTTCTCTCTTCATTCTAAAAACCTCATTTACTTCATTTACAATTTGTTTATAGTTTTAAACATGCTTTTGTAATCTTCACAGTTAACTGATTTAAAATGAATGCTTCGGTCTTCAAAATAATTTTAATGGTGGATTAACATCGATAAAGGTGTATTTAACATTGATCAATGTTTGAAGTGTCAAAGAGCAAAAGAAAACAATCCTCTTAAATATGTATAAATATTTAAATATAGAAAACCTCCATCAATAGTTGAAACAAAGTACATTTAATGGTTGCATTGAAAAGGAGAAGTGGGCGATTCACGCCAGGGGAAGATTTAAAAATGAGACTTTTCAAACACTGCCTATGGGACAGCCTCATACTTTGATAACTTAAACCTCATTTTACTTAGATATATAGAACTATTTAAAAAAATCACACCCACAAGTAAAAAATTGGTAATCTGTTTACAAAGTGCAATATCTCAGTACAGCAAATTCATCTCAAAGAAAGAAACAGAGTACGTGTGGCTTCTTGGCCTTTAAAACTCCCCTGGTTTCCATTTAGATTGTTTAACATTTAGTTGTGATACGTAACACAAGAAGCCTGTGTAATGAAGCTTGGGCCCCTTAATACCTGCTATTAATTAATTCCAACGTAAGAGTATGAGACCTGGAAAGTAAACTGTCAACATCTGACTGATGAGGTACGGATTATGTGAATAACATTTATGGCCTGGTACCAGTCAGTAATCCCAACACAGACTATTGCTCTGTAATGAATTCTGTATGGTTTGCATGTCCTTCAACAACTGAAGATTTTTCCTGCTTTTTTCTCCAGGTCTCGGTTTGGCAGAGTCCTTCTTATTTGTGGTCCCTGTGGTTGCAGAAGAACGGCCGCTGCTGTTTCCTTCTTCATCAAGAGTCTTTTTGGTGGTTCTTAATTCCCTCTTCTGCTTCTCCAACTTCTGTTTCTCCAGCTACACCAAAAAACCAAGGCAGGGTAAAAAGGAGAAATTAATGAAAACATATTTTTCTGAAAACTGGTATTTCTAACTCTCATACTAACATACTAATGCATATAATATATTCTGGGTTTATATTTTTAAAGGCTTCAAAAATCTATTGTACCAGTCATTTAACAGTGTTTAAAATATATAGTGACATAAAAACCTGTAAACAAGAGTCAACACATCAATTCTGGTGCTGTATCAGAAGTTAAGACTTGCCAAAGTGTAGCACAGGGTGAGTGAGAAGCAAGGGAGTTCAGGGGAAGGTCTCAAGGAGGCGGCAAAAAAATCTGACATGGGAAATGCAAGACAGGATTTTAATACACGAAGGAGAAAGGCATCCTAGAAACTAGTCTGCACAGACAAAGAAGCACGTTGCAAATGGATGAAGGGATGTAATGGTAATAATACTATGAAAAGGATTTTTAATTTTATTATTTCACCTTTTAGAATAATTTAATTTCAAATAGGGAGCTTTATTTCTACTTTAGCTGCTGGCTGAAATAAATCGCTGCTGGCACACTGGTTTTCCATTAGAATAAAGTTAAATCTAATGTACAGGAAACAAATTAGATCATTACTCCTATAGGAATCATTTGCTTGTATTTATTCTTTTATTTTTAGTATGTGAACTTTGGAAAAAAAATGCTTAAAAAGCTAGGTTTTGGAGTTGCAAAGACCCCAGTCTGCATCATACCTCTGCCATTTACCAGTGAGCCAGTATGTCCTTGGGCAAGTGACATAATTTCATTTTAGGGGATGCCCACCTTCCAGGACCTTGGCTCCAGCTTCCTCATTTGTAAAATGAAATATATACTCAGCTCATAAGCCTTCCATGAAAATTAAATAAGATGACATAGAGCACTCAGCATTGTGCCTATTACATAGCAGCCAATTAATAAATGTCTGCCAACCTGTTCTGCTACCAGTCTTCTCCGTTTCAGTCAGCCGTACCACTGTCCTCTCCCTCCACCACATGATATCAGCAGCAAGCAGCCCTGATAATTCTATTTCCAAGACTCACCTCAAATCTGTCTACTTCTCCCCAACTGCAGTCACCGGTGACCTCTGATCAAGATAAGCTTAAACGGCGTAGCTGGTCTCTCAGCCTCTCTCCTGCCTCTATCCCCCTCCCGGCAGTCACAGTCATCTCTTAAATACACCAATCATTACATTTCTCTCTGGATGGAGACCCTGGAGTGTGACTTCCCATTGCACTTAGTAGATGCTAAATACATGGTTGTTTTATTAATATAATTAGTAACATAAATGGAACTAAAGATCTTTTTCACATATTTACATCTGATTTATTCCTTTAGAAATTAAGAATTTCTAGGTGTTTTTAAAAAGACTTGGGTAAACTTAGAACCATTTAAACTCATCACAGAGGTAAAGCTTGTTCATATAAGAATATTAAATATATTCAGTACTTGGAAGATGTATTTTAGATTATAAAATCTACTCTAAGAGACTTCAAGACAGTGTCTTCTTTCTTAGCCTGCTTAACACCAATTCTTAATAACTAATGCAATGAATTAATAAGTGTCTACAGTGAAAAATACCTCCTGTAGCTTTCTATCTATGATACACTTACAAGGGCATCAATTAACATATTTGAAGAAAAGGGGTTGTTTTGTTCTGTTTTACTCTTGTTTTTTAATCATTAGAAACGAGTTAAGGAAAACAGAGTTACCTGGGCTTGATATTTTCGAACTTTAGTTATTTGATTGGCCTTTGCCTCCATCCTGCCCACTAACGCCTCCAGTTCGCACTCTAGGTTGTCTTTCAGTTCAGTGGTTGGTGATTCTTGGATAAGTTTCGCAAGCTGCTGGTGATCACTGTATAAAAAACAGAAGGAGAGCTTGGTTAAGTTTCCTATGTTAGCTGGTTAAGTCCACTACATCTCACTCACCATGGGACCACTGCTCTGCGCATTAAAAAACGACTCAATTTTGGGACTTCCCTGGAGGTCCAGTGGTTAAGACTTTGCCTTCCAGTGCAGGGGGTGCAGGTTCGATCCCTGGTCGGGGAGCTAAGATCCCACATGCCTCGCGGCCAAAAAACCAAAACATAAAAAAACAGAAGCAATTCTGTAACAAATTCAATAAAGACTTTAAAAATGGTCCACATAAAAAACAAACAAAAAAACCTAAAAAAAAAAAAAAAGACCCAATTTTTTAAAATAGAGCAAAATTTTCCATATTATTAGTGATAGTGTAAAAGTTTACAAAAGGTACTGGATGCAAATGCAAGAAGAGTTCTTAATTTCAAAGCACTAATTATTTACATCTCTGCCTCCCCAACAAGAGCATTACATATGTAGAAAAGGAAAGTCTAGAGAAGGATCTTGTTCTTCAAACACTCACTTCCTAACTTATCAGTTACGTTTAGCCAAAGTCAATGTAGATCAAGCTCCCAAACAAGGAAATAAAACTTAAATGTAAACCTTGGTCTCCAAAACATTTAACAGTTATAGAAAAAGGAGAGATTTCACCCAGAACAGTTGTATTGGTTAAAGTCCTAGTAACTTGTTCAGTGGTTGGTGCAAGGACTGTGTTCAACAAATATTTCTTAAAATATTGAAATATGAAAGACAATAAAGTCACCAAGAAGTTAAATGAGGTTTTAGAACTAAATATAACTAAAAAACGAAAAAACTGAAACTCACAAGCTCATCTGCCCAAATTCATCTTGTAAAGTCTCTAAGACTTCTGCCAGCTCTTCATTAATGCTGCTAGAGGGGGAAGGCGCTGCTGACTTCTTGCTTTTCCCACTTCGTGAAGACACTTGCTTCGCCAAAGGAACACTGCTGACTACTCGATCATTGCACAAGACTTTACTGTGTTGCTTCATTAGATGTAAGACATGCTGAACATTGGCTACCACGGCATGGCTGGGGCTGGTGGACTGAAGAAAAATGAAGAGAAGTAATTGAAGCCACATCCTCTAGAAAAATGTTTTCTCTTTCCCCCCTAAGCCTGGGTAAAAAGACCCTCTCCGCCTCCGCAGAAAAGCCTGTGATACAAACCTCCTGGTGTACAGTGCATCTCCAGTCTCCCCTTACTCTCCACCCTAGTGTTACCCACTCAGTTTACACACCCATCTCTATTAGCTATGGACGAACACCCCAATTGTCCCCTGCTCCCAGTCTCTTCAGTCTCTAACTCCATAGTTCTATCAGTTATCCTCCGAAAATATTATTCTGATCCCGTTCTTCTATTTGACACCCTTTAATGTTAAGCTCGCTGACTCTAATGTCCAAACTCCTCAGCACAGAAATCAAGGCCCTATAACACTAAGTTGCAACTTCTACACCTTGGCCTCATGTCCCACTATCTCCTACCTGTTCTCCACTATTTGAATGAACTGTATTTGCACATGTCATTTCTTTTGTGTGCCAATTTTTATACCATTTTTAAAAACCAGTTCAAATACATGATTTGTAAAGACTTTCTTAAAACATCCAGGTAATTAATTGGTCCATTCTCAGATCACCTATGGCATTTATCTCGATCACAGGATTTATCACAAAATATTGTAATTGTGTTTGCATGTCTTTTTCACTAATATATTAAGTAGTGTAAGCACTTCCAGGTGGTAGGGACTATTACCGTATTCATTTCTCTGTCCTCTAGTAGGAAGCATTAAGTTCACGTTTGTCACATAAGCAATGGGAAAAACCTGGTAGCCCTCTCAAAATTTTTCTTTTTGGTTTGAACACTACACAAGTCTCAATGTGCAATTTCAATTCATAAACAGATGGTTGGGCCAGCGCGGCTCCATGAGCAGGTTAAAGTGCACAGTCCGAGGCAGCAGGCCAAACTCCATCAGCGTGTGGCCAGGGCTTAGAAGTGTGCATTTAAAAGTCTGCCAGCTGATTCTAATCAGCCAGGTTTGCAAACCACTCAGCTAAGCTAAACAGATGCTCTTTTTATCCTAGTTTTTGTTGTTAGGTAGCACATTGAATTTAGTAATATATATACAAAGATGTATATACCACATCCAAGTGGGGTTTATTCCAGGAATGCAAGGCTAGTTCAATGTTTGAAAATGAATCTATGTAATCCAGCATATCAACAAGGTAAAGAAGAAAAATCACATAACCATATCATTTGATGAAGAAAAGCATTTGAAAAAATCCCAATACCCATTAAGGGTATAAACTTTCAGCAAAGCAGGAACAGAGAGAAATTTCCTCAAGTTGACAAAGAGCACAGACAAAGAACCTACAGCTAATATCATACTTATTGGTGAAAGACTGCCTTCCCCTGAAGATCAGCAAAAAGGCAAGGATATCCACTCTCATCACTCTTACTTACAACATGATACAGGAAATCCTAGCCAGTGCAGTAAGGCAAGAAAGGAAATAAAAGGCACACAAATTAAAAGGGAAGAAATAAACTATCCTTATTTACAAATGACATGATTCTTCACATAGAAAAGCTTACGTACATCCAAAAAATAATTCCTAGGACTAATAAGTGAATTCAGCAAGGTCACAGAATATAAGATTAACATAAAAACCCAAATATACTAACAATGATCATGTAAAAGCTGAAATTAAAACAATACAATTTACAATCGCTCAAAAAATTTGTATATAAATCTGATAAAACAGGAATGGGACTAATATGATGAAAATCCTGATGAAAGAAATCAAAGATCTAAATAAGTAAGAGATGTACCATTCTCATGGGCTGAAAGACTCAACAAGGATGTCAATCCTCCCAAATTAATACAGTTCCTATCAAAATTCCAGCAAGACCTTTTCTTTGGTAGAGAAGTTTCTTCTAAAATTCACATGGAAAGGCAAAGGAACTAGAAGAGCTAAAAGAATCTTGAAGTTCTTTTTCCTGTTATTTTTCTGACTCCATTTATTAAGGAAATTTTATGTCTTGAATCCAGTAATTTAAAAAATTGGAACGTGTATTTTGTCTTTTAAATTTCATTTTTTCTAGTAATTCACCTTTATTTCACTTTACAAATGTACTGGTTTATGACAATGTATAAATAAAAATAAAAACTGGTCCTCCACAACAGACAGTTTGGGAAACGCTCAGATGACAGCACATTCTTAGCTGTTTGAATATTTCACAAAAAGTACAAATTACAACTTCAAAAGAAGACCTCAGGTTGAAAAGCCCTATCTTTGAACCTGTCCTGTTCAAGTATTAATGACTTCAGTGAGAATTACCAAAGATAGGCAAATTAAATTTGGGGATAACACATATAAAACGGAAGACTGAACTAGATTCTAGTCTAATGTGGGATAGGGTGAATCAATTCCTATAGCGCTTCATTTGATTAAAAATTCTGTGTAAAACAACCAACTCCACAAGTATAGGACCTAGAGAGGCTGATGCTAGGACTAAGCAGAAGACCTATTACTTCAGATGACTCCAGAATTAATGAGCGACAGGGATGCTGTGGCTTCCCCGTGACATCACTGTGATGCTCGGCTGAGTTAACAGACTATCCAGAACATGACAAAGGCTCTCTATCCTGTGCTAGTCACACCACATTTAGAGGACTATATTCGATTTAGGAAGGGAGTGATGAGGTGGTTAAGAAACTCATAAAGCATATCTTATGATGAATAGCTGAAGAAAAATAGTTATTTATAACCTAGAATAAGGAGATGAGAATAAAGATACAGCTATCTGGGACTTCCCTGGTGGTCCAGTGGTAAAGAATCCGCCTTCCAATGCAGGGGACGCAGGTTCAATCCCTGGTCTGGGAACAAAGATCCCACATGCTGTGGGGCAACTAAGACTGCACGCCACAACTACTGAGCCCGGGCGCCTCAACTAGAGAGCCCACGGGCCACAAACTTCAGAGCCCACGTGCTCTGGAGCCTGCGTGCTGCAACTAGAGAAGAGAAAACTGGCACACCACAACTAGAGAGAAGCCCGCACACTGCAATGGAGAGCCTTTGCGCCGCAACAAAAGATCCTGCATGCCTCAACAAAGATCCCACATGCTGCAACTAAGACACAACACAGCCAAAAAATAGTTAATTAAAACAAAAACAAAAAAACCCATTAATCTATTATCAGTATAAGGCTAAAAAAAAGGTACAGCTATCTTCTAAAGTTTTAAAATTTTTCCTATAGTTAAGGGTTCATTTGGTCTATGTGGATCCCTGAGAGCAGAAAAAAATACCAATGAGTAGAATTTATAGTGACAGATTTCATCGCACTTAAGAACTTTCAAATAAAGCTGTCTAGAACTGTGAAGGGCTGTTTGAGGGTATAATGAGGTCTCATCAGTAGATGTATTTGGACAGAGTACATGACCATTATTCTGGATGTTTACATAATGAAGACATTGGACAGGGAACTGTACTAAGTGGGTCCCAAATCTAAATGAACATTAGATTGAGACTCGGGAACAACTGACTATACTTTCTAGGTCCCACACCCAGAAAATTCTGATTTAGTAGAACTGTGGTGGGGCTTCGTAATCTGCTTTTTCAGATGCATAGTCAGTGATTCTGATGCAGCTGGTCATCCTTTGAGAAACTGTTTCCAGCCCAACTCAAAGATTCTATGGCAAAGTAGAAGAACCTTGGTTAGGAACAAAGGTTCAAAGATGAACCTTTTGACCTTGGTAGGTCAAAAGATGGTCTGCAATCCAAGAAGAGGTTAAATTTAGGGTAAAGGACAGCCAACGACAAAACTTTTTAAAAGTGATTTGGCCGCACGCATCTACAAAGGGCAAGTGGAAAAGCTAGGAAATAGTTAATTCCCTAAGCTTTCACTGAGGATTTACTGTGGGGTTAAAATAAACAAATAAATACCTAAAATTAAAATTTACTCCTCAAGCTTCTCAAATTCACAATCTAGTTGGATACTCAAGGCATCTATACATGAAACAACCAGCAACACAAACATCAATGAAAAAGTGGTATAAACACAATGTTAAGCACTTCTTAGAAATCACCCAGTACTTGCTGATATTTGATAAAATTATCATCTCCACATTTTTAAGCACTAAAGGAACTTAAGATTCAAGTCTATGTATGACTGCTTCTTGGAGAATGAATCCTATAATAAGCATGTGAGGACAAAGAGGATGCGAATTCTTTTCATTTAAATATCTATATCTAAATACAAATCAACAGGGCTGATACTAAAAATCCAGTGCTACAAACATACTATTTCCTATCTGCAACCACACCTTCTGCAAACCAGAGTCTCTGCTTTTGCTCATAACTTCCCTTCTGCATATACTCTACCTGCTTTAAAGTGTCCCCCCAGTCTCCTCCCTGCTCCCCCACAGTCCCATAAAACTTTCCTTCATCTCATTCTCACATCACTATGATCCAATTGGTAAAAAAGCTGAAAAATATTTCCGCCGTTTATAGGTATACAGGCAGATGAGTGGATTTAATTCAAAGATCTAAGTTGTACAAAAAAAGCCAGAGTTCGACCAACTCACCTTTCCAGCTACAAATGGCATATCACCCAAGCATAATCTATAATGTGGTTGTGCAGCAAAATAGTTCCTAGAACCTTTCTGCATGGAAAAGAAAAAAGAAGAGCAATTTTACTCACATGATGATAAAAGCTGGCTATATAGGACTAACCTGAAACTTCAGCTTACTGCTGGGCTACTGCTTGTTTTATCTCTATTGGCATTATGGTCTGGAGCTCCTAATAATACTCGTCAACACATATCCTAGCCTAGGGAAGGCTAGGAAAGAAAAAATAGTTCCTGACAAAACATCAGTTACAGTCTCAGTAGAGAAACTGTGTGTGTGTGTGCGCGCACGCACACGTGCATATGTATATACATAAACTTTTAAGTGCAAAAGATAATGCGATACTGAATAATAACTAACATCTGTGCGGTGCTATGTAGTTCTAACACTTTCATATATATTATCTCACTGTCAGGGTGAACATTTAGAAGTAGATATTACTTATCCCTATTTTCCCAATGAAGAAACTGAGAATGAAAGAGATGTACTCATCCAAGGTTGAAGTACCACATGGTTTGTAAGTGTTTTCACATAAACTATGCCAAGTAATAACCAGCACTTTGACTTAATGGTTCTTTTTTCATACCTTTTCTGGTGGTTTTGACTTCTTTTTTTTAATTCTTTTTGCATTGGGAACACATGAAGTTGCCTTATCTTCAAAGATAAGTCTATTTGTTTCTAGACCAGTCTGCAACTAGGAAAAATATGAGAGCCTAAAGTTAATACTGTAGAAATAAAAGCTATGATTCAAATTTGAGATCTGCCACATAAAGGCCTGTAAAAAACCTACAGTAGTATCGTATAGTATAGAATGAAAAACCCATCATAGCTGTGTAGCTGTATCTGGAATCAATCCGTCAACATTTATCCAATATTTTAAATCAATACCACTCTCTCAATTTACTTAAAGTGCTGTCCTATAATTTGTCCTTTCACTTAGCCTGGAAACTTTTAGCTCCTTATTTGAGGTTGGTCCTTAAATTATATCTAATGAGTTAAAGGCAGTATTTCTAACTCCAAACCAACGTTTCAACATTTTCTTCTTTTCATGCACGGCATATACAACAGCGCTAGACACAAAGCAGCTGGAGAACAAAGTACAATTTCTTCCTCTTTTAAAAACTCATACACTTAACAATGTAAGAAAAAGGAACTGGAAATCTATGTCCAAAAGAACTGGAAGGTATATCAGAGAATGTTATCAAGCCCTTTTCTCTACAAGCTGAGTAACTACATTAATTTAATATGGTAGAAATTCCACAGTTACTAAGGATTTCAAACAAGGACTGCTCTTTTCAACTTTCCTTAAAACATATAATTACACACCTATACACAGGTATGTGTGTGTGTGTCTGTGTGTGTCTGTGTTTGTGTGTATTTGTCTAGAATAGTGGTTTTCAAACCTGCCTATGTATCAAAATTGTCTGGAGTTTATGAGAAAATTCAGATTGTCAGGTGCCTCTCCAGACGTCATGATTTTAAACATTCTAGGCTGGGGAAATTTATATTTTAAAAGTATTTTAAAGTTCTTCAGGAAATTATGATGGAGCTCAAACACTCAGAACCAGTGGATTAGTTAAAAGAAATCCTGAGATCATTACTAATGCTTCCCACAATGACTGCATTCTTTGGGGACAGAATTTATTCAGTGACAAAGGAACACAGGGATTCCTACTCTCAGGAGTGTCTACATTCCCACACTTCTAACGATGCTTTATACATAGTAAACTGAATGGATATAATTCCATGAACATGAAATTACTACTCTGGAAGACCTATGAAGCCAATGAGTTTGAACAGTATACAAAACAAAAAAAATGTGAACTATTTTAACTTCTTAAGTTCTTCCCAGTAGCTGTCATATATTTGTGTGGCAGAGTTTTAACATTTTTAAGTGCTTTCATTATATTTTCTCTCGTTCGATCTCTCCAACATTAAGAAGATGTAAATAAAGACCAGTATCAGTGGTAAAATCCCAAGCTCTGAATGGTTACATATCTCGCCCAGGACTACACAAATTATGGTTAGACTTGGAACCACGTATCAACCCCAGACCCTGTTCTGCCACGACAACAGTGTTCACTATCAGAACTCAAAACCTTTATGGAGGGCTTCCCTGCTGGCGCAGTGGTTAAGAATCTGCCTGCCAATGCAGGGGACACGGGTTCGAGCCCTGGTCTGGGAAGATCCCACATGCCACGGAGCAACTAAGCCCGTGAGCCGCAACTAAGCCCGTGAGCCACAACTACTGAGCCTGCGCTCTGCAACGGGAGAGGCCGCAACAGTGAGAGGCCTGCACACCGTGATGAAGAGTGGCTCCCGCTCTCCGCAACTGGAGAAAGCCCTCACACAGAAACGAAGACCCAACACAGCCAAAAAATAAATAAATAAATTTAAATAAATAAATAAATAAATAATTAAAAACAAAACAAAACACAAACCTTTACTGATATATTATCAGTAATAACTGATTTGGTTCCAACTTTTTGCCTGCTAAACACAAAACAAAACTACCACAAAATAATTTTTTAAATTCATAAAATAATGAACTTGTTAATTCTGTATTTCATGTATAATAGAACTCACCACCACAATGTATATAAAGCATAACTTTAAAGTTTGCATGTTATGAGTGAGGAAACAGAGGCACAGTAAAGTGGCCTACCTACCCTAAAGTGTGGAAAGGGGAGAGAAACCAAGTAATCTCAAAATTTGTTGGTGGTCAAAAATAAAGCCACATGACTATATAACTCAGAAAGCACAGAGAGGTAAAAAATACATACAAATTGATCAGAAGGTAAATATTTGAGAAAGAAAATATATCGGGTTTAATAGAAAGAGAATATGTTAAGTCAATGAATTCTGGGAAGCACTGGAAAAAATAGACAAGATAACAAAGATGAGATAACAGATGTTTACAGTCCTGCGAGCACATTTATGAAGTGAGCCCAGGACACCGCTGGCATCTGGCCACAACCTGAATTGCAGAGCCTCCTCTCCTAATTGTTTTGGAATCAGGACCTGCTTCTTGTGTTAATATTATGAGAAAAGATACATGTAAATGTTACAAAACTTAAAGACTTTGGAAGGGGAGGGGCAATAAATGAGAGGTATTTGAATTAATAAGCTCACATGGGGCGAGTCTTCAGTTATATACAGAAGTATTTTATTTAGCCTGTAAGATGTTGGATATAGAAATGTTGCTATATCTTCTAGAAATGCAGTTCTAGTTGGTATATATAAACTCAATGATTCGTGAATTCACACTGCCTCACCTATTCTACCTGGTGGCCACTGCATGGGATAAAAATTCAAGGCTAGGAATGAGCAGAGCTCATTTTCCTTATACGGTGGCTTTTGTAAATTAGTATGGGTCACCACCTGTTGGGCAGCCCACTACCTCAGCTACTGACCTAGTGTCTCGAGGCCACCAAAAAAGGGAAGCACTTACAAGTAGGATACTGAATGAGGCTTTCAAACATTTCCAATAGTGACTAATGTGAAAAGTTTTAGATGATTACGTATTATATTATGTATACAGTCGCCGATATTTTTTAGTCTATTGATTTAAAAAAAAAAATAAAGCTGATCGAAAGCCCACCATTAAAAAAACCCTAAAGAATTGCTCAGCTTTTACTTTCTGCCTGTAAAAATACGTTTATAGTTTTCCATATTAAGCTAAGTCTGCAAATTTATATATTGGACCATTCCAAATTATAAATAATCAAAGCAGCGCGCATCTACATCTATTTATATATAAAGAGTAGCATGAAATGTGAGGAGCCTACCTGCTCACATTTCAACTTACCTGGGCTGCCTTAGCTTGCATACGTTTCCTTTCCTGTTCTTCTTGATGCAGTTTTGCTTCTAACTCTTGCATTTTTTTCTAGTGATAAAAATATTAAAAGTGATAACAGTGAAAGGAGTTTCCGTGTCTATTTGTAAACTTTTTATCCATGACTCTCCTTTACAATTCCACAGAATTATGGGTAAAATTCACGGCCAAAGAACACAGCCTCTGTATGAAGCCATATAGGCTACATCAGCGGTCCCCAACCTTTTTGGCACCAGGGACCGGTTTCTCATGGAAGACAATTTTTCTGCGGATGAGGTGGGTGGGGGATGGTTCAGGCGGTAATGTGAGCAATGGGGAGCAGCAGATGAAGCTTTGCTTGCTCACCCACCACTCACCTGCTGTGTGGCCCGGTTCCTAATCAGCTGGGGACCCCTGGACTACATGGAAGCTGAATGTGAAACTTTATAGTCTCAGTGGTATTAAATACTTCCCAAATGAATCAATTAAGACTAAAATTAGGACTTCCCTGGTGGCGCAGTGGTTGGGAATACGCCTACCAAGGCAGGGGACATGGGTTTGATCCCTGGTCTGGGAAGATCCCACATGCTGCAGAGGAACTAGGCCCATGCGTCACAACTGCTGAGCCTGAGCTCTAGAGCCTGCAAGCCACAACTACTGAGCCCACGTGCCACAACTACTGAAGCCCGTGTGCTCTAGGGCCCGTGTGCTGCAACTACTGAGTCTGTGTGCTGCAGCTACTGAAGACTGCGTGCCTAGCGCACATGCTCTGCAACAAGAGAAGACACTGCAACGAGAAGCCCGCGCACGGCAACGAAGAGTAGCCCCCGCTCACCACAACTACAGAAAGCCCGTGCACAGCAACAAAGACCTAATGCAGCCAAAAATAAATAAAAATTTAAAACAAACAAACAAACAAAAAACTAAAATTAGTTCAGAGAACAAAAACGAAGTGATACAAGCCTTAAGGATACTCAAAAACACTTCATCTTTCAACATTTTCAAAAAGAACTCCTTCCTTATGTACACTAGGATGGTAAAATGTGAACTTTCTCTCCAAATTTACATTTCTTCCTTTAAAAAAATTCCTATATGTTTCTTTGTTACAAGGTCACTTTTTTTCCTATAAAATATCCAGTATTATAAAATAACCAATTTTACATAAGAACCAATATTATGCATTGATGAGTAAAAAAGATTTTCACTGACTTCTGCAAGGGCCTGCATTGTGGTAAGCTTGTTATACTCCTGTTCAAGAAGATCCAATTTTTCAAGTTGGTTTTGAACATGCGTCTGATCATGTTGTCGTTCTCTTTCTAGGGAAACCTGGGAAACAATATTAAATACAGCATAATAATTTGACAAAAAACTGAAAAACTAACACTGAGAGTACTATGTTGTATGCTACTTGTCTGGCTTTTCTTTTTTTTTGATTATTCAAAGTTCTTGTATTTTTAGTGTACTATTTTATACTTACATATATGTTATTATATTACAAGACTATAAAACAGAATCACAGTAGTCTCTGATTTTTGTGGTCTCCACTTGCCTAGTACAGTGGCTATAAATACTTATTGAACAAGTGAAAATAATACTTTTAGAAAGGTGTTCCTATGAATAGTTTTTCATTCATGATGCTTCTATCCTAAGTATCTGATCTACAGGTCTTAATCAAAAGTAATCTAAATTCCCTGAAAAAATTAAAAGGAATCTGAGATTCCTTCACCATATAAAACCTTGAACCGTAGCCAGGCAAAAAAACCAATAACCTAAAATGAGACTAACCAGCTTTACTTGAGAAAAGGTAGGCTATGACCTAGACAATTGTAAAACTGACTTTTACAAATCAGTCCTTTGAAAAATCAAAAAATACTAAGTTTCTTCAGACTCACATACTTAGAAAACAAACTTATGGTCATCAAAGGGGAAAGGTGGGGGAGTGGGGACGGATAAATTGGGAGTTTGGGATTGACATGTACACACTTCTATATTTAAAATAGATTACCAACAAGGACCTACTGTATAGCATACGAAACTCTGCTGAATATTCTATAATAACCTAAATGGGAAAATAATTTGAAAAAGAATAGATACATGTATATGTATAACTGAATCACTCTGCTGTACACCTGAAACTAACACAACGTTGTCAATCAACCACATTCCAATATAAAATAAAAATTAAAAAGTACAAACTTCCAGTTACAAGTAAAATAAGTACTAGGGATGTTATCTGGCCTTTCATACAACTACTTAGGTACTACAGAGGAATTCCAGGAAAACAATATTAAGATGAAACCAGAGGAAAATTAACAAATACAAGTGAAATCTTGTTCTTACTATATACTATTATAACATTTGGTTCTCTATACTAAGACTTGTGAATACTCTCTGAATGAAGGTATTTACTAGACATATAGGCTACACACAAATAGTTGTAATTAGTCTGCTTCTCTTAAATAATCTCTTAATTAAGGCAATAATCAGGGTTTTGGTATGTATCATTTATACTTCCTCTGAAATCTATGCAAAACATCCATCATTTTTTTTTTTTTCAGGCTTAGGGTCAAGGATTTGAAAAGACTGCCACCTATCAGATTTAAGGACTGACAGCCACAGGATAAACCATTAAACTAGGATAAGAAGTGGAAGTATGCTAAACTGAGGTCTACTGGTAAAAAGCAAAACATTAATAAGCATGTGAACTTGTTAACAGTGTATCTTCATATACAAGTCTATAGCAATAGGTCATACTAACAGAAATTTGAATATGACAAAGTAATACAAACCAATATATTTCTCAGGAATTTGTGTGAACTACTAATTTCCTCCTACCCACCTTAGTGGATAGTTGCTGCCCTTGAAATAATACATTAAGTTAAATATTGGCACAAATCACACTTCACTTCCAGTATTGGAACCACTCTTATAAAATAGACTAATCAAACTTTACTGATGAAAACAGGGCTTAATTCAAAGACATATATATATGTCTAACAGCTATATCAATATTAGTCAAGACATCTCACTGTTGTCTTATAAATGCTTTCTAACCCGAGAACGGAAATATGCCAATGAAGAGAACTGCGTATAACTGTACATAATGTTTTGCCATTTCCAATCATGTGGCAGATTTAACTCACCATCCCTTTCCCGACCCCATTCATCACATAAAAGTGTCAGAGAAAACACAGAAATAATAATAATTGCATAGCAAGTTTGAAGAAAGGGAACTCTTCAGGTACAAAAAAGATAAATCAAAAGCAAGTAATACTGAAGCCAAATATTACATGAGGCAAGACTATAGCCTTGGTGTATAAGATACACAAAGAACGTGACATAAATCTCAGGCAACATACCATCTGCACGATGCAGGAGCCCAAAGCCAACTAACTATCATAAATGCAGACCAGAACCAGGGAAACCCATCAAGCCCCAGCAAAGGCAAATCCACAAGCATTTCATAAGGCTGCCTACACAACTTAGAAGTATGGAATTCCCAAGATAACTCCAAAGAATAAGAGTTCATCATAAAAAAAATACATATACGTATACAGTTCTCATAAGAAAAAAAATGATTTTAAAAAGACTGGGAATTTTTATAGTGTTCAAAGAGATAAAATGAAGGAATAAAAAGCAAAGTAATGGTACATTAAAATAACAAAAATAGGTGGACTGAAGAGGACCCAACTGGAAACAAAAAAATATGGTCACAAATAAACTCAATGGCATAGTAAAGAGACCTATAATACAAATGAAAATTGCTGAAACATCCTCTTAAATATTGCTGTGCAATCAAATATTTCTTTGATATCTCCAGCTATGACCGAAAGCTAAGGTGGAAAGCATTTAATTTCTTTCACACTGCAGAGTACCCAGCAAAATATTAAGCATACAGACATTCAACTTTTGCATAATAAAGTTAAGATGCCCAGAAACTGTGGTATTCATGATGAATTCAAATTCTATATTCATAATAGGAAAAGGAGGTATGTTTTAAAAAAATATATTCGAGACTGATGTTGCAGATGTCCTCTCGTAAATGCATAGGTTACTGAAATTAAAATACCTCTGGTGTGACAGAGCAAAATATTTTTGTTAAAATAACAACTGTAAAAAAGTTTTTCAAAGTATAAAGAACCTTGAAATGTGCTACCTGAGTTGAGTCTTTAAATAAAATTCAAGAGGCAGAGAGGTATGTAATATGCTTATTTATACTTTTGATAATGTACAAAGAAGTTAACATGACTTGGAAAGAAAACACAATTAAATGTACAGTATTTTTCCAATTTAAGTAGAACTCTACCAAATACAGCAAAAACAATGAAGACCAGTCAAATCTTCAGACACCATAACTGATCCCAAGTAATTTCAGTCCTATGCTGTTGTACTGTTCCAAAGCAGAAGCTGTCAAAGCTGTGTGTAGAGGATATGGCAGTGTGTGTGAGGGTCATCCAAAAAGGAAACTCCTCTTTTTAGCTTCGCTGAAAAAACAAACCACATTTTTCTCAAAGCTTCCACTAGCAGTTTTTCAAAATGAACTACTGGTACTATTACCTTTTAAGATGGACGGAGAATTGATTATTTGTAACAGCACCATTAGTCCTCACTGAGAAAAAAGGTCTTTATATCAACTTAATTTTCTCTATAACTAACTCTTCTTGAGAGTGACTCTATGAAGTAACATACCTGTTTCTCTAATACAGATGTCCTCTCCATTTCTGCATGCTTTATCATGTTACGCATGTATGCCAATTGTTTTTCTAAAAGATTACATTTATTTTCTGCAGCTAACAGCTGAGATGTCAGCTCTAAAAAGAATACATAAGAAAAGCAGAAATTAGCTCACTCGCACAAGTATTAGTTTTAACAAGCTGCTTAACATGAATCTACAGTATGTATAATAAACATTTTCCAGTAGCTCTAGAAGCCTTTTCAGATGACCTAAGTCATTCTCTTTCTGTATGTTAGTCTAATCTGCCTTGAATTCAGACAGTAAATATAATACAGGACATCAGCACTTGTTCCACAAAATGCTCCCAAATATAAATGTAATTTTGTAGTGCTCGAAGACACTAAGCACTAGAAAACACTAATGTGGAATTTCTTTTAGAGTGATTTTATAATACTTATTTTGATAGTGTTTCATTTCCTTCATAATTAAACAAACCTTGATTGTGCTTTGATTCCTCATTCTTTGAATTCTCCCTTTCTTGTATCTGTTCATCCAGTACTTTCTTATATTCAATTGTTTCTTTAGACAAGGTTTTCACACTTTCTTCTGCCTGAATCCTTTCAAGTTCTAAACGTCGAATTTTATCTTGAAGATTCTTCAGAGCAGAAAATATAGCTGCCAAATAAAAACATGGATACTATAATACATATGGAAAAAGTTCACTGAAAAAGAATAAACTCATCTAAATAAAAAATAAAATTGATGGAGGATCACTCTTTGGGAATTATCATCACATGGTAATTGTTTAAAAAACTCCATTTAAAGACATCTTTTGAGTCTCTGAAATGTGCTAGGTACTCAAGTAAAAAGCATACTGCCATGGTAAAAACATTTCAAAGATTTTATAAAATGGTAAAAATATTTAGCTAATCATACAAAATTCATAAACTGTCCCAAGGCACATTATTAACTATAAATCTTTTCTGTTTTACTAATAGGATCACATGCAGAATCCAATTATAGAGCTAAAAATAGTCAAGCACATAAAGGACTATTTCTTTTTGATTTCCAAAAAAAACCTAAGCACTCTGCCCCTCAAAAAGCTTTTGATTATAAAAGTAATACATATTCACTGTAGAAAGCACAGGAAAATACAAGAAAGAGAAGAACTGATAATCCTAAGAGATAATGACTATCAATTTTGGTCATTTCTTTCAATCTCTTCCTATATGTATAACATAAATTGAGATAAAAATTGATCTAAGTTTTTTCACTTAGCATTATGGAACTGTGAGCATTCCCTCATGCAATCAGATAGACTTAAAAGATTATTTCCTTGTGACCAATTAGTAATTGAAAAACTAAGTTACTGGATTAAAGAATATTCATATTTTATTTATTTATTTATTTTTATTTTAAACATATTTATTTATTTGGCCACAGCCGGTCTTAGCTGTGGCACACGGGATCTTCATTGCGGCATGCAGGATCTTTACTTGTGGCATGCGGGCTCTTAGTTGCGGCATGTGGGATCTATTTCCCTGACCAGCGATTGAACCCAGGCCCCCTGCATTGAGAGAGCAGAGTCTTAACCATTGGACCACCAGGGAAGTCCCAGAATATTCATATTTTAAAGACTCTTTAAAGAGCAAAGTACCTTCAAAAAGGGTTTTATCAATTTATGCTTTCATGAGAAGTACATGTCTTTGCCAATACAGACCATCACTAATTACAATATCTCTACCATTCTGATTAAGAAACCCATGCTACTCTGGTTAGTTTATTTTGCATTTCTATTAAAAGTTTAAATATTTTGTTATATATTGTTGGCCGTCTTTTATGAATTTCTGTGCTCATTTTTCATTAGTCTCCCCGTTCCATTTCATTGTCTTTAATTCTAGTTTTGATATGAAGATGTTTTGATTTTTCATAGCTATATCTAACAATCTTTCCCATCAAGTTCTTTGTTAAGAAGTTCTTCTGTAACCTCAAGATTAGATAAACTTTGTATTTTCCTTTATTATAGTTTCATACACTTTTACATTTAATTCTTTAAGTCAAAGAAAAGTCAATACAAACATTTTTGTATTGAAGGAAGAACTTTAAATGGCAACTTTATCATATACGAAGTTCACACATATATCTATACATACAGATATAATTATTACTTACACATACCCAAGACAGTGTCAGGACTTTCTTTTACTCTGGTTTCATTAATATTATGCCAGTATTTTCATTACTAAAACTTTATAATATAAACAACAATTCTGCCAGTCTCCCACAGTATATAAATCTTTAAAACATTTCAAAATTATTCTTACCAATTGAATATTCAGAATCATTTCGCCTAATGATTTAAATAAAACTTCATGTAAACTATACAATAAGTAGGAAGAACTACCATCTTTTAAAAATCGAGCTTTCTCACTCAAAACAAGGCACGCATTCCCATGTATTAACATAATTAATTCACCAAGTTTTTCAGTGCCTAAGATGTGACAGGCCCCAAATAGGAGAATGATACATTTTATAATATAGCCAGCTTATTCTTGCTGGTATGCAATGAGACTACAATCTAATTAGAAAGAACACAGATATGAAACACGAATACACACACTCAGAAACCTGAAAAATCAACTGAGAAGACTATGAGAATAGGAAAAGAGCCCAGACATAAGACTAGTATTTAAAGGAACAATAATTCTTTGATACACCTGGAATAATCAGATAAAAAATGTAATAGAAAAAGAGAAAATTAATACATGCCATTTGAGGTTTTTTGCCTGTTTTGAACCACTGAGTATTTATTAAACTTTGTAATAACAAACATTTCTTGCATTCCTTCATTAAACTGTACCTAACAGTAAATAATTTTGCTAGTATTTTATTTTTGCATTTACAGTTATTATTGCAATTGGCTGGAACACTCTATTGTTGTTTGATACATCAACCACTATGATATTGCAGGGATATGCTGGATTAACGAAAAGACCCAAAAAGTATATGCTTTCATTCACTGCATTCTGAAATGGCTAATATAGCATAGAGATTGTTTATTTAAACATTTCTCAAAACTTATTCCCTAAAACTACTTGGGGCTAGAACCTTACCGAGACTTTGACAGTTTTAAACATTTTTTTCTAGTCAACCCCCTCCCCCTCATTTCTATGTTTAAAAATATTTTATTAAGACACTCACATTTATTAATAGAGAACTGAACTTAATAGTCCTACAGTCATCTATCATACTCTCCTTATTTCTAACTCTGTGAATAACTGATTTATGTTCTTTCCTTAAAATCTTAGCATTTCTTTAGAATCTTTCTCAGAAGTTCCTTGGAATCTTCAGCATTTTTATTTCAAAACAAAACAAAAGCCAAACATTAATTCTTTCTCCCACTTTTCTTAGCTCTACTGGTTCTTTAACAAACTTGAATTAATGCTTAGTTTTTTTTTTCCAGTTTCACTGACAAATCCTTGACATACATCAATGTATAAGTTTAAGGTGTCCAGCATGATGGGTTGATTTATATGTATTGTGAAATTAACACTGTAGGTTAACTTCTATATCTCATAAACATACAATAAAAATAAAAAGAAATTTCTCCTTGTGATGAGAACTCTTAGGATCTACTGTCTTGACAACTTTCCTATATATCATACAGCAGTGTTAACTACAATTATTTTCATTCTTTTCTTGCTCGATAAGGAAAGTATTTAAGATTATATGAATTTCCTTCCAAGTACTGCAAATCCGTAAGTTTAAGTATGTAATGTTTAACAGTTTTCTTTTGCAAAAAATCTGAATAAATGCACATTAAGCAGGATTTAGGAAAAAACAGAAATAAAAAGGAAAAACAAGATACCCACAATCCTATCATCTCAGTATAAACATTTTGTTGAAATCCTTTTGGATTTTCCTATGCTTTTATAAGTTAGTGAAATTATCCCTTTGCTAGTTGATATCACACTTATTCAAGTAGGAGTATTTCTCCATGTCAATCTATAGATACATTTCTAGAATTCCATCCTTACACATACTTGTCTAGGAACTTTCTGTTCCACTAATGTCTAGTTCTGAACTGGCTCAAACCACACTTCCTATTTTTATAGCTCTATAATCTGTTATTGGTTGACATGGTGAGGCCATCCTTTATATATGAGTGAAGCTTTCTATTAAAAGAAAAAATGCAGCTCTCACACATCATTCTTTAAGTGATATTCACAATATTAAGAGTTTCCACTGAGGAACACTGCATAGCTCCATTTATTCAAGTCTTCACGTATTCTCCTCACAGAGCACACAGAACAGGCCTAGGCTGATTTACCTCAGGTGACTTTTCTACCATGGCCTCTTTCCCAGGCCAGGTGGCTGAGCGATTCCAGTTCCTTTTCTCCAATTAGATTTGCAAAGGAAGCATTATTCCAGAAGCCACTTCACTTGGGCCTAAAGCTTCTGTCTCCAGTCGCTACCTAGATTTAAAATTCCAACTTCTCCCCTACTGTACCCCAATACCTAAGGCTTATATCTAATACCAGGACTCCTAATAGTGCCCCTGAGGCTTTTGGCCTTAAATTCATTTTATTTCTGGCACCTAGGTATTTCCCTTTCTTAATTTAAAGCTGGGTTTTATTTGTTATTTATTATCATATGAAACTGCTGATATTTGTCTATGACAATTACTCTGACAGTAATATTGCCATCATCCTTTTTATTTGTTATGTTCCTAACATGTCTTTGCCAGCTTTTTACTTTTAATCTGTGTCATTTTGTTTGGCTTAAAAAGCATATACTGACTCTTGAGTTTTTCTTTTTTTTCTTTTTTCTTTTTAACATAATCAATGTCATCACACCTGATAAATGTCACCCTATTTTTTTCATTGTATTTTATGATTTCTAATTTTGTTTCCTTGATTTTTATTATATTTTACTGTATGAAGTATAGCATACATCTTGGGAACTGTTTGTCTGGCTTATACATGTCTTTTCCTGGTAATTTCCTCTTACCTCAACATGGCTAAAAATACAACTGATGTGTTCCTTTAGTACCCTCTCACAAATATGGCCACAGCTGACTGACCCACAGGGATACCCAACTGAAGCCCAGACAATGGCTTTCTTCTTGGGATTTTTGGACTCTGGCCCCAAAAGCTGAAGCCAGAATTAGTTCAACTTAAAACTCAAGCTTTTAGTAGCCATGTTTCCTGATATCTGGAAAAGCTGTTCTGTGGCTAGAGAGAATGAAGCTAGCTAGAAGAAGAATTTAAAAAACAGATGGGGAGAAAGTGTTGGTCATGTTTGAGTCCCTGGTTTCTAATGTTCTTGAAGTGCACCCGTGTATCTGCCTTTCTGTTCTTGGTTGTTCAATCCTCCCTTGCATGTCTGTAAACCAAAAAGATTCTTTGCCAAAGCTAGTTCAGACTGGGAATGTCTATCACTTATAGCTAAGTTTTTATTAACTGCTCTTTTTCTAAGTTTTTATTAAATAAATCCAATACCATAAAGATGCAAAATGACTTTATTCTACCAATGGCTAATGTATATTTAAAAATACATACACACGTAAGTACATGTGCACACACATCCCTGAATACATTTTCTATGTCAAGAATGAGATTTTGTATGAAAGGAAGTTCATGTACATTATATCTTCACTTTAAGAGTTATATTTGGCATAGTTTCTCAGCTTTATATTTAGTTTTCATACAAACATGCCTGCTTTATTGAGTTAAAAAACATTCTAGGTGATGAAATGATGGATCTTAAGTCTTTTGTTTTTCCTTAGAAAAGTATGTGAGTGAGCTCTTGCTTTTTTCTCCCTTCTACTGCCCTCACATCTATGAGGTCATGCACCACTGCATTTATGTTCAAATAACCACATTACCTAGAAATTCCCTTGAGTGAAAAATATTCTATGTAGAAATGAACAATGAGAGATTTTTAACTTCATATATTGGGAAGGTATACAGTGGGAAATATATTTCTAGAACAAGAAGCAAATTTAAACACTGAAAGATGGAAAAAAAGTGACATACTAAAATATAATAATACTGTACATATTTTATTTTCACAAACAGACCTTCCACAGCAAACACTAGATTTAAAATTTTTATCTTCCTTACCCACAGTATCCCTGAACATACATTTCAAAATTAAATACATTTTGGTTAGTTGAGTAGGAGAGTGCAAATTGCCTCTGGAAAACTTAGCGTCAAAGACAGATACAGAGTTTTCCTTAAACTTCAGTCATCTCTGAAATGTGAACTCCATAGAGGGAAGAGACAACCTATTATTCATAATTCAAACGCTATTGCTACATACTATGTGTGGCACATAGTTGGTATGTAGATGTTTCAATAAACATATCTAGGAAAGTCTCCATGATTATTAATTTAAAATATCAATTAGAAGACACGGCAGCAATCTCTTTCTAACTCTTTACCTAACAAAATTAAACCTCATCTTAGTAATTTATAATTCATTCCTTCCCTAAGACAATCAGTGATTCCCCACCTTCACTGTATTTTCTGTACTACTTGGTGAGCTTTAAAAAATCCTAATGCCCAGAACATACCCCATACAAACAAAAACAAAAAACCCCAAAACCCCCAAACAAACAAGCAAAAACCACCACAGAATATTTGGAATGAAAGGCATGAGTCCAAGAAGATCCTCAGGTGATTCTAATGTGCAAAGTTTGAAAACTTTCTAGTAACATCTAGAGCACGAAAAGAATGAAAGACTTCCTCCTCTTCTCAATCCAGCTTGTCAGTCATTCAGAATTTGGGGTACATTAAGCCTAGCAGACCTCAGTATCATCTCATTAACAACAAAGTGGGGTCTACCTGTTTTCTGGAATATTTCTATCACTAATTTATCAGCACAAGTTTGCTGCAGATTAGGGTGGGGACATGGGGGGACCCAAATCACTAGTACACATCTTCAATTTCCCTAGTATTTTTCTGTCTTGGTAGTTCTCTACCCTTCTGACTATTCCCACTAATTTTAGCTCACTATTTAAACAGTGCTATTTTCCAAAACCCTTTCCCCTCTACTTTCTTTCCAGAGAAACCCCTACACACACATATAGCTTCATTTACCACCGTATCCCTGTTCATGCCTGAGTTCATTAGTGCAGAGTTCTCTTTTACACTTCACTTTTATCTTCATTTGTTTACTATTTCATCTCCACCTAACTCATAGGCATCTCAAATTTGATATAGCCAAAATTATATTATCTTTCCTTGAAATGTTCTAGCTTTCCTGTAATTTGTCCTAATCACACTACCGTTCTCCACAATAGAAATCTTGGACTTCTTCTTCACTGTCCACCAAAATATGCATAAATCTCTCCTTAATCAGTCTCCTGTTCTCTATCCCAACTGGCATTGCTTCAGTTTAGACTAATTTCTGACCTAAATTTCAGTTCAACATTCATAGAGCACATATGATGTGTAAGGCACTCTGCAAGATGAAGAAGAGAACATAAAAATAATTAAGATAGTCCTTGCTTTCAAGGAGCTATTGTCTAGTTTCTGGGAAGAGAAGCTACTATCTACTCTTCCCACAGCTGGTGAAAAATATTTACATAAACAAAACATGACTCTGTATGTACTCAGAGTCTTTACTGTGTTGGTTCTCAAAGCATGGGGCATGGCCCCATGGGGAGGTGGGGCTCATCACCGGGGTCTGTGAGATCAACACTATTTTCATTACACTACTAAGATTTTATTTACTCTTTTCACTGTGTTGACATTTGCAAAGATGATGCAAGAGCAATGTTGGGTAGAACTGCTAATTTTAGCACAAATCAAAGCACTGGCACTAAACAATAATTTTGGCATCGTATTCGTCACAGCCACACACTCCCAGTAAGAAAAAACAAAGCCACTTGTCCTCGATGAAGCAGTAAAAATCATTAAATCTCTAGCCTTGAGTACACATCTACTTAATCCTGTGTGACAAAATGGGAAGGACACATCTGTAAAGTACGTAACAAAGGACAATGGTCTTGATGCACAAATGTTTGACTTGTGAAATGAACAAAAACCATTTCCTTCAAAGGAACACCCTTTTTATTTGAAAGAACTTTTTGTTAGACTACAACTATTCAGACTTAAGGTATTTAGTCATTTTCCTAATGAGCTTGTCCTGAATTTCTCAAATGACATGGGCCTTCAAAGAGCTGACAGTAATTGCTGCCAATGATAAAATTCAAGTGAAAGTTAAAATTCTAAATAAAAAAAAGCTTTCTGTTCTGTGAGTTTTATAGTTTCCCAATATAAAGATTTTCTTCTATTGAGATTGAGTGATATTAACAAATGTAATTTTTTTGATATTGTATAAAGAAATGTCAAATTTTACAAGTGTGTATAAGTCAATACAATTAACAAGTCATGCATGGGTAAAAGAGCCATTCAAAGTTCAAAACAAACCAATGAATTTCAGTGGAATAGCACTCAAAAAAAAAAAAAAAAAAGGTTTACAGGCTTGAACCTTGACTAACTTCTGGGAATTGGCTTTGGGAATGTTCTCTATGTTACTAACTGATAAGGTTGTTTTGTATGACTAGGGCACTGAATCCTGCTGCAGAAGTCTGCCTAGATTGTGTAAACAATATGTTTTATGTTGAATATCTTGACTGGCTGAGCAGGCACAAAGTGTCTGTGTGACCAACTCCAAATAAAAGCCCTTGTCTCTGAACCTAGTTATGCAGTTTATTGCTGGAGGAAGAAGTGTGTTTTATGTGATCACAAGAAAAGACTTTGGAAGCCTGAATCTGGATTTCTCCAGATTCCACTGTAATAAACCACAGGTGTAATTACAACTGCTTCTGAATCTTAAATCCTTCTAGTTAATATGCAACCACGTAGGTGGTCCTGAGGTCCCAGAGTATGAAAAACTCAGTAATGTTTCCATAATCCACACTGCAGCTTAATTTTAAGAAACTGTATTTGCCAAGTTGTGATGTAGTGTCAAAGAAGAATAGCCACAAACTGTTGGAAAGGCTATTAAAATTTACTCGTTTTCCAACTGCGTATCTGTGTAAGGCCAGATTTTCTTTCCCACATACTTCAATCAGAACAATTTATCATCACAAGTGGAATGCAAAAGTAGATATGAGAGTTAAGCTGTCTTCTATTAAGCCAGAAATAAGAGATTTACAGTGTAAAATAAAACAATGCTACTCTTTATAGTATGTTTTTTAAATTTGGAAAAATATTCTTCATTGAAATACTTATGTACACATATAATGGGTTTCCTGGACCAAAAAAAATTGAGAACCAATGCTTCAGAAGAACAGATGGGCAGTAAATTGTTACCAATACCTAACACCATAGCTATAACTTGACTATAACACTGGTCCCAATAACACTGAGTGTTCCAACACAAATTTGTAATAGATACGCCAAGATGTTTTTTCTCTCAGCTCTTAGGGGGATCAAGAGTAGCTTGGGACAGTAAAAGACCCCAGATTAGTTGCCACCAACCCCACCAGTTTATCTCAGTGTGCTGTATATATATTATCATTTTATTGTCCATATGTACTATGGTATGTGAAAGGTTGGAAAGCATTGGCCTAGTAGAACTACCTTGTAGCTACTTACCTTGCTTCAAACATCCAAGCCATTCTTCACATTACTATCATTTGAAATGTACTGAACAAGTGAAATGAGCTATGGGTTATACTGAAAATCTTTGGAGTGATGTTACCATTTTTTTAAAGGACTCCCTAAAAACATTAGTACATTTTTTGATGTCAGTAATAATTTCAAAGTTCTTGTTCATTTCTTTTCTCACTAAAGTTCAAAATTAATATGAGAATTACAGGAAGCACAGTTTCTTTCTTTCCATGGCATTAGTCAAATTATATTTTCAAAGTGATTTTCAGATAGTGAAGTGAAATGGTAATTTATCAATGAAAATGTTAAACCATAACTAAACTAAAAAATAACAAGTTTTTCCCCCTAAAGTATTACTGAGAAAGAAACATTTACTAAGTATAAAAGAAAAAGTTTATCATAGCAAGTATCTATTCAAAATAAGCCTTCATTCATTCAGTAAATATTTGAGGGTTCACTGAACAAATCAGGGAAAAAGTGGGAAGAGAAAATGGTTTTGATACTGCATATGTTAAAATAATCATCTTTGAGATGTTTCTTCATCAGTTAATTTTGAATATACCTACCTTATACAGTTTTCCTGAGAGGATGAAATGAAATATATTTGCTATGTCTGAAATGTTACTGCATTTCATTCCTTTCATTTTTTTTAAAGTTGTGTTTAATCAGTACTGTGGCAATTATATTTACTAATGATTTTCTAGATAAAAGAAGTGTTATATTTTAGCCACATATGGGTTAAACAGCTGTTTGTAAATTAGTTTAGGAACCCTTTTGTTTCAATTGGGAAATGCACTGCAAATATCTTAAAAATCAATCTCAGAATAACACTGGTTTGTAAACTGTGTACTGGCTGTATAATAAAATACTAGGTAGGTAACAATATCTAAGTATAGTTACCAATGAAAATCCTAGTCTGTAATGGGGCATTAAAAGTGTTTGCTGAAACAAATTTAACCCGAGGCCTTTAAGAATTTCTTTTAAGTGTCTTTTAAGAATTTCAATAGGTGATACTCAATTTACTAACTAAAAACATCTTATTCATAAGATACTGTATCTCAAAGATGATGATAAAGAAAATACTAATTAATTTAGTGGTTAATAAAACAATTGATAAAGTGCTACTCATCAGAATACAGCAGCTAAAGACTGGCAATTTAGAAAAGTAACAAAAGTTGTGTAACTTTCAAAAAACATAGGTTAAAAAAGCAAAACACAAATAACTGAAGCCCACAGTGGAGCGAAAATCAGTTAAATTTTAGTAATAATTTCTTTTAAAAAAGTAAGCACACACAAAAACATGCAAGAGTTCTAGCAGGAACATAAGGTCTAAGAATTAGATACTAATCCTATCATGATATTTCATCTAGTTTTGATCTTTACGTCAATCTAAAGAAACTTTTTTTTCAAGTTCAAAGAAAAGCAAATTACTAAAGAATCCATGAATAAGAAAAATTAAATGAGGCAGATTTATTCACAGAGCAAAGGTTAGCAAGTGTTTAACCTAGTGTTAGCAATAAAGCTAAATTCTGCCTGTGAGTAATTAGTGGTTTTCAGGAAAATGAGAGAGAAAGGGCAGAAAAAAGGAGAGGAAGAAGAAAGTAAACGAGAAAAAATAATGGGGAAGACAGTAAATAAGCTTCTTTTATTCCTTCAGAACATGGTGTTATGAACTGTGTAGCAATGCCCCAAGATAATCATTATGATCCATTATACTTTTACAGTGTTCCTGGTATCAATCCAATGATACCTACTTTCACTATAGGATGGATAGACACAGAAACCACCACCCCTCGCCCCAGACAAAAAAGTAAAGGCTATGAGGTATGACCAAAGGACCAAGAGAGTTCAGAAGAGACATCTGAAGACAGCAGAGAGAGGTATGTGTTGAGGAAGCTGGTAGAGAAGAAGACTTCTATGAAGAAATAATATACAATCCAGGCTTTAGAGAAAAGAGTATAATTTTCACCATGGCTGGTGTGGTAGGCAAAACAGACACTCAAAGATGCCTATGTCCTAATCCTAGAATCCCTGAGTACCTATTACACGGTAAAAAGGACTTTGGGAGATGTAATTAAAGCTAGGGACCTTACAGATAGGGAAATTATATCTGATTATGTGACTGGGCTCAATCTAACTAAAATACATGAACCCTTAAAAGCTGACAATTTTCTCTGGCTGAAATTAGAAAGAAGCAGTGGGAGAAGTCAGAGAAATTTGAAGCATGAGACATGACCCACCATTCCTGTAGGGGACCATAAGAAAAGCATGAGAACGCAGACAGATTCTAGGAGCAAAGACTGGTGCTGACTGAAGGTCGGCAAGACGATGGAACCTCAGTTCTACACCCACAAGGAACTGAATCTGGCCAAGAATCTGAATGACCTAGCAAGAGGTTCTTCCCTAGACTTTCCAGTAGGGAACACAGTCCAGTCAACACTGTGATTTCAGCAGCCTAAATAGAGTACCCTGCTAGTCCTACAGAAACTGTCAGGTAATACATTTTGGTTATTTAAGACTGCTAAGTTTGTAGTAATTTGCTAAGGCAGCAAGAAAACTAATACAGATGGCAAGTTTCAGGAACAACTATATTCCAAAGCAGCCAAAGCAAAGGATGTGTGGGTAAGGAAGAATGGAAGAGTGGCTAGGGATGAAGCTGGTAAAGCAGGTAGAGCCTAAGTTAGAAAAAATCTAAGACTTCATTATTTAAGCCATGGAGAGGTGCTGAAACTTTTCTTTACAGTGGGAGAGATGATGAGTGACAGCAAATGGCAGCAATGCTGTTAACTGGGGATGAGAGGGAGACCAAGGGCAGGGAAATTGGTTAAAAGTGTATTACAATTATCTATGCAATAGATGATGAGAGCCTGAACCAAACCAATGAGAATGAAGAGACAGAAAAACCTGTAAGTTTTGGGGATATTTCAGAAGCAAAATACAAGTCTTGGTTCCTGAGTGATGCTGGAAATGACAGAGCAGTCCTAGATGACTCAAAGTAACATAGTCTTGATGATCAGGTGGATGATGATGTCTAATAATCAAGGAACAAAAGAAAGGCATTGTATTTTGAGGAGGTTAAAAACAGGAAAGGGGAAGTATACTCTCCTCCTTTAATTTTGCAATAAATGGAAGACACAATTAAGAGTTTTTAAGCAGTGAGTAAACACACAAAAGAAACCTCCATTTTGTTAGGCTCTATTACCTCTGCTGTTGCTTTCTGGATAGGCAAATGTAGGCTTATTTGGGGAACGTCGCAGATCACTATTAAGGAAAGGCTTATCAGGTGGATATATTACATATGGAGATGAGGAATCGTGAACCATACTTCCATTAGACTTTGATGGTTCTGCTAAGATGTTCTGAAAAATAAAAATACAGAAATTACCTTTCAAAATTTTAAACCACAAATAGCATATGTATATATACATATGTTCCACTGATGGAGACAGAAACTAAAGTCCATCGACCAAACACAACAGAATTCAATCATTACTTGAAAATAATAAAACTTTTAAAGCGTTTCATATGTCTAAATGTAGCCATATGCCAAATACTATAAAAAGAAAATAATGTTCACACAACTTGAATACAAATGCTGCAGAGATACTTAAATATGGTACTCACAATGAATATTGTGAGTATAGTTTAGTTTATTATAAAATAAATTAGTTTAATTTATTAATATAGTTTATTTTAAAAATATGTACTGTAAGATATATATTCAGAAAAGTAAATATTATCTTTTTGCAGTATCAGAAACTGCTAGAAAATGACTAAATTAATCTTTCCCCAATCAACTACACAATTCCTGAGTATCTATCAAAAGTCCAAAACTCTGGGGTATATAGAAAGAAAATAAGGCATATTCCTTGTCTCAAAAATTTTACATTTAGTTAGGGGGAAAAAAGGGAGAAGCCATTAGAAAACATTAAAGCTCATCAAACACATAAATATAAAACTTTATTTCCACACATATACCATTCTGCATTTGTCATACCGTTCAATTTGGGATTACATTCCACATGATAATTTTCAGTGCAGGGGATGCTAACTGTTTTGCTTTTTGTAGATGACTTCCTTTTGGTAGAAAGACCTAGAGTGGGAAAAGCTCAGGTGGAAGATATGACTGCTAGCTGCTCAAAACTCTCAGACATCCATTTTTCTTATTCAAATAGCCACAGTAAACTAGGTTCTCAACTCTTACCTTTGGGGAACTATGACCATAAAGTACCAGAATAATCTGTGTCCAGAAAAGTAAAAAGGAACAATGAATATTTACAATACAGTAAACTGCCTCCTGGAATAAAAGGCCATCAAAAACCATATTGTATCTATATCTTATTAAAAATTGAAGACTATATTTCCATGTTAAAAACCATGCAATTTTCCAGTTGATTTAAGAAAGCAAATACAAAACATACACTATGGCTGTGAAAACTAAAAGAGAGGGCAAAGAGCTTGGAAAGGGTAGGAGGTTAAGTCTCAAAAGCAGTACTTAAATCCATGCTACTCTACTGTGAAACGTGTGTTCACATGCAACAAGGACTAATAGTTGGCATTTTTTCAGCTTTTGGGCAAACGGACATCAAGTTTTGGAGGTGGCTAGAAAATAGGGTGTTCTTCAATTCTTAAAATATATAATACTGCCAAAGCTCTTGCAAAACACCATGCATAATCAATCACATAGCTTAACTTTAAATATTGTTCTTCACAGAGAACCTCATGTCTCCATACAACCTACTAGAATCCTATCATTTAACAACTACCGTTCAAAGAACAATGGTTAGGAAGCATTTAACATATCTATGAACACAAACCATGAGCAAATTCACTTATGATTTTCAAAATGAATTGTATTAGTATTACCAAACACTGTACAAATACTAACAGAAAGATTATGCATAAATAATTTACCAAAACCCAAAACAAAACAAAAACAAAACACCCAATCAAGAAATGAGAACAAACCATCTTTGCTAAATTCATTGCCTGCTAGCTCTTGTAAAATGAACAGTTCAATATTTGTCTTTCAACAAAATTTGTTACATATACATCATCAAAATACTGCTTGGGTCAGTTGACAAATTAAGAAAAGTCTTAATATAAAAACGCAAGTTATAATGAGACTTTTTTTTTGAATAGTAATTCTAAATACATTCCATTTTCTAAGTCAGTCACCTCATTTTGAATGTCAGGGTTTAAGCAATGAAAGTCATTGTTAACTATGAATGTTTTGGATCAATGTCCTCATTTGCTGCCAGAAGTCTGAAGCAAAGAATAGGAAGAATACATAAATCAACCCAAAGCAAAAGGAAAGAAAACAAAATGGCTTTATAAAAATTATTTACAAGAACTATTTTGAAATAAAATTAAACCAAGAAATAAGAAACTGATAACTCAATTACGTACACATAGTGTCTATTAAAAATTGTAGAGGATAAAATGTGGTACCTACATACGATATTATTCAGCCTTAAAAAGGAGGGAAATCCCATCACGTGCTACATAATGGATGAACCTTGAGGATATTATGCTTAGTGAAATAAGCCTGTCACAAAAAGACAAATATTTTATGATTCCACTTACATGAGGTAAAGTAGTTAAATTCATAGCAACAAAGTAGAAATATGGTGGTTACTAGGGGCTGGGGGAAGGTTGCAAAGGGGAGTTGTTTAATAGATACAGAGTTTCCGTTTTGCAAGATGAAAAAGTTCTGGAGATCTGTTTCATAACAATGTGAATATGTTTAATACCACTGAACTGTACATTTAAAAATGGTTAAGATGATAAAGTACTAGGTAAACAACTAAAGATAATAAGAAAATAGTGAGTTGTCACACCAACCTGACCTCCAGTAGAATCAGGATAATCACATTCTATGTGATTAACCAAAAAATTAACTAGCTTTTAAAAGAGAATCCACAAACCTACTTGCATCTGTTCTCACACACGTAACACAGGGAATGAGCTTTGTATAATGGACCTATCTCCACTTACCTACTCAAAGTCTTGGTTATCCTTTCTAAAGGACATGGTATCCCTCCAGATGCCATCTATTTCTCCCTCCCTACTAGACCTTGCACACTGCCATTTGTAAGGAAAGGAAGGGAGGGAAGGAAAGAAAGGGAGAGAAAGAGGGAGGGAGGAAGGGAACAGAGAAAGTGGAGGGAGGGGAGGAAGGAAGGAGAGACAGACTTTTCTGAACTTTAGGACTCCTCTTCAGCTCCTGTCTCATTTCTCAGCTTTTATAACAAAGTCCCTCAAAATACTTGTTTGTAATTGCTGCCACTTCTTAATCACCTTCCCTATTGATCCCCTCCAGACTTCAATCCTCACCAATTCAGAGAAACAGCTCTTCAAGTTCACCAGTGACTTTTACAGTGCTGAACTCAGTGACCTCCCAGAAGCATGTGATACAGCAGATCACTTCATTCCAATACTTCCTTCAGTGGATGGAACACCACAATCGGATTTTCCTTCTAACACCCAGGCGTCTCCCTCAGAATCTCCTGGGCTCTCTCTCCTTCCTCTTTCTAAATGCTGGAGCTTCCCTAAAGCTTAGTCCTTCCTCCTCTTGTCTTCATCTACATGGATACCTCTGATGATCTCATCCACTCTCAGGGCTTTCAAAAAGCCTCTATCTGCTGATAACTTTCAAGTTTAAATATGGAATATATAGCTCTCCCTCTTGAAACTCTATATTCAAATCAACCTTCCTACTTGCTGTCTCCACTTGGATGTCAATATGAGGACCCCAAACTTAACATGTCTATAACCAAATTCTTGAATCTATTTCCCAAACCAACTCCTCAAATGGTATTGCATACCACAATAATTGGCACCACCACCTACCCAGCTGCTCAGGCCGAAACCCTTGCACGAGTCATTTTTCATACACATCTCACATCCAATCTTTCAGTATATCTGGTTGGGTCTCTGTCTTTACCATATATTCAGAAAGTCTTCAACTTCTCATCACTTCCACTACTAATTCCCTGCTTGACACCACTGTGATCTTTTCGTCTGGACTACCATAATAGCCTCCTAACCACTTTTGTCAAGGTCCCCCCAGTCTGTTCTCCAAATAGTAGGTGCTATGATTCTTTAAGAAAATAATTCAAGTAATGCCCCTAATCAAAACCTTCCAATGGCTTTCCATCCCAGAATAAAATCCAAAATTCTTACCATGACCCCACATTAACTGACCCCAGGCTAACCCTGACCTCATCCCTTACCAGTCTCTCTCCACACCACCTATCCCAGCCCACCCCACCCCCATATTTTCCAGCCATACTGACCAACTTTGGGATTTCTAAAATGCACAGTACAGTTTTCATTTGCTACATTTAGTCTGCCTGGAAAGCTCCCTTCCTCCCACTACTCAGTTATCTACTAAAAAGTCTGTCAGTGAGGTTTTCCCTGACTACCCTATCTAAAGTAGCACCTTTTGTCACTGTATCTCCTTACCCTTTTAAGAAACACTATTTCTACCTGATATATTTATCATCTCTATGCCCTGTGGAAAAATTAAAAATATATTTAGTTTTTGTCCCTGAAAGAGGTTTAAAAACTCTCAGAATTTTTAAGTGATAGGAGTGTCTTTGTTATGGTAATAGTGGGGGCCGTGGATAGCTTAGGATGAGGGCAGATAGCCAGAAAAACCTACCAGGCGATTAGAGGGTTAGAAATTTCAGTCCCATCCCCTGCCCTCAAGAGAAGGAAGAGGGGCTAGAGATTGAGTTCACTCACCAACGGCTAATGATTTACTCAATCCTACCCACATAATGAAACCTCCCTAAAAAACTCTTTGTTCAGTGAGGTCCCAGGAGTGTCCAGATTGGTCATGGAAGTCCCTTTACATCTTACCCTGTGTGTCTCTTCCATTTGGTGGTTCTGGAGTTGTATTCTTTATAAGAAAAAGTTTAAAAAAGGTTTTAATTATAAGTGTAGTGTTTTCCTGAGTTCTGTGAGTCACTGTAGCAAATTATTGAACGTGACAGGGGAAGAGTCAGAACTTAATCTACAGTTGGCTGGGCAGAAGTACAGGTTCCCTGGGGACATCTGGGACTTGCAGGTGGCAACTGAAATGGGGGCAGTCTTGTGGGACCTAGTGTCTTAACCTGTGGTGTTTGCACTATCTCCAGGTAGTGTCAGAATTGAATTGTAGGACACCCAGTTGGCATAGAAAAATTGCATGTTGGAAAAATAGAGTCACCCCATTATGGGTTTAAGTTCCAAAAAGACACTCAATAAATATGTTTAATAAATCTGTTGAACGAATTAATTATATAAATATTTTACAAAACAGGAAAACGGCATAATGCTTATAAAACTGAATAATCCTATTCAATAAAGTTACTATAATCTCTTAGAAGACAAAAGCTTTTGGCTTCTTTTGTACCAAATAATAGCACAAATGTCATAGGGAGGCTGTGTAGAAAGAGTTAACATAGCAGACTCGAGGTCTGCCTGCAAGGTTAGTTCTTGGCTGGTATTTTGGAACTTGAATGTTGGGAAGGTTCCAAATATTGTCACCATTAGAGTCAGGGGTCCCCAAGACCAGCCCCGGGTTCAATGATTTGCTTGAAGAACTGACAAAACTCAGCACAGAGTTATACTTACGGCTATGATTTCTTACCACAAAAGGATACAAAGCAAAATCAGAAAAGGGAAAAGCTACAAGAGATCAGGCGCAAGCTTTGAAAATTCCTCTCCAGATAGAGTCATACAGGATGTGCTTAATTCCTTGAGCAACTAATAGTGACAGCTGTGTCAAGTGGCGTCTACGAAGGAAGCTCTTCAGACTCAGTGGCCAAGGTTTTTATTTGAGGCTGGTTATACTCCTGACTCCCAGAAGGAAAAGAGGTGTTCAACACTGTTTGCATAAACAGTTTAAGCACAATAAGCCACTCTTTCCTGATTTAGGTTAAAGTTCTAGATCTGTGTAGGAAACTGTTTACCACTCAAGTTCACAGATGCCAATGAAGAGCTAACCTTGCAAACAGCCCTTTCTAAAAATAACAAGTCATCTGGAATTCTGGAAGATTTCAAGAGAATTATTTTCTGTCTTCAATGCCATATGCATCCAATCATGGTACCTGAGAACTATGGAAGGGCAAAGGATCCTTTAAGCATGCCGTTTATGCTATCTTCTCTCATATTAATACTAAAAACAACCCATAAACCTCAAACTCATCTTGCACTTTACAACCTACACTTTCATTATCTGGGGTGATCTTCACAACATTCCTGACAAGTAAGAAAGTATCTCCACTTTATAGTTCAGGAAAATATACTTGGATTTATTTTCAGAACAATGAACATGGTATCTTAGATTTGTTAGCACACTGTTTTCTCTAAGCACACTCATATTCTCTTTTAATTATCACAAGAACCCTATGAAGCAAGCATAGCAAATATTACTGTCCCCATTTTGTAGGTGAAAAAAGAGGCTAAGAAAACATAAACCATTTGCTTCAGGTTTCACAGCTACTAAGGAGCCCAAGTCCAGCTCCTAATCCAGTCCTCTTTCCAAATATTTTTCCGACTAAAATGATATGATTCTAGGAAAAACTTTCAGGATTAAAGGCAAAACGTTTAACCTGACCACTTTCTTTCCTGGTAGCTTTAGTTGTTAGGGCAAACATCCTACTTAGGAACACTTATAACTCAAGTATTTATTTATTATTTATTTATTTATTTATATTTTAAAAAGACTATTGATTGATTGATTGAGGTATGCGCGCTCTTCACTGTGGTGCCTGGGCTTCTCTCTAGCTGTGGCGTGCGGGTTTTCTTTTTCTCTCTCTAGTTTGGTGCACGGGCTCCAGGGTGTGTGGGCTCCACAGTTTGCGGCACGCAGGCTCTTTCCTTGAGGCACGTGAGCTCAGTAGTTGTGGCGCGTGGCCTCAGCTGCCCCACGGCATGTGGGATCTTAGTTCCCCAACCAGGGATCAAACCCGTGTCCCCTGCATTGGAAGGCAGATTCTTTACCACTGGACCACCAGGGAAGTCCCCTCAAATATTTATTAAACATCTCTGTGTATGACACTGTGTTAAGTGTGAAGGATGATAAAAAATGTATTATTACTTGCCTTCTTTTCAAATGTTATGTGCAACACAGCTGGAAGAAATAAAAATCAGGTACATAAAAATTTAAATACCATTTAGCAGACCATACACAAATACATAGAAAACATAAAGCAGTATGACCAAGGCGGGGTTATTCCAGGAATCTAAAACTGTCTGAACATTAGAACATCTTTTGATGCAATCCATCCCATTAAAGTGAAAATCCATATGAGCAACAAATGCAAAAGAGTAGTCAATAAAATTTAATATCTAGTCATTATTAAATAACTTTTTTCTTATGGTAGTTAAAAAATTTACCAAATAAATGGCAACATATTTAATGGTGCAAAATTTAAAACATCCCCTTTAAATTTGGGAACAAGGCAGAGATTATCTACAAGACAACTTCTAGTCAATGTTGTGCTGTTATTTCCTAGCCTGCACATTAAGATAATGAAAAGAAATAACAGATGTTAAAACTGTAAAGGAAGAATCCAAACTTCACTGATTATGACTGTCTCAAGAGAAAATACCAAGAAACCTCAATTATTAGAACTGGAGTTTAGGAAAGTTGCTGAGTAAAATTAATATGCAATAATCAATAATAATTCTATGTACTAGTTAGAAAATGCAACTTATGAAAACATATTAAAAATAAAGTAACTAGAAATAAATTTAATAAATATACAAGACCTGAAACTATAAAACTTTAATGAAAAATGTTCAAATAAATGTTACTCCAAAAAACTGGAATAACATGTTCAGACAGCTCAATATACAAAAAACATCAGTTATTCCCAAAATGAACTAGAAATTCAATTCAATTTCAATCAAAATTCCAATACCAGATTCTAGAATTTCTACTGAAGAACAGCAGAGGACCAAGAATAGCTACCATTTCTTCTGAGGAACAAGGAAGATAGTTGGCCTCTCAGACCAAAAAAAAAAAAAGGAAATCATTAAGACAGTGAGTATAGAAAAATACAACAGTGGAACAAAGAGCCCAGTAACACGTCCATACACATATGGAAATTAATATACTGACAGCTGGAATTGTAAACCACTGGGGAAAGGACGAGTTTAAACAAGTAATGCTGAAATGCATATCATAAATAAAACATCCCTACCTCTTAAGCACACAAATTAATTTCAAGCAAATAAAAGACAATAGGCCCCAACTTTAAAATCTGTAGAGAAAAATACAGAAGAATATCATTAAGGCCTTGGCTATAAGGAAGAATTTAGCCGAAAAGCAATAATCATAAAAGAAAGAATAAATTTTACATTAAAATAAAGAACTCTTGCTAATCAAAACATATCATAAAAAGACAAGCCAAAGAGCGTTAGAAGACTCCTAATAGTTGATTAACATCCAGAATACATAAAGAATGACTATAAATCAGTAAAAAAAAAAAAAAAAAAAAAAGACAAACCAATTGAAAACAGGCAAAAGGTACTAAGAGGCATTTCACAGAACAAGAACAAAACCCACAAAAGACTAGTAAAATTATGAAAAAAAAAAGTGTATCTTCACCAATGATCAGAGAACACAAATAAGAATAAGAAGAGGACACCACTTCACACTCGTCTCTCAGCAAAAAAAAAAAAAATTGACACAACACCACCGGTTAAAGAGGATATAGATTAAAGGGGACTGTTGATGGGAATGTAAACTGGTACAATCACTTTGGGAAACAATTCAGCATTAAAGCCAAAGATGCACACACTCTATGACCCAGCATTTCACTGAACTATTTTCTCTCTCTCCTCAAAAAAAAAAAAAAGTCAGTCCTAAGTTTCTAAACATACACTACAACCCATTACTGAGTTGTAACCCACAGCCCAAACCTGCGTTTCAAAAATCGCTGCTCCTCAAACTTTTTGGTCTCAGGATGCCCTTACACTTTTAAAAATTACTGAAGACCCCAAAAAGCTTTTGCTTATGTGGGTTATATCAATTGATACTTATCACATGAAAAATTAAAAGAGAAAATTTAAAGATATTTACTAATTTAAAAATATTAAACCCATGATGTTATCATAAATATAATTTTTGAATGAAAAATAACTATATCATCCAAAAAATTTAGTGAAAAGAGTGGCACTGTTTTACATTTTTTGCAAATCTCTTTAACTCTTGGCTTAAAGAAGGCTGCTAGATTTTATTTGCTTCTGCATGCTCTGTTTTGGTTGATGTACATGAAGAATCTGGTCTCCCACAAAGTGGCTGGATAAGGAAGGACACTGTAGACCCCCAAAGGTCTTCAGACCACTCTTTGAGAACTGCCATGCTAGAGAAAATTTTGCACATGTGAAACACATAGAGATGATCACAACAGGACTGTTTACAATAGCGGGCAAACAAATGAACAAACCCTAAAAACCCCAAAGCCCATCAAGATACTATACTATACAGAAATATAAAAGAGGCTCTGCCATTTACTAGTTGTGTAACCTTGACTTAACCTCTTTGTCCCTCATTTTGCTCATTCAAAAATGGAAATACTAATGCCAACCTCGTAAGATTATTATGAGGATTAAATGAGTTAATATATAAAAAGTATTTAAAATGCCTGCCAGATAGTACTATACTAGTATTATATATCATTATAATCTCAAAATGTGTGTGTGTGTGTGTGTGTGTAAGAGAGTAAAAGAGAAGCAGGAAGATGCACTAAGGGGCATGAAGGTATTCATTTTATTATTCTCAAAAATAAATCCTTCATATATTTAATGTTATGAAATCTATGATACATTCATAAATCACTTTTAAGAGAAATACAGAGCAGGTTTGTCAATAGGCCTGGCAAAAAAGCCAGGGAGACCAATTAGGAGATTAGCTTATTAATTAAGTCCAAAGTGACCTAAGAGTGTTGACCACGGTTACCGGGGAAAATTTAAAACAAAAACAGGAAAGATATTCTGTTTCAACACTAGGCTGCCTGTACTTTCATTATCATTATGCCTGATCATACATACTTATTTTCCTGAGGTTCTCCACTAGTGGGTTAATACACAGCAATCTTTCAATAAATGTTAGCTGCTAGTTGTTACTCTTCTTGCTGTTGTTGCAGAGAAAGAATGCTTACAAGAACAATTCAAAAGTATCACCTACTTCCATGTTGTTCACATTTGAGATTTACATTGCACCTGCTTCCCAAAGACTGTTATTTGTGAATCTATCTGATAAAAATCCTTGCCTCCTAAAAGCATTTCCATTTACTATACCTATACTGAGTTTATCAATGTTAAATACAATAAAAAGTTAATGTTCACAACCCTGAAATCTCATTATGAGTAGCCTTCTGAGTTCATGTTGTAGTTTTAAAAGGTCTTCTTTCGTTGCCTTATTTTATGATCAGCTATCTGTTAAGCCGGAGTGCTTTTTAAATTCTGTTGGAAATGCCAGCCTTATTTCTGACAGGACAGTTAAAGTATCTAAGCAGGGCCATTTCTTATACACTGATAAGTTAAATTTAGTCATTTTTGTTTTGAGACATAGTGACTTCCAAATTAGACATTTTGATTTAGCAGGTAAAGTTAGGAAAGTTATACTTTGACTTGTAAAGGGTCCAAGGTATTCTTAGTGTACTCTGAGTATTTCGAATCCACTTAAAGCTGAGCTTAGCATATAAAAATATATATGCTTTCCTATTAAACACTCTATAGGATTTCTGTCCAGGGTACCTTAAAGACTAAGGGTTGACCACACTCCAGTAACCACTCTCAGCTAGGTGGCCCTGGCAGAGTTCAGCTCAAGTCAACATTTATAGGAGTTTTCCTTGCTCAGTCTCCAAGTGCTATTTTGAGAGTGGTGAAAAGCCCTCCTTTCCCAATTATGTTTAATTATTTTTTTCTCCCGATTAAATTTAATTAATCACAACTCCTATATCATCTCATCCATCTACTTACTGACACTTCTTAATAGTCTAATAGCTCGTCTTTTATCTTCCCTTTCACTGATCTAGTTCCTGGATAACTCCAATTGTTTCCTTCCTTCTTTCCTCTTAATCTTCCCTGACCTCTCTACAAACTTGCTACCCCCACTGTGCTGAAACCCTGAAGATCACTTCTGGCCTCATTAACACAAATTTTAACAACAGTCACCAAAAACTGAAACTGAGGAAAAGTGTGTTTTCACCAAGGTGACTCTGCTTTTACTGTCCCCCTAGGCTTTTCCCCGTTAACTTCTTTGACAACCTTACCCTGATATTCTCCTCTCACTATCCCTCTGTTTTCATATTTTAATCTATTTTTACAATTCATCTAACCGAACTCTACCGCCACACTACCTCTGCTCAATTCAAATTTTTACAAGTTTTCTGAAAACACCTCTTGTCTTGGCACATATTCCAAAATGCCTGCGGTGCGTTTTTCTCCTTCCTTTTGTGTTCCTGGGACAAGCATTTCCGATTCCTTCACCACCCAGCTAGCTCCATCTTCTCTACCCAAGCACTGCTAATCACTCTCGCCTAGATTATTCTAGCAGGGTGGCATTTATCAAAATGTACTGTGTAATAACCTAATTACGTGTAGTTTCTCTTCAGTGCTTTGCTCCTTCAGAGCAGGGGTTCTCCCCTATTCATCTGTGTAATCCTAGAGCCTAAAAGTACACCACACACTCAGCATTTGCTAGATGAAGAGCTAATGGCTCCAACTTGAGCTGCTTCACATTCACATTTACTGCCTATTGGGAATACCCAATGCGGCGGGTCCCGCTCCAATTCCACAAAATACCAGTGACTGAATAGGCTGGTGGCTCTTGTAGAGGCCAATACAATATTTAAGATTGGCTCCCCTTGTCGCTTCTCTAAAAGGGCATTTACTACACATTGAGGTCACCGTAATATAGAGAAAGGCGGGAAGCGCGCGCGCTCGAGGTAGGAGGAGCACAGATCGAAGTTACTGGGAGGATGGGAGGGGGAGGCACTGCAGGCAGAGGAATCAGCAGAAGCACTCGAGACTGCGTACAATTCAACAGCTGCCTATTAAGCCGACTAGAGCGCCCACCTGGTCTCGGAGAATTTCCAAGAGGGGCCGTTGCACCCACGAGACCCAGGAGCCCTGTTCTCGCAGGCCAAGGTGTAGGTAGTCATCCCTGCGAGTCCAGGCAACGTTCGGCAATCTGGGCGGCTAGGCCGAAAGACGAAAGCAGCAGGTGGGGAGTGACGGGCCCGGCCTGTCTCAATGGAAGGGTGCAGCCTTGACACAGGAGCAGTGGGCGCTGAGGTAGCAAGGGACGATCTAGGCGCCCCCCGCCGCTCCCCAAGATGGAGTGAGACTCTGGGCCGAAAGCGCTCTGAAGAGGGAGAAAAAGCAAAGGGGCGCCAGGACCGACCCGGGGCCTATTCGAACGTCAACCGCTTCTTACCGAGAACTGAGAAGCCGAAGTCTCAGAGACCGACGCTGCCGCCATCTTCCTGCCGACCTCCGCAGCCCCGGGAGGGTCCGGGTTCGCGTGCTGTTCTTCAAGATTCGAGAGCCGCCCTCCAGGGGCGACCCTAAGCCGAACCCCTGATGGAAGGGGCTGGGGTGTTGGTCCCGGGTCTGGAAACCGCGGCCACACACCCCCACAGGGCCGCCCACGCTTGCAGTGCACACCAAAAGCGCAACACGTCCTAACGGACGTCCTGACTAGCCAATCAAAAAATCAGACGTCTTCCGGTGGTAGGAGAATCCGCCTCTTCCCTCGGTGACGTCACAAGGTAGCGCGCCGCGGGGACCGGGCTGGCTGGCTACCGGGCGGCTCTTGAAGGGGTTCTGCACAAGGGCGGGCATTCTCGAAGGGGAAGCGTGGGCGAGGGGTTGTGTTGTCTCCCGTGGCGATTGAATGGGATGACTGTAATAAAATAAAAGCGAATGCGAAGCTCAAAACACTCCATCACTTCCCTTGCGTTAATCGCCGGAGACAGCGTGAGTTTGACTCGGGGACGCCTCTCCACGTGAGGTACTTACCTGTCGGCCAATAACAAATAGAATGAGGAGGAGCTTAAAGATTTGGTCCAATAGAAGTCAAGGGGAAAAAAAACAGTAGGGGCAGAGAGTAAACCTCCGCGAACAACTGCCCAATTGGATTCGGAAGCTCCCACCCAAACCTGGGACTGGCTGCTAGGAAAAGCCGCGACCGGGACCTTTGGGCGGGGTGAGTTTAAAGCGGCTTTCGCGCGCTGAGAGCGTCTGGCTTTTATTGGCCAGCGACTTCCTCCCTTTGTGGGAGCTCCCTGCGTAGCGGGGGTTAGAAGTTGGGCGGAGCGACCGAGTGACGCAGTAGCCTCCCCAGCCAATCAGGGGTGGGGAAGGGAGGCCGAGGAGGAAGCGGATCCGCCGCCGCGCAGCTAAACCGCAGCGAACTATCCGCTTCGTCTCCCTCCGCCGCTCTCGGGGCCTAAGCGGGAGCTGCTGGGACGGCGTCACTGGGTGGGCTGGGGCGGAAGTGGAGGCGGAGGGAGACGGCTGCGTCTGCAGTACCTTGGTCTCTCGCGTCGAGGCTCTGGTGGGCGCGGGGGAGGGGGAGGAGGAGGAGGAGGAGGAGCCCGCGGCCCGGGCGGCGGTGGCGGCGGCGCCCGAGTTCCCCGTAGGGCCCCGCCTCGGAGCGGGCGGCGGTGGAGGAGGAGACTGAGGAGCAGGATGGCGGCCTCGGCCCTGTACGCCTGCACCAAGTGCACGCAGCGCTATCCCTTCGAGGAGCTCTCCCAGGGCCAGCAGCTTTGCAAGGTCCGTGGGCGCTGGGTGGTGGGCGGGCGGGGTTTCCTCGGCCATAGCCCGAGGGAGCTGGGTGCCCGCTGCTCTGCAGCCCCTCTCTCTTCGCCGGCGCCTTGGGGGTTTGGAGCCCTCGCCTCCTCACTCAGAGACCCCGTTATCCGAGGACCTGGGCATCAGCTGGGAAAGCCCCTGAGAGGAGGACGGAACCCTGCCCTCTACCAGGCGACCCAGGAGGGGGCCGGGCCCCAGCAACGTTGAAGGGTCTCAGGGGTGGGGCTGCGTGAGGCAGCCACCTGTCTATGCCGCAGAGACCCCGGGATGGAGATGTTTTTATCTCGGTTTTCTGTCTAGTCTGTCCTCTCCTTCCACCGGGAGGCAGAGGACGGTGTTTGCACTTTCTTGCTAGGAACCTGAAGCCGCAAAGCTGACGGCATCCTTCTTCCCTGTCCAGGAAAGCGAAGCGTCTGGCTTGGGAACAGAATGCTCTATGATTTGGAGCTCCTCCCATCCCATTAAAGCCGGGATGCTGTCTGTGAGCAACGGTGCAAAATAATAAGTAGTTTCACATTTAACCAATCCTTGGAATCGGCCCTGACAGCTTTTTTTAATTTATCTGTTGCGTACCCCCCCCCATCTAATAAAGACAAAGACACCTAAGCCTTCCCTAAGGAATTATGCTGTAATTGGCTACTTATTTGATAAATCACTCAATTTTCTACGTTGGGGGACAAATTTTATTGATGTTTTAGGCATTTGACTAGGTTGGGTAATAATTTTCCACCAGAAACGTGAAATTTTGGGGGCCTTAAGATAGATAATGACTAATATATTGTCTTATTACAGGAATGTCGGATTGCGCATCCCATTGTAAAATGTACTTACTGCAGATCAGAATTTCAACAAGAGAGGTTTGTATATTGAACAGTTTTTGATTGTTAAAGACAAAGTATTGTCTGTAAGGAATACTTGAGGGTTGTAATTCCATATTTATGTTACAGTTTTTTTTTTTTTAATAAAATGGTTTAGTTTCTCAAGCTTTAAGTTGTAAGCCCTTTCTGCATGGTAGAGAGAATGCTGACCAAAAATTAATGGCTGTTTTACAGCTAGACTTTATACCTGCGGAGATAAAAAATAAATTATTGCATGGAAAATGTACAGCCTTGCTAACGAAAAGTGCAAATATAAACTGTTATTGTTAAGCTATTAAAAAATGGCAGAACGTTAGTGCTGACATGGACCTGAGGAAAGGTCTATAGTGTTAACCAGCTACCTTCCAAGGGTAAAATCTAGTGACTTGTTACCAGTGGAAGAACAGCACATATTTCTTAATGGAGTGATTCCTGTTAGAGCCTCAGTGCATGCACAAGAGCTTAAGAGAGGAGCAAATAATTTCTTCACAAGTAGGTGTGAGCATCATAATAGTGGAGAGCACCCAGTGGAAGGTTAGGTAGGCACTGGTGCGGTGCATAAATAGTGGCAAGTGTGAGGATTTTGGAACTAGATAGAAAACAGGATTTTTTGTTTTGTTTCCATTTAAAATACACAATAAAAATGTATGAAAACATTTATCTTAATTAAGGGGAGCAAATTTGGATAATATACAGCCCTAAAAAGATCCTCACGTTTGCACTTTTAAAAAATTCTTACTCTGTGTTAGAGTAAGTTTTAAGTACTACTAAAGTACATGGTACACTTTTACTAATAGTACACTTTGACTACTTGCTTTAGTTCAGCATTGTGCTGCATAAGTTTCATCATCTATATACAATTTCCTTTTCAGCAAAACTAACACGATTTGTAAGAAGTGTGCTCAAAATGTGAAGCAATTTGGCACCGTAAGTATATCTTATATTTTCATCTCATTTTATTGCTGCTGATCAATTAATGTTTTCACAAAGATGGACCTTTTAAAAAATATGTATTGCTATGTTCTTAAATATTTCAAGTACCAAAATATTTCAGGAAAGGAACTTTCTATAGAGAGTCTGATGGGAAGATAACATTTTAAAACAGTCTTATTATGTGCATGTTTATATATATTGAATTTCAGTGGGGAAGTTAGGATTTTATTCTTTAAAGAGTCAAATATAGCAAACAAACTCCTGGTTGTAGAGAACCTACTTATAAAGTTTGCATAACTGTACTTTACCTCTTCCTCAGAACCTCTGACAATTTTTGTATAGTGGCACAGTTCAGGCATTTAGTCACAAAAGTCAAGAAGTTATCCTAGTACAGTTCTTTTCTTATATGTATATTACAGTTATTATTGGTATATTACACTCAATGATTAGTCAAATTTCTGGCCTTAAGGGTTTCTAAAATCTTCAGTTGTCTTTTGAATATCAAAGAAAATCAAGGTATGTTTGTTTTAGTTACGTTGAATATGCTTGTGCCAGTTTTTTTTAAGTTGAAAACTCACCTATTTCTTGCATCATCTGTACCTATATATGATGAAAAGTTGTTAAATGTATTTTGAATAAATGATATAGTAATTAAGCTAACAGAATATTAAGTTAGTAGAAGTTCACTCCCCCAAATACTGGATACATGAAACTTTTTTGTGTACCTTTGTTTTCATTTATTGAAACGTCTTTACATGTAGCTTTTGTATTATATAACATACTATGCAAGTCATAAGTACATTTCTCACGATCTTATTTAACTATTTGACGAAAAGTTTAATGAGTCTAGAAATAAATGTTAGCAAATGAATAGAAACATAATAAATGTCTTTGACTATGATAGGGCAACATACTTCACAGAAAACTTTTTTGCCTATTAGTTTCCTTAATTAATTCCTAAAATATGTCCTGTTCACTGGGTATATTTTATGCAGCAAAATTTTAGTATTTTAAAATGTCTCAATTAAAGAAAATATCTGTTTTTCAGCCTAAGCCTTGTCAATACTGTAACATAATTGCAGCATTTATTGGTACCAAGTGTCAGCGTTGCACAAATTCAGAAAAAAAATATGGACCACCTCAGACTTGTGAACAGTGCAAACAACAGTGTGCTTTTGATCGGAAGGAGGAAGGAAGAAGAAAGGTATGTTTTATTTATTTTATGACATCTTCTGGAAATTAAACACAAACAAGTTGGAAATTAAATAAAACACAAACAAGTTGGAAATTATTATAATTAATATATTACTGAAGCTTGATGTATTCTTTGGGTCCCTGAAAGCAGGTGGTTAGATGAAAGTGCAGGAACAGTGCATTTTCTCCTTGCTGACGTGATATGTAGATTCATGTTGATCAGTTGAGATTACTATACTTTAAAAAACATTCTGTGATAGCTATTCTGTACTATTTGGTGTGGGAGAATTACTAACTGCTTTCAAATCTTTTCAGCTACCTACCTTTTTGCTGGTTACTTGAAGTTGCTGGTGTGAAAATATACCTGATGACACTTTAACACATATGATTCAAAGTTAGTCATGTGCCTTTTGATTTGGGGCTCATATTTTATACCATTGTTTGTTTTTCTCTACCTACAGTGACTTAAAAGGTATCTATATGTGTGTGACATTTCTCTGCTGAGCATTCACACAGGCCTCCTGATGACTATCAGTTTCAGTTGATTTGGAGGATGACTGTCTCTTTGAGGGGCTCTGCCATGTTCCTGCACAGCAATATATGTACCCTAGTTGTAAGACATGTTCCTCCAGCACTTCTCATCTGAACAAATAGAGGATAGGAACTTAATTTTAGTCTTAATTTTGGAAAGAAGTCTCTTTTCCGCCCCTTTGACATGCAGACACTGGCCTCCCATTGTCTGTGAGAGTTGTGTTTTATAAAATTGCTGCAAACACTGAGTTAGTGAAGAGAACTGTTGCTCCTATGGACAATACAGGATAGGTCCCTGCCTCTGGTCACAACGTGGTAATCAGTGGATCGGTACCTAATCTTGTTTTGTTTTGTTTTGTGTATGTTTCTGTTTAAAGACACCTTAATATATATTGTTGATTGATTAAATTGAACTCATAGCAAACAGCACTATAACTATGCCTGAATGAATCTTATCTAACACAGGTATTTTCCACATAAAGTACATCATAGCCGCCTTATGCTTAGGAACACTGTACATCACTTTAGCACTACTTTTGGGGACCATTTTAGCAGTGAAATCACCAATAAAAAGCACAAATGTGAAAAACGTGATAGGAGGTAGACTGTGAAAAGGATACTTGTTTACAATATGAGGGCTGAAGAAAGGCAGCAGAGCATCACCTTGTTAACCTCATCTGGGAACATTTGTGGTCTAGCTACACAAATTTTTTTGCTGCTCTGTGCATGTGAGCGAATGATCACAAAAGTGCTACAAATTGATTTAGGGGGTGACAGATAAATGTTAGCTGATAGTTGGTGAATTTGCCAATACAAAATCTGCAAATGAGAGTCGATTCTATATGTCATTCAATCTCATTTTTTTCTATAAATTAACAGTTTTGCTGTCATGGGAAGTACTTTGCCATTTTAGTAATTACACAGTAATTTAAGAATTTATGATAGTGCTTAGGTAAGGTTTCTTTGAAGTATATCATCAAGTTATGCTTATTTTCTAGTAATAAGAAAATGAGTTTTCCTCTCCAAATTTAAAAATGCCTCAAAACTAATGGAAGTCCATATATCATCCTTTCTAATTTTATGATCCTCTAAATAAGCATTTCCCCAAGTTTCAGAAAAAGTCTACTTTTACTTCCATTTTGCAACAGTCACTGTGTGTGGTGTGTGTGTGCGAGTGTGAGTGTGTGAGTGTGTGAGAGAGAGCGCGCGCACATGCACACCAGCAGTTGAGCAGTTTACCTTACCTGGTTTCACGTATAGCCAGTTACACGTACATTTAATCTAATCTAAGTATTTTCTTTTAAAAGGTTGATGGGAAGTTATTATGCTGGCTCTGTACTTTATCGTACAAGAGAGTTTTACAGAAGACAAAAGAACAAAGGAAGAGCCTGGGATCCTCACATTCAAATTCGTCTTCTTCATCTCTTACTGAGAAAGACCAGCATCATTCAAAACATCATCACCACCATCATCACCATCACCATCGTCACAGCAGTAGCCATCACAAGTAAGTACTTTGAAATCGTGTTTTCCAAAGTCCTCACTGGCATTTTAATGCCAGATTTTGGTGTTTAACTTTTTGTAAATGCTAGCTATGTGCTTGTCCAGTTTCCATTGTACACAGTAAGCTTCTTGAGTGTTACCATGACAGCTTCTAGGGCTGTTTCCCCACTTTATTCAGTGTACAGAATTACACATAATGAGTGTGCTTATAAAGTTGTTTACTATAAATATAAAGGTAAGACTTTTAGAGAATTACAATATAAAGTTATGATCATATAATGAAGTCAAAATACAAGTACATCAGAGTTAATTGATGCTTCATTGATTCATGTTATCAGAAGCCTCAATATTCTTTTTTTGTTCAAAGAATTGTTAGGATTTTACTTGTAAAAATTTTATTTACCTCTGTTACTATTAACTTGTTTTAGTTAAAACAAATTTAAACCGGTGACTAGGAAATGTTTTTTGGAGAACAGATTGTAACACTGTCATTTGTGACCATGATGGAAGCATTCTAAACCTTGAAGGTTCACAAAGTGTGAGAAGTAATCTTTTTGACTAATGTTTCTTTGCTTTTTTAAAAAACAGGAACTCTATTCAAATATTAACAACTGCTTGATTTTTAAATTGCCTTAGGGAGAAAAGTTCCATAGTAGTAGTATCTTAACCCTTTATGTGTGTAAAGTTTTTTTAAAGTGTAGTTTTAGTCTTCATGGACAAATCAAGAATATTAAAATGCCAATTACATACAAAAATTAAAACAGAGAAGAAGGGGACATGATACACACTGATTTTCAGGAGAATTTTTTTTTTTTTTTCACAAATTTCTCTGAGCCTTTTTAAAGTTCTAGACAGTTAAAACAGTTTCATTTACAGAAAACTGATGCCTGCCACAGTTAAGAACACATGAAGATATTTGTGGAATGTAATGTAGTTCTGTCTAATTAACAACATTTGATTCTGAATTATAGGCAAGCACATATTAGATTATGGGGGTTTATTGAGGCACTGAGATTGTTTGCTTCTCTAGCAATTTTTCCATTTGTCTCACTGTGTTGTGGTGCTTTCTGGATGTAACAGTGGTAGACTGCATAATGACTTCTAATCTGGCTACTTTGAAGAAATCTTGTGGCCTCTATATCAGTGTATCCCAAGGAACAAAGGAATGTAAACCTTCCTTATTTTTGCTTCTTGCTTTAGGAAAATATATGAGGAAATAACTACCATGATGGTAACTGTCAGACGTAAGACTCAGCTGAAATGTCCCTTTCCCTTGCCCTTTACTTGTTTTAGCATGCTGTGAAAGGACACACTCAGATTATGTTTATAAAGATCAAATTTTGTGACAGTAACTTAATCTTTTGAAATTAATGTTTCAGAAGTAAAGGGAAAGAGAATGGATTGACTTTTTATTTTCCTTTGGATTATTTAAGATATGCAAATACTATTTTGTATTTGATGAGTAGGCAGCCAGTTTGTGGAGCCCTATCTTAAGTTCATTGGATAAGGATGATTATGAAGAGCTTACATATTGTGATATATAGTGATGGGGGAAGGAAGAAACTCAGGTTAATATGGATGCAAGAATACCCCACCCCAGAAAGCTGGGATTCTGTTTCTGTTAAGTCATTATTAATGTGATTTTTCTCATTTTGAGGTCTGAATAGTTCTATTAATTCATGTGTGATTATATACCCTGCTAATGCTTTTAATGAAATTTGTAAAAGAAACAAAATGGCAACTGAATTCCTCAGTAGGGTTGCCGTTCATTGCCACAAGTAGAGAATAACTCAGGTTGAGAGAACTACAGCTGCTGTTTCCCCAGCTTGTTATTTATAGCTGATTCTTAAGAACATGGTTAAAAAGCTTCTACAGCTAAAAGAATAGTAAATTTTATATACACACACAAACATATGTACATATTTCTATTTTGTGTATGCTAGCACTGTACTAAGTGTCTTTACATAGGTAACTCATTTAATCCTTATTTTCCCTATAAGGTATACCCATTTTACAGATGAGGTGACTGAGGCTCAGGGATTTTAAGAACTTGCAAAAGGTCACACAGCCCAGGTCTTCTTAACATCTCTTATATTGTATATACAGTGGACCCTTGAACAACAGGTTTGAACTGCATAGATCCACTTACATACTCAGATTTTTTTTTTTTTTTTACTAAATATTTACTACAGTTCTACATGATCTGTGGTTGATTGAATCTGTGGATGCAGAACCTCCTATATGGAGGGTTGACTGTAAAGTGCAGATTTTCAACTGCACAGAGGATCAGCACCCCCACACACCCATGTTGTTCAAGGGTCAGCAGTTTACGTGGTGTGCAGTACATAGGAGATGCTCTGCATGTGTTGAATGAATAAGCTAGAGGTTAATGAAGGATTGGCCAATGTGAAAGTACAGGAAAAAAGTATGGACAATGCATAGTGAGTTATAAAGTGGTTACTAGTATTGTGGCATAGTGGAAAAGAAGTAGTACTGTAGTAGTAATTATAAGTAAAAGTAAAATCCGTAGTTACTATGAGATTTCCCAGTATTTTCAGCATGACTGCTCCAGAGTACAGCCTAATGAAAGAAGAAACTTTGGAAAAGATTCTTAGGAAAACTAGGAAAGAAAGAAAAATTCAGATACTTCCTGGTTCAACTTGACACACTATTGTGAGCAACTTGAGTTACTCCAAAGGAATCTCCACGTAGGATTATTAGGAAGGCCTTAACTTTAAGATAAAACATCTGTCTGAAATAGTAAGGGTAGCCTAAGAATGATGGTTTTCAGACTTTGTCATTATAGAACCCTGTTTTCATGCTTATAATACCCTAACCCTTAGTATGATATTAAATTGAATTATTGAAAGTCCTGATTAAAAAGAAAATCCAGTCCCTGTCATCGTACCTTTCTTAAACAACTTAAGATGGCTAGTAGTCATTTGATTAGAATTTATCTTATTGGAATGTGATTTATTCAATATGTATTAGCTTAGTCTGAAAACTTAGTTGAATATGCCTTTCTCAGAACAAAAGAATATACACATATATCATTTGATTCCGTTGGGAAGAATGCTGTTAAAATGTTGATGGGTTAAATAAATGTTGTTATTAGATATCATCTGTGTATTTTTCAGAATCAGCAATCTGAGTCCAGAACAAGAGCAGGGACTGTGGAAACAGAGGTAAATATGTAAACATATTTTCTGAAGTATTTTGACATGTATATTTTAAGATGTGATATTCCTTTAACTTTGTTACTTAGGCTTTAAAAAAATTGATATTCAGTAAAACTTTAGGGGAAGAAGAATAACTTTTCATTTGTTGCCTCTGCCCTTCTTACTCTAATTATTTTTATTAATGTTTGGTTTCAGCCATAAATCCTCTGCAGCAATTCAGAATGAAACTCCAAAGAAAAAGCCCAAATTGGAATCTAAGCCATCTAATGGAGATAGGTAAAAATGAATTCCTTTAGTGCTGTGAAAATTCAACTTAGTTGAACAGTTATGGCTGATTGCCAGTTATTACTAGGTAAAAGAATAGAACATGTATCTTCTACATTGACTTCTTTGAGTCACCCAGAAGAGTAAACATAATCAGTTAAAATTTTTAACTTAATTTTAGCAATAAGAAAGTGGCACTGAACGATGTTCTATTTGGGGCATAAATTTGGGTTTTGAAAAAAAATCTGAATAGAGAACATTATCTTAATTATTCTTCAGTGAAACACAAAACTAATTGTGATATTTGAAATTGACCTGCTTGGAAAATGTTTTTAGATTTAAAGTATTTTGAGAGTGACTTTGTTTTAGTTCATTAGCCAAAAGTTTGCTGATGTTACTGTACAAATTGGCTGCCTATTGCTTTACACTAGAAGTATTGACCCCCTAAAAGCTAATACTGAATTATATTTCTGCAGGTGTATGTAATGTGTGCCATTAGTAAGGTAATTTGCCAGTTGCATCCATTTCTGTCAGGTACATATTTTTTTGCATTAGCCTTAAGGATGTTTGTGGAATTGTCTAATTTATGCAATTTGAACACCTGCTAATTTTCCTTCTACTTCATTTAACTGTGTTTTACTTTTTTCTTTTTAGTAGCTCTATAAATCAGTCAGCAGATAGTGGGGGAACAGACAATTTTGTCCTTATAAGTCAACTGAAAGAAGAAGTGATGTCACTTAAACGTCTCTTACAACAGAGAGACCAGACCATTTTAGAAAAAGATAAAAAGGTAAGTACATGGTTCACTGAAGCCTGGTAAGGTTTACGTCTTGACTCTTGCTTGATAATTGCAAATTTTGTTAGACTTTCTTTAATAACTTGGTCATGTTTATTGTACATGATTCTTACAAGACACAGAAGCCCAAATTGGAACCTAGGCCATCTAATTATGATATGTAAAAGTGGTACTTCAGAATTTTAGTTCTAAGAATCAATTGAGAGCTGATTAGAATTCTAATAATTTCTGAACATTAGTTTTCAGTAAGCCTGTAATCTAAAATTAGATCTAATGTCTTAATTTGAAAATGAGATGTAAATGGAATATTATGTCAATTCTTTTGGTATAAGAAAGTAATTGAATATAGTCTAATATACCAATTATATATTTATTTCAATTAAGATCAAATAAGTGGAGAAAAATTAATGCTGTGGGAATTTCCTATGTGGTAATGATTAACAATAGGTATCTAAGATAGGAATTAAGTGTACTTATTGGGACTTTATCAGTTAGATAAAGAGGAACATCAAATATGTTGTCTGTTTAGTGAAAAGTTCTAATACTTTCTGTGTGCACTTGAGCAGAATTTTACCTGTTTGGGCCTCAGTTTTCTCATTTTAAAAATGAGAGTATTAACACCATCTCATGGGAAGATGGTTGTGATTAAATGAGAATGTAAAGTGTTTACTTACAGCTTCTGGCATGTATAAGTGCTCATAGCTGCTATTACTGGGGTTTGGTCTTCTTTGAGGGTAGAACCTACTTCTGTACTTGTTTTATGATCCTAGACTGTCTGGTTTGACCTACTTCAAACATACCATAGCAATAGGAAAACATTAAAAACGTTCTTCTAAAATTATGAACAAGATGTGATTATGAATATGTAGTATGTAGCTATCTCTGAGATTCCATAGTAGTGCTTGAGTCTGAGTTGGCTTTTACTTCTGGCATTCATGTAAAAAATGTAACTTTTATGTTATATTTTCCCACACCTTGATGGTTAATGGATTTAAATTTATCTTAATACATTTGTACCTTACCTTAAGCAAATTTGATATATGAAAATTAGGATTGACATAAGACAAAAATAGGATAGTTACGAGTATTTTATTTTTTATGGTTCTTTTTGCTTAACAACAGAATATTTTAAATTAGCTTTAATGGAAATTTGTTTTACACACAAAATATTAGAAACATTTCTGTTACACAAAGACAGGTCTATCTGTACTAACCTAGATAAAAGTTGAATAAAATGGGAAGTTTACTATAAAATAGTGATTCCAAAACTACGTGGTAATGAACTGTGGAATTTTGGCCTTTTTAGATTTTTTTTTTTTTCCAAGCATCACTATTCTATGTTAGTGCAATTAGTGGAAAGTTTTCTGGTTTTGTTATTGTTCCTTTTTTCTTAAACACTAATGGGGATGGAAATTAGCAGTACTATGAGGAAAATAATTGTAAGCCTAAAATAGCTACATACTTAACAGCTTTTTAAAATAATGTAAATGTAAGACAACCACGTTATTTTCTAGAATTTATTTCACTTTATTCAGTGACTTCTAGAGCCAGCCATGTACTAGATCATGAGGATAAAAAGACAAAATAAGACATGATTCTTATCTTCCAGAAATTCATAATCTGGAGGCAACTCACAGTGTAGTGATGAAAATATCATAGCTTATCTGATGTGAACTGACATTTCAGAACGGGAATTCCTTTGTAATGTAGAAAGCAGGATTCAGTTATTCTTTGAATTGGACAAAAAGCGAGAGCTTTTATTCAGAAAATCAGTATATAGGGCACTGTGACTTCCTTTCTGTTTTTGGTGTACTTCTTTGTTTACCGGCTACCGGGTAATTACAGAAAAGAACCTGCAAACCTTTAAAGCTTACGTAATGAAAACCAATTAAAAATAAGCAGAAGCTGTCTTCTGCCTGGTTCGTATGTTGAAATTATATAATACCAACTTATTTTTTAGTATGAAGTCATGAGATTTTGTATCTTTATGTATGTCATTTATATTTATGAAAAAAATTGTCATATAGCTGTCTTTCCTTCCTCAAATCACCATCTTTTTTCTTACGTTGTCTAATTTAGCCCAAATTTTAAAGTAGCCCCCTTTCCTTTCTTATTCCATGTTAGTTGTATTTCTGTGCTTTGTTCTCCATTTTTACCTCAAATCTTAAGTGGTATTGGATATGGAATTCTGGACATAAATTTTAAAATAAAAGCAATATAGCTTTTGGTTGATAAGACTTGTTCCTTTATGTACTTGCCCAGTGTGAAACTTTTTTCTTTTTTCATTGAAAGATTATTTTAACCTGAAACCAGTTTTACTGTTTACTTTGTTTATATATAATGTGAAGTATGTTTTAACTGAAGCATTTTCCAGGGTATTAATCGTTAAGCTTTCCTGTTGGCATACCAGTTGCCAAATTCTGTGTCCAGTGAAACCACCTTTAAAAAGAAACACAAAAGGCAACTTCTCAAAAGTTATACTGATGTTTCAATATTATCTTAACATTAAAATTGTATTAGTGTTAAAGTAGTAAATTAGATAGAATTCATTATATCACAAAACAAATTCTAGATAAGTTACAAAACTCAGTAAACTGCTGTTAACATTCTCCACTTTTATAATGAATTGTGAGTTTATTGTGAAAAATATTTAACAATGATGTGTTTGTGCATATGCATATATATATGTATATATACATGTATATACATGTATATATATATACCTATATATTTATTTTTTTCTTTAATCTTTCAGTTAACTGAACTTAAGGCAGACTTTCAGTACCAAGAGTCAAACTTGAGAACAAAGATGAACAGTATGGAAAAAGCTCACAAAGAAACTGTGGAACAACTCCAGGTAAATGAGATTATTTATGTAAACTGTTAGGCAAAGAGGGGTAAACTTGGTTAATAGGATTCTTTCTCTTAGACTGGTATTGGTATCCCTACTTTATGCATATCTAGAGCATTTTCAGCTTTGATTTTGACTTAAAATACCTTTTAATCCTGCTCCCATTAAAAGTTATTGCCTGAAATCACTTGATAAGGAGATTCAGTAGATTAATTCTGAAACCTTTTGCCTAAAGTTCAGATGGGGTTTTCAGAGGAGGATATCACTGAAGTATGTTCAGTTGATCATCAGGTGAAAAGCAAAAAATTAAAAGTCAGATTCATGAAACTAAGGTGAAAGTAAGGTCTTCAGTACATTGTGTAGTTATTCTTCCTGTTTCCTCCCAGATAACGGGAGGAGAAGTGGGGGTACAAAACCGATTTACGGGACCTCGAGTGGAAGAAATTCATGCTGCATGCAGAGATGCAAGGCCAAAGAGTGCACTTTAACCTCTGTACTGTGATTTTTTTTTTTTTTTTAAACCATCATGGTTTTTTTAAAAAATTTATTTATTTATTTATTTTTGGCTGTGTTGGGTCTTCGTTTCTATGCGAGGGCTTTCTCTAGTTGCGGCAAGTGGGGGCCACTCTTCATCGCGGTGCGCGGGCTCTCTTGTTGCGGAGCACAGGCTCCAGACGCGCAGGCTCAGTAGTTGTGGCTCACGGGCCTAGTTGCTCCGCGGCATGTGGGATCTTCCCAGACCAGGGCTCGAACCCGTGTCCCCTGCATTGGCAGGCAGATTCTCAACCACTGCGCCACCAGGGAAGCCCTGTACTGTGATTTTTAAAGTGCCAGATAGGGTTCTGCTGTATCCACAGCAGGGAGCCTCTAAGGATGTAGGCCAGCCTCAGAGTACTGCAGAGGATACTCAGTAGGGTGTCCATATACAAAACAACTGAATGGTGATGCCAAGAGTCACCACAGTGACGAGGAGGGTGGTTTCTGAGGTCTGGAATGCAGAGATGGAGAGCATCAAACAGAGATTTAGGTTATTTCCTTATTTAAGCCTTTTTTCACCTAGGTTTCATAAATTTAGAAATCAGACTACACTAAGTTAATTATATGTTCTATAGATTTATACATTCTGACATTTGTAGAATTAAGTCTTAAAAGCATAGAAGATGGCAGCACACAGACTTTAGGCTCTTGATGGGAGAGTGTAGCTTGGGAAGGAAGGAATTAATATTGCCCTGCATTTTTTTTTTTTTTTTAACATTGTAATACCAAGGGATATTTGCTATTTTCTATCTTTTGGTTTTGTGTTCTTCATACTTTGAAAATAGCTTAAGTTGAGTAAGATTGTAAAGTGGATTTAGGAACCTGTTGAAATTCAGGGTAGAGATTGCATAGTCGTAATGCTGATCTTACTATTACAGAGAATTCTGAAGAGAAACTTTAGTAGAACCTGACACATAGTAGGAATTCAAATAATTTGTTGAATGAGTGACGATTTATGGAAATGCCCATCTGCCCTCTGTTCTGAGAGATTGCCCATTTTATATATTAGGCTTCTTGTACATTATTGTTTCTCATCCACCAGCAAGCAGTAGTTTTATGTTACTTTACTCATTCAGTTATTAGTGCTGAATGATTACTGGAAACAAAATCTTCTGCATGATGATCTCTGGTTTAATGTGATTTAGCCAAAACATAAATAAATCCAGAATGACATGACAGAAAACCTGTGAGCAGTACTTAAATATGATAAAACTTAGTACTTCTCACTGTTCAGAAGAGCAGTTTGTTTCATTTTGTAGTTGTAAGCACAAGGGAACCTCTCTTTGACATCTTAGCCTGATTGGTATCTTAAGCCTACTTCTTCTTGGTAGCTGAAGTTTCATATAATTTAATAGTAACTAATAACTCTATAGAAGTATACATTTTCAACATAATTTTACATAGGCTGTCTTATTTGCTCCTTACAGTAACTTTAAGTTATGTGGTATCCAGATGACACTGTGGTCACAGAGTCAGAAGTGACATAGAAACCTATATCTTCTGACTCAGATTTAACTATACTTTCTCCTGTTCTGCACTGACTCCCACCTCAGGTTACTCAGGTTTTCTACTTCATCCTTATTGTCAGACCACTTCCCTTTATCATTTGTATTATTACTGGTGACATTCTGTCACAGTTACGTATCCTCTTTTAACCCCACTCCCTTTAGCAACCATGTACTAGTAAGGTTCTCCACCTAAGTGAGTAAACACAGTGAACTGTTTTTCTTATCTTTTTGTGATAAGAAACTGAATGCTGAAGCAGAAAATTTATCTTGTTCTAATAACTCTCAAAACATTTGAAACTACCAAACTTGAAAAATAAGCACTGAGCATCACAAGAAAAAAATTGTCCAAAATACCAAAAAAAAAAAAAAAAAAAAAAACCCCACAACAAATCCCAACCAATCAAACAAAAACCAAATTGTCTAAAATATCAAGAAAGCCAAATAAAAAATATACCTTCATTTAGGAGATAAGTTGATAAAAGGGGAAAGGGAATTAACATTTGAGTGCCTACCATATACCAGCCACTGTGTTAGGCTAAGTGTTTTGTATATTTGATTAACCCTTTCAACTCCTGTTGAGGTAGATGGTGAAGTTTCTGTTTTACATATGAGAAAATAGACTCCCAAGTTACATTGCAGATAAGTGTCAGAGCCAGGATTCAAAGCAGGATCTGTGTGATTCATAATCCACATATTCTTTTCTTGAGGCCAGCATTTCTAAACATTTTTAACTTAACTTGCTTAAGAGTTCTTAAGTAATTGATTTTTGCATGGTGCATAATAAAGAAGTAATATTAGGATAAATAGTTTAATGCATATATATTAAATATTACTATAAAGTATATCTTAAATGTACCGAAATAAGGATAAGACAGATTTGGACTTGTCCCCATTTAACAACTGACTTACTGTTTATTTTTCTTAAAGGCTTTTTTCTTACATAATTTATCAGCAAAAAAATTTACTAGTGACGTGATTAGGACACTGAATATATACATGCAGATTGAAAATTAGCTGCTAAAGAATTAAAAGGAAAAACTTCTTTCAATACCTAAGGTTTGAGTTCTTGTATTTCATACTTAGAATATGAAAATTATAAACTCATTGATTTTTTTGTTTTTTTCTTGATGAATGAGAAAAGATAGTTTGAAAATTAACTCTTTAATGATTTGCTATGTCAGTGTAAACACTTTTGTATAACTTACAGATCTGACAGAGATCTCTTTGAGGCAAGTTTGCAGACATTTTCCTTTTTTTTATGCCCTTCGTTAATTTGTATTTTAAAATTTCTGTTTCTTAAGATTCCTTTTTTTTAACCAGTGAGTCTATTATAGTTATATATTGAATAATATGTAGCAAACAATGAAAAGAAAACAACTTACAACTACTGTGTTTACTAGGACTGGTCAGCTGAGTAATACACCAATTGATAATGGTTGCGTGCACTTGACTTCCACTAACTGCCAGGCATTCTCACTGATTTGTCATCTGAGTTTCTCAAACTATTTCGTTTTAAAGGGAAAATAAAAATCCTTTTAAATTCTTGATGATTTTCCAAATTTGAAATTGAATTTGAAATTACCACCTTAATTATTTAATAATCGTGGAATAGAGAAATGCTATTAATCATACAGTTGAACATTAAAAAATGATTTGACTTGCAAATGTAAGATAGCTAGGATATTTGCATTTTGGAGGTCTCCCTATTAATTAGGGAGAATTTGATTGGAGAAGGGTTGGAGAGTGGAAGTACAAAGCCTGGGAAAGGTTTATATTCTACGAAACTGCTTTAAGATGGTATATACTGAAAAGGCAGAGTGCCATACAAAGGCTAAAATTAGAGTAGAAGATAAAGCACTGAGGTTAAAAAAAGTGTAGATAATAAAAAATCTTGAGACCTGTGCAGGAAAATGGTTTTCAAACATAAACCAGAAGATATCTTCTGAAATTTTGTCAGTGCTCAGATTCCAAACTGTTGTCAACATTCTCCCTGTTTTGGCTCAAAAACTCCAAAAGCATTTGTGTATTAACATATTTGTATATATGGAGGGTCCTTTATTATCTACATTGCCACAGTTAAGAGATTACACAGGGAGATGGATGTAGTCAAAGTTTGAAAATATTCACTGAAGGCCCCCCCATTTATACTTTCCTCCTCACTAAACACTAGTGACTGCCATAGCACATTGGCTTGAGGACAGTGTGTTTGTCAGTGGTGGATGGAACATTTGAATGACTTGCAAATTCAGTTCAGATTGATGGCAAAATGAAATCTCGAATCTTTGAAAAGAAATTTCAGCCTTTCATGAAACTGAAAACAGTGATGATGTGTAACTGCTCAAGTTACATCAAAGCCAATACCAAATAACTGTATGCCAATTAAAGGAACAACAACAACAACAAAAAGACCAGAAAGGGTGGTTGTGATGGGTGCTTCAAAAAGTTTTCTTTTGAATATCATTAAGTTAAGAGAGTAGTCCCTTTGGTAAAGTGATAAAGTCTGAATATTTTTGCAAAAAGGACCTGTTATGCTTGCTCTATAAATAGGTAAACATCAAAATGAAAGACTTTGTAGAGTTTGTCTGAAAATAGCCCTCTCAAATTATCACTTGTTATTTGATCTTATTAATTATACAACGGTACTTACATTCATAGTTTCTGTTTCATGTTTTTAAGATAAAACAAAAATATTTTTCCCCTATTTAAAATTTTGACCCTCTTTTAAAGGGATTCACTTTAAGTTGCCTTTTGTGTAACCAATTATATCTTTGGACAACAATTACTTTAATATTGACATTACAAAGGGGGCTGATAAACGAATCTAGGATTTTCCTTCTACATATCCAACATTAAAGAGATGAACCTAAATATATCAACTCTTTCATTTATTCTGTTAGTGTTTCAATAAAATATTTGAAGTAGTATTCTTCAGCAGAACTTAATGTTTGAAACATTTTTAATTGTAAATGTTTTTGTCTTCCGCAGGCCAAAAACAGAGAACTACTCAAACAGGTTGCAGCATTGTCAAAGGGTAAAAAGTTTGACAAAAGTGGAAGCATATTAACATCCCCTTGAGAAGTGGTTATTCATTAGTGTTTCTGCTGAAAATGTAAAATTGGAAAAAAATTCTGTGAAGCCCTTAAATTCTGTGTAGTGGAAAAATATTTTTGCACACCAAACGAATTGGCATGTTTCCTATTCACTTTTGTAACTGATATACAGCATTTTTTAAGTTGTATAACATTCAAATAAAACTTCAACTGGTTTGAAGCAACTTTTAAATTATTTGATACCCAGGAACTTTTTTGCCAGCAATAGTATTAAACAGTTGTAAGGGAGTGCATGAGTAGTGCTCTTTATAAAATACAACATGCAATAATAGAGTAGGTATGGTTTTCAGAAGTCAGAGCAGCAGGGCTTTTTGTTTTGTTTTTTTTTGTTTTACACTATGCTAATTTCATATAAACAGTTTTCAATTTAGAAATACAGAAACTTTTAAACAAGAAAAATTGTGAACACTGGTTTTTTAGTAATTGTGTTTTTACTTTTCATGAACATGACTTTAGGAGAGAATCATGGTGCTTTTATTAAATGGACTTCAGAGTATATGTAAATATGTTTTTTAAAGTTACATCGTTACCATTAGTTAGTAAACTAGTATTTTCATTATTGGTATAGGAATTAATGTTTATTGTACAGTATCTGAGGTAAATGTGTTTGTTTTGTAAAAACGACTGTAGATTTTTACTTACAAGTGCCTTTTTGCCACCTAATGTTTTTATTTATAGGAATGCTGATCTTTTGTACATACAGTTTGTTTTAAAATCATGTTTAATAAATGTTTGTATATAAATGCATATGTACAGAAGCCTATTTCGAAAGGAAATCAAAGTTGCTAGTAAAATGTTTGAGGTTGCATTAAGAACTGATAATGCATCTAGACTTTAGATGATTTTGTGGTTTGTTTCTGTGTGATATGGGAAGCTGTTGGTCATTGAATTCATTGAATTATGTCAAAATACTTCCCAAAAGATTTAATTTTAAATCACTTCTGATAGAATAATTTTATTTTTTATGTCATATGGCTTCATGTTCATATTTTGTGTTACATGTTTTATTTTTCTTTTATTAAAATTTTTAAAAATTAATAATTTTTCTGCAGTGGTCCATATATCTGCTTTCCCTATAATATGTGGTTATCTAAGTTAATATTTATGTACACCATACTTAATTTGTAAGTTTAAAGCAAATCTGGAGAAAAATTAAATATCTTTTAAATCAATCTGTGGTTATCTTTAAATAAATTGGAATCTACTGCAAGATTCAGGCACTATTTATAAGAAAATTATATCAGAGTCTTTAAAATTGTCTATAAAAGGTAAAGGTAGGGTGGGATAGGTTAGGAGAAGTTATTGACTAATTGTGTTCTAATCTAGTGGTTTTCAGCCTGTAATAGAATTGATCTCCTACTTAGTAAATGCCAGTTCAGAGTTTCAGTTCAATTTTAAAGCGTCAAGCATTGCTAGATATACTGTATAGAGTAGAAGGCTCCTTCTCTTAGGAATTTATGGGCAAAGTAAATTTGTTTCAAGTAAACTGTTATTAAATTTATCAGTCTTGAAGCATTGATTATGAATGTCCTATCAAAGATCCTCTTTCCGCAGAACACAGGATGATTGTAATAATTGTTTTTAACATGATTCATGTTTCAGTAGATTATTCCTATAGTGATTCATTATAAACAGATATCAAATAATACTTTGTCCAATTTGAAAACATATAATCTAGGGTAATTTTCAAGTGATAGTAAAATACTGAATCAGTCAGACTTGGAAGAATTAAACCAGTTTATTTTTATGAAATCTTCATGCAATAATCTTCCTAAACTTAGTGTTCTCAACAATGATAGGTAATTGTCTCCTTAACACAGATTTTAATGTTTTCAGGATTTGCTAAATTCATAATACCGTCATTACCTTTCTTCAAAATTTATAATGTTTGTATTCTGGTTTCATAGCCATTTGTCAATCCACAGTGGTCATTATGGTTTTAAACTGTGTAATAGTTCTTATACCTTGTTGGAGCTGCTACAAAAGAAAGATGCCCCTTCCCCGTTTTTTAGGTAAGAGATTAAAATTCAAATGAGTCTAAATACTTAAGCTTTGTAAATTCCAAGGCTAAAACCTTTTAGGGGCTTCACAGTATTTAGTCCTAATTAAATGCCCTCTCTTTATTCCATGACCTGGTTTTATAACTTAATTATTTTGCAGTTGTATAAACTAGTAATTGAGTCCCAGTCCTGAATCTGTAGTGTATTGACATAATGACCTGATATCCTCTCAATGTGGACCTGTAAGGAGATACTATGGTGTGACGTATTGTGCTTTCTAGCCTGTTTTCAGCTATCGATTAGCATTTACCAGTGAGGGTCATTTTGGCTCCAGTTATCTATGTATTAATAGCCTGTGAATATTGCAGTCCTTTTTAGATTGTATTGGTCTAAATATGCATTCTGCAGTGAACCTGTTAAGCTGTTCACATGTATAGACTATTGAAATACTGTACCTGTACACATCTGACTGTTGACATTTTGTACTTTTTTTCTAAATCCAATATTTCACAATAAAAACTTGTCAAAAAGCTTTGTATTGGTTTCCTATTGCTGCTGTAACAACTTAGCACAAATTTAGTGGCATAAAATAGCACAGATCAATTCTCTTACAGTTCTGGAGGCCACAAGTCCAAAATCAGTTTCACTGGGCTAAAGTCAGGGTGTTGGCAGGTCTGGTTCCTTTTGGAGGCTCTTGGGAAGTAAGTGTTTTCTTGCCTTTTCTAGCTTCTGGAGCTGCATTCCTTGCATTCTGTGGCTCTTTGCCCCCTCCTGCATCTTCAAAGCCAAAAGTACAGCATCTTCAAGTGTCTCTGTGTCTGTTGTCATATGATCTCTCTTTGGTCATAGTGTCTCTCTCTGTTCCCCCTTATAAGGACATTGTCGGGCACACCTGGATGATCAGGATAGTCTCCCTATCTCAGGTCCTTAATTACATCTGCATACTCCCTTTTGTCATGTAAGGTAACATAGTATTTATATATTTATATGTTCCAGGGATTAGGACTTGGACATCTCAGGGGACCGTTATTGAGCCTACAGTAAGATTCACCTAGATTTTTCTAAAACAATAGATTTGAAGGAGTTGACTCAGACCAAACAAGTTTAATTTTCCTATCTGTTAAGACTGCTCTCATGAAATAGTTATTTTCCTGAAAAGAAATTATATAAATTTTTATTGTGCTATTTCAAAGCAACAATAGGTGAATCAAGCTATATGTAGTTGAGGTTTTTGCAAACGTTGGAACATGACTAGAACCATGCTAGATCGTTTGATAGGATAAGAGTTGAAGACATGCCTTTAATTTCTAGCCTAGCTGGGGAGACAATATACATGAAAAAATACCTGGAACTTAATTAAAATGCAATAGAAGCTAATAGCTTTTAGCAAGGGCATTCGCAGGATTGTGGGAAAGGTTAGTCTATATCATTGTTTTCTCAAACTTGAGTGTGCATCAGTCAGGAATGGGAGTGTGGGGCTTGTTAAGCATGTGTTGCTGTGCCTCAGCCCCAGTTTCTTGAGTCCATGGCTCTGGGATGGGGCCCCAAAATTTGCATTTAGAACTCCCAGGTAATGCTGATGCTTCTGGCCCAAGAAGTATAGAAATTAAAAAAAAAGAAGAAAAAGAAAAGAATGAGGTTTAAGAGACAATGAGTGGAAGACATTTGGGGAAGAATAAACTTGGAAAAGTTTTTGGAGATGTATTTTAAAAGCAGTTTGGGTAGTCTCCAGTAGATTTTTGAAAAGGAAGTCATGTAAGACCAGATAATTTGACACTTTAAGAAGACTGTAGAAATCATTTTCTCCAACTGCTTTTATCTCATAGCCAAAGAAATGGAGCAAGAAAGGGCAAATGACTAAAGTATTGACTTTTATTCATGTCCTGACATTTTCTAAAAAGAATTTAAGGTAGCTTGGTTTAAGTGATTTGTACCTAGCCAGTTTGCCACACAAATGAAGTTTTAAGGAGGGATGTGTATAGTCATATCAGACATAGCTAAGAAGTTGAGGATAGTGAGAAAAGTCAATTGGATGCAACAAGCTTATGCCTTGACATATAAGGTACAGAATTTGGTTTTTTAATCGACAAGGAGATGGTAGATGATTCAAGCCCAGTGTTCTTTCTCTCATGTTTAATGTGATATGATTGCATTTGGAACGTGTAGTGCTAGTCACCACTTTTCAAGAAACACATAGTCTGAAAAGTTATATGATTAGAGGGTTGGAAACTGTATCTTGACTAAAATGATTGACTTGTTTCCAAAATAGAGAAGAAAGAGACCGACAACCCTCTAGCAAACTAGGCGAGAGAAATGAATAGACAGTTCATAGGAAAAGTGTACATGGTTCTTAACCATGTGAAAAGATGTTCAACTTCACCCATAATAAGAAAAATGAAAATCAAAAGTATATGGAGTTACAATTTCTCACCTGTAGGTTTGCAGTATTCCAAATCTGACAACATACTTTGTTGACAAAGTTGTGGGGAAACACTTTCCTATATTCCTATTGGTTATTGCAAAACAGTCCCTATGGAGGTAAATTTTAATAACCAGCAAAATTACACATGCATTTGTGCTTTGCCCTAGCAATCCAATTTCTAAAATTCTATCCCGAACACACACTTAGAAAAAAAAAATTAAAAAAAAAATAGCTTCAAGGGCTTGGTTAAAAAACTATGATATGTCCATATAATGGATACTATGTAAGCTGTAAAACTAACTCAGCTACTTCTCTAGGATACATTGTTAATTGAGAGAAGCAAACTAGAGGAAAGTGTGTTGTAGCATGTTACTATTTAAGAAGGGTAGGGCTCTACCCGCACACATACACACAAATATATGATTATATTTTTTAAAAATCGAAGGTTTAACCATAATTTTAAAAAAATGGTTACCAATAAGGGGGTGGGAGGAGGAATACCGTTGGAAGGGACAATGTTGGAAGCTAGAATTCTTGGAATATACCATGTTTTGTTGATTTGACTTTGGAGTCACTTAAATATTTTTACAATGTTACAATCAAAAAAAAAAAAAAAAAAGAAACACCAAATGTACCTAAATATATAACCTGCTGGTGCCACAACCACACAGATAACTATGCTAATTGCTATAAAATGCAATAATTTGTACCTCCCTAGTGGGATATGTCCTAAAGTAAAAAAGAACTGCAAAATCATCTTACACTGTTGACAGTCATATTGGTGACAGTGTCAGCATTCTGAAATTATTGTGTGGGATAAAACATTGTGAATAAGGCAAGTGAATAATTATGTGATTTTCTAATTCTATCATTCCATTCAATGTTTAGGACTAGGATTCTTGGCTAAAGAGAAAGGAGATATAAGTTTAGGAAAATCTGTAGAGCCCTGTTTTTAATTAGAATTATCAGCGTAAACTCAAGTTACTTTAAGAAGAAATAGATATATTCAGTAGGAAAAAGTATAAAATGAGCCTGCATATCTTGTCAGGTCAGATAGCAAGGAAGCTATCAAGGATGATTTAGTACACTCTCAAAAGACTCAGGAGCCAGCTGGCAGATAGCACAATTTGAACATCAATATAGAAAATAATATCTGTAGTGGGTGGAAACACTGAATATGTTTAAATACATGAGTTCAAAATGATACAAAATAAAGAGACACCATAAAAAACCCAAAGCACTAACTGATCACCATTGGAGGATACTAGCAAGCTGACTCAATATTTTGAAAACTGGTAAATAAACAGAAAAGAATTCAATATTTCCTGCAGTTCCCATACACACTGTACCTCTGGATAGGCAAGTAGTAAATGAGGGATACTTTTTCTTAAAAAAAAAAGAAGTTCCATTTAATGAGTGAAAAAGGAATGATGGAATTACAGTATCATCACTTTGCAACTTCCAATGAATTAATGGAGATAATAAGCATTGGCCATGCTATTGTTCAGCTGCTAAAAGTAAACAACGAGACTCACTCTTAGCATCACGTGCTTTCTGAGGGAGGAGCAGACTATGACCCATAGAGTAGTTTTGCCAAAAAGAATCATACCTAAATCTGATCAAGTATCTACCAATTTACAGGAAAGAGAACAGCATATTATGCTGAATGACACCGAAGGGATGCAGTTGGCGCAATTGTTTCTTCAGTAATTTGCAAGGAGAGAAAAGTGATGGAGGGGAGTTGGAAGGAAACATACAAGGTGAGAGGTACTTAGAAGATATCAACCAATCACAATAGGTGGACCTGATTTGGATCTTGAATCAAAAAAACTTAAAAATTGAAAAAAAAAAACATTTTAGCATTTATGACGCAACGGGAAATTTGAATATTGACTGGTTATTTAATAATAGCAAGGAATTACTGTTAAACTTTTAGGTGTGATAATGGCTTTATTGCAGCTATGTTTAAGACACCTACTCAAATACTTACAGTGAAATGACATGATGTTTGGTATTTGACTCAGAATAATATAGGGAGGGATGTGGATGGGAATATAAACAAAACAGGATTGACTGTAGTTGTTAATTATCGGAATTGAGTTCTGGAATTGGTATATGGCAGTTTATTATACTCTTCAGTTCAACTTTAGTGTAAGTTAAGGTTTTTTTTTCATAATAAAAAATACCACCACCGACCCCGCTGACTTATGGCTCACCTTAAACAATACACCTTCTTTGAAAAAATTAAGGATAATACCAATAAAGAGTAGAAATAAGGGGAAAAAACCCACCCACAATTCTACCACCTGGGGACATTCGTGTTTCTGTTTTGTACATTTTCTTCTAACATTATCTGTGAGTAAGGGCTATAATCATGTTGCAATAATTTTGATTCCTGTTTTCATCCTTCCCTTCTCCCCTCACCTCCATAACAAAAGCAACTCCTACATTATAAAAAAACATTTGTAGTAATTTCATAGCCTTACTTTCATAGCCATACATGTAAGGCAGTAGAGCCTAGTATTTAAGACCACTATTTTTGGAGTCAAATCTAGTTTCAAAGCCAGCTCTGCCATTTATTAACTGGAAGTTTTGGGGGTATATTTATGAATATCCCCGAGTCTCAGTTTCCTCATCTGTGTCACAATTTATAGGGTTGTTATTGGCAGTTAAATAAGATAAAGTATTAATATACAAAGCACTTTACATAATCTCTGGCACATGGTAGACATACAATATGACTAGGCAATTGTTTACTTAATCAACTAAATATTTTTAAAGATAACATGAAGGCTCACTGTGCCTTTTCAGTTTTCAAGCATGTTTTTTTTTTTTTTTATAAAGGGGTACTTTTTTTTTTTTTAAAGGAACTCCTTTATTTACTTATTTATTTATTTATTTATCCTTGGCTGTGTTGGGTCTTCGTTTCTGTGCGAGGGCTTTCTCTAGTTGCAGCAAGTGGGGGCCACTCCTCATCGCGGTGCGCGGGCCTCTCACTATCGCGGCCTCTCTTGTTGTGGAGCACAGGCTCCAGACGCGCAGGCTCAGTAGTTGTGGCTCACGGGCCTAGTTGCTCCACGGCATGTGGGATCTTCCCAGACCAGGGCTCGAACCCGTGTCCCCTGCATCGGCAGGCAGATTCTCAACCACTGCACCACCAGGGAAGCCCTCAAGCATGTTTTTTGATGAGTCTGATGACAACAGACTATTAGGGTTGATTAATGTCTTCATAGTTTTTAACCATGGAACTAATTTTCTTTTATCAAATAAAATCTTATCAGGAGTACCAATATGTAAAACAAATAAAAGCTGAGACACTTTGGTAGAAGTCAAGGCAAGGATGGGGTCCCTTTCTTTGCAGGATTCAGTACAGCAGATGTTGGTGGCTGAGTCGTTGATAATGCGACATAATCTAAATATCTTAGTTATTTTAATTATGTCTGAGTTATTGCTGATTTTGAACTAATTGAGAATCTCAATGACTGTCACCTTATTGTACAGGTGTTTTCATTTCAGAGGAGTGAATTTCCTATTAAACTATAAGCATCTATTATGTACTACGTGCCAGTCCCTGTGCCAGTTGCTACAAAGATGCAAAGATAGATCTTCATTCTCAGGAGCTCACAATCTAGAAGAAACAGCCAGGTAATTAAGTTATTTCAGAAGGTATGATAAATTACAGATATTCATGAATGATAACATTAAGAAGGGAGTTACTAAGATAAAACCATTTTTTTAAAGAAAATAAACCCCTAGGAATTCCCTGGTGGCGCAGTGGTTAAGAATCTGCCTGCCAATGCAGGGGACATGGGTTTGATCCCTGATCCGGGAAGATCCCACATGTTGCGGAGCAACGAAGTCCGTGCGCCACAACTACTGAGCCTGCACTCTAGAGCCCATGAGCCTCAACTACTGAAGCCCGTGCGCCTAGAGCCCGTGCTCTGCAACAAGAGAAGCCACCACAATGAGAAGCCCGCGCACCGCAACAAACGGTAGCCCCCTCTCGCCACAACTAGAGAAAGCCCACATGCAGCAACAAAGACCCAACGCAGCCAAAAAAAAAAAAAATACATACAAAGACACATGACTTCCAGAACATTACACTTGCCTGTTTAACTTTTCTTGCTGCTTCTTAGTTTCTTTTGCTGGTTATTTCTTATACCCTTACATCGAATGGTTAGAGTTGCTCAGGGCCCAGTCCTTGTATCTTTCTATATATCTACTTTTTAAAAATATATAATATATATACATATTTTTTTCATTTCTTAAGCTCATTAAATATTATCTATAATATTATCTGTAAGCTAATGACTCCCAAACTTACGGCAGAAGTCTGGACCTCTCTCCTAATTTCCAGACAGTCTATCATCTCCATTTGAGTGTCTAAAATGCTTCTCAAACCCAACATCCACAATTGTGTGCTCCTGATCTAGACCCTCAAGTCCAAACAACTCCAGAGCCAGCTCCTCATGCTGTTTTCCCATCTTGGCGACTCAATTCTAGTTGTTCAGGCCAAAATCTTTGGTGTCAGCGTTGACTCTTTATCCCTCTCACTCCATATCTGTCCTTCCAAAATTTCTGTCAGCTCTAACTTCAGAATATGTCCAGGATTTGACCACTTTTCACCATCTCCACTCCTAACTGGTCTCTCTGTTGCCTGCTGGCTATTCTCAACAGAGAAGCAGAGAGTGATTTTTTTTTTTTTTAACATCTTTATTGGAGTATAATTGCTTTACAATGGTGTGTTAGTTTCTGCTTTATAACAAAGTGAATCAGTTATACATATACATATGTTCCCATATCTCTTCCCTCTTGCATCTCCCTCCCTCCCACCCTCCCTATCCCACCCCTCCAGGTGGTCACAAAGCACCGAGCTGATCTCCCTGTGCTATGTGGCTGTTTCCCACTAGCTATCTATTTTACATTTGGTAGCGTTTATATGTCCATGCCACTCTCTCACTTTGTCACAGCTTACCCTTCCCCCTCCCCGTATCCTCAAGTCCATTCTCTAGTAGGTCTGTGTCTTTATTCCCGTCTTGCCACTAGGTTCTTCATGACCTTTTTTTTTTTCTTACATTCCATATATATGTGTTAGCATACTGTTTTTGTTTTTCTCTTTCTGACTTACTTCACTCTGTATGACAGACTCTAACTTCATCCACCTCATTACAAATAACTCAATTTCATTTCTTTTTATGGCTGAGTAATATTCCATTGTATATATGTGCCACATCTTTTTTTTTTTTAAACATCTTTATTGGAGTGTAATTGCTTTACAATGGTGTGTTAGTTTCTGCTTTATAACAAAGTGAATCAGTTATACATATACATATGTTCCCATATCTCTTCCCTCTTGCATCTCCCTCCCTCCCACCCTCCCTATCCCACCCCTCTAGGTGGTCACAAAGTACCGAGCTGATCTCCCTGTGCTATGTGGCTGCTTCCCACTAGCTATCTATTTTACGTTTGGTAGTGTATATATGTCCATGCCACTCAGAGAGTGATTTTATTAGATGATATCATATCCTGTCATCCCTCTACTCCAGTGGTTCTCAGCTGGGAGTTATTTATAGCGCCTCCAGGGATATTTGGCAATGTGTGTGCGCGTGTGGTCTAGTGCTGCAAACATCAGCCTGTTAGAGGTGAGGGATGCTGCTAACCGTCTTACATGCACAGGACAGCCCTGCACAACAAAACACTGTCAGGCCCAAATGTCAACAGCGCCAAGACTGAGAGACCCTGCCCCACTCCAAACCCTAAAATGGCTCTACATCTCAGCCCTCACTATGGCCTCAAAAGCCTTGACTTTAACATAAATCTTTCTACCAGAGCTTCCCTGGTGGCGCAGTGGTTAAGAATCCGCCAGCCAACGCAGGGGACACAGGTTCAAGCCCTGGTCTGGGAAGATCCCACATGCCGCCGAGCAACTAAGCCCGTGAGCCACAACTACTGAGCCCACGCGCCTAGAGCCTGTGCTCCGCAACAAGAGAAGCCACCGCGATGAGAAACCCGTGCACCGCAATGAGGAGTAGCCCCCGCTCGCCACAACTAGAGAAAGCCCGCACGCAGCAACAAAGACTCAACACAGCCAAAAATAAATAAATTAAATAAATAAATGTATATTAAAACACACACACACACAAATCTTTCTACCGTATTACAGCTTTTATGGCCCACCAGTGAAGCAGCTATCCCCTTTTCATTTTCAATTCTATGATTTAAACGTTAAAGAGGAATGAAATATATTTGAAAGGTTTTACTGATTTTAAATTTCTACTCATGTCCACCAGGGGGTGGGCTTTACTGCTAAATAATACTACACAAGCTTCGTTGGCTGTGCAGCTGTGGTGGAGTCACTCTGGTAGGAGCAAGCATTCTCACAGCTACTCTTTGTGACAAAGTTTTGTCATATATAGGATATATATTGTTATAAGTGGGATAACCCATTTGCAGAAGCAAATTGCAGAAGAACTGGTTTTGCACAATTCCAAAATACACCTTTTCAATTCACTCAACCGATTAGCTCACAAAAGATGAGTTTTAAAATGTTTGTCTTGGGACAAATTGTTTTTGAATTCAGAAGTGCTATTTTAAAAAGAGTTGCTTTAAAGATTTCTGTCTTGACGTTCTGTGCACATGTCTTTCTCTTAAGCCAGTCCTGCTGATGCACTAGGGACATTTGTTTGGGCCTTCCTCCTCCTACCTGTGAGGGAGCTCCTGCACCCAAGACACTTAGGGGTGACATAATGGGTCAGGGAATCAACAGTCCTAAGTCAGAGGCCCTCCATCCCCAGCTAAGTTATGTCTCCCAGAGAGGGTTGACATGGCCACTGCATTGTTGAGCTGGTCTATGTCAAAAGTAATGCCAAAGTCCTGGGTTGTATGACACGCAGCTTGTGTAGCCGTCAACAGTGACCTGAGACTGGGCGTACCCACGGGGCTGGAATGATATGGTTTGAGTCAAGCTATGAATGTATTGAACAGCTCCTAAATGACATTTCTTTGTAGCGTTTTGCTCATTTTTGCACATTTCATGCGACATGGATTTTTGTTTGAGAGGGTTATTAGGCCTCCCTTATTCCTTAGTAATGGGACAGGTCTGCCAGGGTATCAGGAACTCATATGGACTGGGTCATTCAGCTTCTATTGAAAACCCCTCTTTTTAATAGTCTTAATTGTCAATGCAGCTAGAAAAATCGTTTCTCCCTTGTCCATATAACAACCAACCAAACTGCTAGCTACTTCTAACCAGGATAGGGCTTCTGAATTTTCTTAGTGGGATGAAATCACTAATTTTTTTTGAGGCTCTAGGCCAAATATATTACATGCATTACCCTTGTGAATAATAAACCTGGCATGTGGCAAGTTATTTCCAAGTACAGTTTTAGAGATTCCCTGAAAATGAATGAGTGGACCTGGCAATAATGATGGGGTAGAACAGGCATGAGGAGGTAATATGAGAAGCCTAGAGTGTAGCTGGAAGGAAAATGGAGCATTAGGAAAAGTGGAGTTCAGGTAGAAATCAACAAACACCATAGGCCAGCATAATTGCTGCATCCAACTTTTGTTTATGTTAAAATGACTTTATACAAGTCTGACTTAGTCTGGGGTTATGGCATAACCATCCTACAGCTGAGTGCCTTTATAGTCAAACTAAAAGCCAAAACTAACAATTGGTTTAAAAAGAATGTATTTATATATTTTATATAAGATAAAAAATAGATATATTTGAATCTGCATTCTTATTACTTTACATCATTTTCAAATTGTCAAGTTCTTTTCTACTGTAAATTTTATTAATGCAAGCTGAAGGTTTAAAAATGGCTGCAGGGATTCAGATACTTCTTTTAGAAATCATTCCCAAGTACCTCTCAAAAGGAGTGAAAGGCTTTTTATATAATGTTTTCCTTGCCTCACCTTGTGATTTCCTTCAGCATAGCAGCACTAAGCAAACAGAAGCCACGATGTAGGCTTCTGATGTCATTGGCTGCCTGCTCCTATGGTTACCAAGATGGGCCCTGGATTCCTGATCATCTATGTCAGTGAAGTGGCCTGGTTCCTAGACCATGAATATCTGTGTAGCTGTACAGAGTAGAAGAAGAAAAGGGAACTTGTCAGTATTTAGTCTCTCCTTCGGGTAAAGAAATTTGAGGATGTTGTGATATAAATTATTTTTGAAATATAAAGCACTACGCATTCTCCATGTTCTCTAAATAACTGTTCTCAATCCACTCGTCTCAAGGTACTGCTGAAGGAAGAAAACCTTTTGGGAACATTTGAATGGAAGTGCAAAGCAAACATTTGAATTAGGAATCGGGCTATGAATTCAGCTTGCACATACAGATCATTTGTATTAGGGTATGAGATTAAAAGTCATGATTGAGATGCCAAGATACAATAGATAGTAGATACCAAAGTGAGATGAGCCATCTTCGGGAACTTGGGAAAAGGAGGTAACTGAAAACCCAGGACACGATTATTTTTTTGTTTTTTAATTGAAGTATAGTTGATTTACAATGTTGTGTTAATTTCTGCTGTACAGCAAAGTGATCCAGTTATACATATATATATATACATTCTTTTTCATATTCTTTTCCATTATGGTTTATCACAGGATATTGAACATAGTTCCCTGTGTTATACAGCAGGACCTTGTTGTTTATCCATTCTATATATAATAGTCTGCATCTGCTAATTCCAGACTCCCAATCCATCCCTCCCCCACTCCCTGCTCCCTTGGCAACCACAAGTCTGTTTTCTATGCAGGACACAATTCTTAAGCCCCTCCAACACTGAGGGTCTAAATGGTTGAGAGCAGTACCTAGGAGAAGATTCGTTTGGAGAGAGCAGATCTGTAAGCCCTTCTCTCCACCCAAGGAGGTAGGTTTGGGGTGTGAACCCCATGAAAAGAGAGGATCTTCAGTGAACTTACTTGAAGAGCTTGATATGTTCCCTGACACCGGGGCGATAAAATGGACTTCTCCCTGGAAAATCTAAAATCTGGGAAAGATGGCTGGCTTAGCTAGCTTCTCTGATGGTGCCAACTAAGGACAAGTTCCTGCATCCAGACTGGTTTCCATTCTCAGAGATTACTGAGTCAAGGGTATGTGAGTAGTGCTTCCAGCTGTGGGAAATATGATCTAGTCAACTTGGAGTTGGTCCGAGTTTTGTCCAAGAGGACTGCTTTGGGTGAGTTGGAGATGGGCAAAGAGGGGATCCCAGCAAAGGGTCTTCATTGAAGAGTCAGAAGACAAACCTGAGCTTTAAGGGGCCCAGTGAGTCACAGGAAAGTATCTTGTCTGCTGTGGAAAGTACAATACAAAGTTCCCCGTGGCCTGGAGGGAGATCTCAAAAGAACTCGTGAAACACCAACTCTGCCCCAGCCACCGTCCCGTCGCAAGAGAAGAAATCAGTTGTAAACATTTGCCAAATTCAAAGAGCGAAGCCATCTTAGAAACACATCATTAAAATAAAAACTCCCACTCTGTTTACTGTTCTTGCATCTCCCTGCTTTGATGCTGGCTGGGTCAGAGATGTTGGCTGGCTGGCAGAAGAGAACAAACGCTAAATGAGGTAGAGAAGGCTCAGGACCTCTCTCCCCACTGAAATGGCTGGTCCACAGCAGTCCTCAGCTGGAGAGGAGAAGACGTCTCAACGTTATAATTTTAAAGTTTTAATTAATACGTAGGTGTGGTAGATGAATTAATTTAGCCCCATGAATCACACCTTCCAGTATTCACACCCTGGTGTAGCCCCCTCCTCCAGTGATTCTGGGATGACCCTATGTCTCCCTTTAACCAACATAATGCAAAGGAAGTGATGTTGTGTCAGTTCTAAGCCTCAGCCTTTAAGAAGGTCTGGCAACTTCTAATTTTGTGCTTTCGGGGTCATTCATCCAAGAAGGCCAGATCTCCTGCTAAAGAGACCACATGGAAAGGCCACATGGAGAGGAAAAGTCCGAGACTAGATAGAAAGGAAAAGGAGCTGTCCCACTCTCCCCTGATTCGCTTCAAGCAAATCCTAATCATCATATAATCGCACCCATAAATATTTTAATATGTATCTCTACACGAAAAAGATTCTTTCTAAAAACCTAACATTTAATTCTATTATCTCATTTGATAATGAGATAATGATCAGTGTTCAAATTTTCCTCATAAATCAGAATAGGATATGTATAGGATTAAAATTAAGATCTATATAAGGTCTATATGTTGCATTGATTATGTCTCTTAAATCTTTCTTCATCTCAAACTTCTTTTATTTCCCCTCCCACACCCCACACCTCAGGGATGAGAATCTTTTTTTTTTTTAACTTTTTATATTGGAGTATAGTTATTTAACAATGTTGTGTTAGTTTCAGGTGTGCAGCAAAGTGACTCAGTTGTACATATATATGTATCTATTCTTTTTCAAATTTTTTTTTTATTGGAGTATAATTGCTTTACAATGTTGTGTTAGTTTCTGCTGTACAATGAAGTGAATCAGCTATATGTATACCTATACCCCCTCCCTCTGGGACCTCCCTCCCACCCACCCCCCCCAATCCCACCCATCTAGGTCATCGCAGAGCGCTGATCTGAGCTTCCTGTGCTTCACAGCATGTTCCCGCTAGCTATCTATTTGATGCATGGTAGTGTATATATGTCAATCCTAATCTCCCAATTCTTCCCACCCTCCCCTTCCCACCCTGTGTCCACATGTCCATTCTCTACGTCTATGTCTCTATTCCTGCCCTGCAAATAGGTTCATCTAGTCCATTTTTCTAGATTCCACATATGTGCGTTAATAAACGACATTTGTTTTTCTCTTTCTGGCTTACTTCACTCTGTATGACAGACTCTAGGTCCATCCACATCTCTACAAATGACCCAATTTTGCTCCTTTTATGGCTGAGTAATATTCCATTGTATATATTTACGACATCTTCTTTATCCATTCATCTGTCGTTGGACATTTAGGTTGTTTCCATGTCCTGGCTATTGTAAATAGTGAACACTGGGGTACATGTGTCCTTTTGAATTATGGTTTTCTCAGGATATATGCCCAGTAGTGGGATTGCTGGGTCATATGGTAGTTCTATTTTTAGTTTTTTAAGGAAACTCTATACTGTTCTCCACAGTGGCTGTATCAATTTACATTCCCACCAACAGTGCAAAAGGGTTCCCTTTTCTCCACACCCTCTCCAGCATTTATTGTTTGTAGATTTTTTGATGATGGCCATTCTGACCGGTGTGAGGTGATACCTCATTGTAGTTTTGATTTGCATTTCTCTAATAATTAGTGATTCTGAGCCTCTTTTCATGTGCCTCTTGGCCATCTGTATGTCTTCTTCGGTGAAATGTCTATTTAGGTCTTCCCCCCATTTTTTTTTTTTTACATCTTTATTGGAGTGTAATTGCTTTACAATGGTGTGTTAGTTTCTGCTTTATAACAAAGTGAATCAGTTACACATACACATATGTCCCCATATCTCTTCCCTCTTGCATCTCCCTTCCTCCCACCCTCCCTATTCCCCCCATTTTTTAATTGGGTTGTTTGTTTTCTTGATATTGAGCTCCATGGCTATTTGTATATTTTGAGGATTAATCCTTTGTCCGTTGCTTCATTTGCAAATATTTTTTCCCATTCTGAAGGTTTTCTTTTTGTCTTGTTTATGGTTTCCTTTGCTGTGCAAAAGCTTTTAAGTTTAATTAGGTCCCATTTGTTTACTTTTGTTTTTATTTTCATTACTCTAGGAGGTGGGTCAAAAAAGATCTTGCTGTGATTTATGTCAAAGAGTGTTTTCCTCTAAGAATTTTATAGTGTCCAGTCTTACATTTAGGTCTTTAATCCATTTTGAGTTTATTTTTGTATATGGTGTTAAGGAGTGCTCTAATTTCATTCTTTTACATGTAGTTGTCCAGTTTTCCCAGCAACACTTATTGAAGAGGCTGTCTTTTCTCCATTGTATGTTCTTGCCTTCTTTGTCATAAATTAGCTGACCATATATGCATGGGTTTATCTCTGGGCTTTCTACCCTGTACTATTGATCTATATTTCTGTTTTTGTGCCAGTACCATACTGTCTTGATTACTGTAGCTTTGTAGTATAGTCTGAAGTCAGAGAGCCTGATTCCTCCTGCTCTGTTTTTCTTTCTCAAGGTTGCTTTGGCAAAGTGACTCAGTTATACATATACATGTATCTATTCTTTTTCAAACTTTTTTTCCCAATTAGGTGGTTACATAATATTGAGCAGAGTTCCCTGTGCTATACAGTAGGTCCTTGTTGGTTATCCATTTTAAATATAGCAGTGTGTACATGTTGATCCCAAACTCCCTAACTATTCCTTCCCAGACACTTCCTTCCAGGATGAGAATCTTAAAGCAGAGGATTATGAGAGGATTCAGTGATCCAGCCACTGCTTAGGAGCCCCCAGTAACCCAACTGAGCTCCTGGGAGCTAACAAAGGACTTGCTCCCAGTGAACAGGGCCCAGCATTTAGATGGGGAAGGCCAGCCAGAACAAATAACAGCACAATGAACTAGAGCTGCAGATGGGGAGAGACAAATATTTGAACAGAAAAACAATAAAAATACACTTGAAGAACAGCCAGCATGTGAGGGGAAAGAGACTTCCTCCACCTAAAAAGATGATTTCCCAAACAAACATTTGCTAAGATTGGATTAGTGGCATAGAAGAATAATGACAAGAAATATACCCAAAATGAACAGTAGAAATGATGAGAAAAGATCACTTTTTGGTAAGATAGATTTAGGAGTTCTGACATGCTAAATAGTAATAATTTTAAAAGGACTTCTAGAAGAAAAAACTTACAAGAGACAGGAGTAGAACATTTATTAAGTTATAGTAGAAAACTTCCCAGAACTATGAAAGACTTGAGTCTGCATATTGGAAAGAATCAATGAATTTCTAGTAGTATTGATTTTTTTTTTTTTAAAGACATGTCTTGGTAAAATTTCTGAATTCTAAGGCTAAAGAGAAAATCTTACACACTTCCAGACAGGAAAAAAAACAGGTTTTCTGCAAAGGACAAGGAATCAGACTTCTCATCTGTTGTAACACTAGAAGCAACAGAGAACTAACATCCCACAAACTACTTACAAAAAAAAAAAGCCTGCAACCTAGGAATCCAACGTTAACCAAGGATCATTCTCCTGTCAAGATGAAAGAAATTTAATTGTGGTTGTGCTAGTAATCAGAGACTCTATCATCTGTGTTCTCCATATGAGGAAACTATTCTAGAAAAGACACCAAACAAAGGAACGAAAAAAAAATTCAGTATGGAGATGTCAAGGAGAGGAAACAGTGGTGAGCAATGAAGCTTGCAAGATATATTTACTTTAAATCTAAATAGATAATATTAGCCTGGGATGTTTTAATATTAGGAAGTGATAAATATGAACTCTCAAAAAGAGAAACCAATGATTTTAACTATCTCAGCAAAGTCTAACAATCGGAGATAGGAAAAAGGACTAAATAATTCCATTACCAAAGTTTCATGGTGAGCAAGGCAGGGAGTAGAGAACAGCAAGAGAAGGGGGAATGAGCATATTTTAAAAGTTTAATCTTATTAGGATCAGGAGAAAATGAAATAATAGAACTCCTGGGGTAGGGGAGAAACTGATGGCAATTTTTCTTCAAATAAAATAGGAAAACATGAGCGTGATTGTGAGCACAGGAAAGGGAAGGCAGCCATTAATGAAATGAAAGGGAGGTAGAACTTGCAAAATATCAGGAGAAAAACTGGATTGAAAGCAGCATGATCACACCAGTAAAAATAATGAAAAGGCAAAAAGGAAATATCATTAAAAACATAACTACAGGGAGAAGTGACAAGAAATGTGGAATTGTTCAAAAGAAGAGGAAGCCCCAAAGAATAGGACTGTGCTGTAAGACTGTAGCATGAAGAGAATCACATTTATTCATATACAAAAAATTAGGTGGGTATGTATTTTTAAAAATGAACTACTGCTCAAGAGATTTTTTATTTTTAGAAAAAATCCTTCTGCTTTATGTAAATAAAGATAATAGTGCAATCAAAACAATAATAATAAAGATAAACTTGGGCAACGATATATAAAGTAAAAGTGGAATAACGACTCATGTGTCCTGAACTGCAAGGAAAAATGTAATTCAGGAAAGTAATTTCTCCTGACCACTAAAGTTTAATTAAGTCAAAAAATTTAAAATAGATTTTGATCCTCCCCTGCACCCTCCTCCCCTGCCCCCTGGCTAATATATATATAACACTTCTGGCATTCTTAGGTGTTGGTTTACCTTTTCCTTAACTCAAAGACAAGACACCTCACCTGAGACTTAGCACAGTGTTGCTTACGCAGGCCACAAGTTGTGGTGGTTAAGAACCAAGCAAGGCTTTAGAGTTAGATCCTGGTTCAAACTCAGACTCTGTCATTATCTGGCTGTGCAACACTGGGTGAGTTACTTAGCCTCTCTGAGACTCAGTTTTGTCATTAAAATGAAGGTCAATCACATAGCTGTTGTCAAGTTTAAATAAAGCATCTAAGATGCTGATCCCATTAAGTGCTCAGTAAATGGGCTCTTACTGTTCCTTATAAAGACAAATGTAGGACTGAATAGGTTAAGACACTTGAACTTGCTCACTTGAAAAAGTCCTTGATAGCCACTTGCTTTTCAATTATTTGTCTCTTCCGAATAAAGGGGAGTGATATCTCTGCCATGGCATAACTTCCAGAGCTGAGTTTCTGTTCAATTAATTATTGAATCAAAGTCTGTTGTGATGTATAGAAATAAACATGAGGTGGGGAGTCAGGAGACCTTGAGAAAATAACCTTTTCTTTTTTTCATTTTAGTTTCCTCACTTCTAAAGTGTTGCAATAATACTGCTGTACTTGTCAATTCCCAGGGCCATGAGGATCAAATAAGATCACGATTATGAAAATTCCTATAAATTCCATAAACTGCCATAAATGTTGTTGTTATTAATGATCAAGTAGCAAATGCTCCCCTGGCAGCTGAACTGAGCTGAGCCCACTGGGGTACCTTACATTTGGCACTGCCTGAGTTCTGCTGTGCTCTACTTACAGAACTGCCAAGGTTAATAAGTTAGCTGCCCTTTCACTGAACATCCCTCTAAACCACAAGTTCTCAGTAAGGTCCAAAGACATCTGTTTTCTTTCTTTCTTTCTTTTTTTAATAAATTTATTTATTTTATTTATTTATTTTTGGCTGCGTTTGGTCTTCACTGCTGTGTGCAGGCTTTCTCTAGTTGCAGGGAGGAGGGGCAACTCTTCGTTGTGGTGCGCGGGCTTCTCATTGCGGTGGTTTCTCTTGTTGTGGAGCACGGGCTCTAGGCACGTGGGCTCCAGTAGTTGTGGCACGTGGGCTCAGTAGTTGTGGCTCGCGGGCTCTAGAGTGCAGGCTCAGTAGTTGTGGCGCACGGGCTTAGTTGCTCCGAGGCATGTGGGATCTTCCCAGACCAGGGCTCGAACCCATGTCCCCTGCATTGGCAGGCGGATTCTTAACCACTGCACCACCAGGGAAGCCCGATATCTGTTTTCTTTGGTTGCCAGCATTTGCTACTCTCTGACTCTTCTTCGGTCTTTCGATTTTCTCCCTCTTTTCTTTCTCCCTAGTATTTTCTGTTTTGTTATTTTTGCTTGCTTTGTTTTGTTCTAATTTTGCTATGCTAGTGAGTTGCCTGACTTTCCTGGCCATCAAAGAGCAAAGAAAGTGCTTTTTGCACTTTTAATATCCCAACCAGCCAGCCAACAGATCCAACTCAATAAATGGAGCATGGAGAAAAGATAATCATGAATATGACTGGAAAATCTCAGATTTAGGAAGATCCACTATGTACCAGATTATTTTCTTGAGGCCGCAAACCACATGACACCTTGTAGTGAGGAAAGGATTTCCCCCGAAGGGAATGGATATTCCCATTGTCATGACCTGAGATAAGCGAGGACCATGGTCTAGGGGGGGAGGGCTTTGACTCCTCTCTGGTGCTCTGTGTCAGTTTGTTACTGAAAGTAGGATCCAGCCACTAGTCCCTCAAAAGCCAGTACTCGAGAGGCAAGGTTGGTGGAAAGGAAAGTTTGCTTTATTTTGGAGGCTGGCAACCAAAGGCTGATTCCCCCCCCTGACAATCAGTGGGCAAGAGCTTTTAAAGGGGAGTCTCAGAGGTGTCTAGACAGAGGGAGGGGGCTACATGCAGAAACAGCACAGTCAGCGCCGACAGTCTTCTTGAAATTGGTCATGCGGTTGTTTGATCATCATCATCTTGATTGTTTTAAGTACAGTTAATCTTCAGTTCCAGGGTCGGTTTGTTCCCATTTCTTTGAGGCCAGTTCTCGGAATTGTGGCAGCTTATGTCATGGCTACAGTCTGGTTGTCATGTGGTTAACTTCTTCCACCTGGTGAGGGTTTCAGTATCTGCAAAACAGCTCACAGGATATGGCTCAGAATATTATCTATAGCCCTTGAGAAGGAACTAAAGGTCCTTGGCTTTGTTTAATGGCTAAACGATTATTATTTGGTCTTGTTTGATTGCTTTCCTTTGCTTCTGTATTTTCTCACTTCTTTAATTGAACTTATTCTTTGGCTAAAGTTTTTCTACAGAAAAAAGGCAGGTGGAGGACATGGAGTGGGGTCTGTCCTGGGAAGGCCCCATAGAGTCCTGCCCTGTTTCAAGCTGGGCCTGGTGTCTGAGGAGTGGGAGGCCTGGAACAGAATGAGCTGCACCAGCAACAAGAACAACAAGTAAGGAGAGACCAGTGCAAACAAATAACTGCTTTCCCACGGCAGAGGCAGGAAGAGCAGCAACAATAAGTGCAGAGGCTACAGCCTCAGGCAGCAGGGAGCACCTTTGAATCTCCAGGGCTCCTGTTTGTGTTCCACTGGGCCCCAAGCAACAAGAGATAACCCAACAGATACAAGAACGCATCTTCAGCAAGACTAGTCTTCTTACTAATCTGATCGAGAGGCAGCTTAGTTTTTACATCTTGCCAATGGTGTGATGTTTTCACTTCCAGCTGGCCAAACTCTTCATTCTGGCTGCAGATTGTTCAGCAGCTTTAGATGAGAGGTTTCCATGCTGTGCGTGCCACAGAAGTAGCAGGAGTTGCAAACATAGGAAAAATTCATTTAAGACATTTTGCACACTTCAAAAACTCATAAAAAGTAAAAAGCACACCCATGGGCTGATACTAAATTTTAACCCATGATACTAAATTTTAATCCTATAAGTTAGGATTATGATTTAAAGTAATATAAACCAACCCTAACTAGCTCAAGCCAAAACGGAGTATTTTATTTGAAGGACTCAGGACTTTGTCCTAGACCAAGGTCTGGAAGGCAGCCAGGTCTCACAAAGGAACCTAAGCCAGGTACCAGAGGTCAACAGGGCTGTTTCTCATCTCTGTGTGTTTCTTCATTCTTTTCTCTCAAGACATGCTTCCTGTGCTCCTCAGGCCTTGTAGCCAAAAATATCGCCACTACACACCCTCTGCGTCTGTGTATCTACAGACACTGACTCAATTTTCAGTACCAATTCCAAATGCTTAGGAGAGAGGATCCAGCAGGCTAACTTGACCCAGGTATCAACTGTAGAGCCAATCAACCATGGCCAAGGGCACAGAATCATGCAGTATAAATACGGTTGCCAGGAGCCTCTTCCTGTGTGTGCTGGCCCTAGGACACCTCTGCAAAGTCTACTATATGGGCCACAAATTAGGTGTTGACTTGTGATACCTAGTTTAAGTAGCTTTTGTGCAAACTTTGGAATAAAATTTTTCTGACAGCTTTTGTACTTGTACTTTAAAAAATGCATTCTATAGATTTGTCATCCTACCCCAGTGTTTTTTTGAATTCAGCTTGCTGTATGTGCCTCCTCACAAAGTTGTATAGAAAAGTACATTATAACGAGCTACTGTATGCTGTGCTCAATTAAATCTTAGGCAACACTTAAATGCTTCCAAAGGATGCATGGCATTTTCATGGAGAAACAGCCGGTTTTAAAAGATATGTGAATGGGTAACTTGTGATCCAATTATATGACAGCTTCAGCATTTGTGAGTTTTTGGTGCTTTCTGTCTGACTTTTAATAAATTGAATAAGCTCAATTTTACAATGCAGTCTCTCAGTATTTTCTAGCTTAAGCAAATACAGATGAAATATCATCAATAAAAGTGAACCTTAAAGTTTGAATTCTACATGCAAAACAAAATGAATAGAGCCGTTTGGAAACAGCCTCAGCCTGGCAAAGCAGTTACAAGATTCTGGAGTTAACTGCCCTAGTCCCACATGTAGCTTTACCACTTATTAGCGGAGGGACCTTGGGCATGATATTAACTTTTCTGTGCCGCAGTTTCTTCATCTGGATATAGTATAGATTTAATGAGGTTGTTGTCAGGATTAAATGGGACAATACCTAGTAAGGTGCTTAAAAATACATTGTTTGGCATGTAGTAAGTGCTCAACAAAACTCAGGTATGATAATTATCAACTCCTGACTCTGGTGTGTATCACTACTAAAGTTGGCCAGCCCTCTGCCTCAGTCACACTGGGACATGCTCAGAGCTGGAGTGCCATCTACTCTTCCTCCTCCACGGGAATCACATCACCTAGATTCTGTCTTATGGAAATTTACCAATGCCTTTTGGTAAATTGCATTGATATCCCCCTTCCCAATTCCAGCCCTTGTAGGAATTTCTCCTCTTCTTTGCTTATTGTCACTCCAATTGGTTTTCAAGAACAAGGGGAGGGAAGTGTGTGCTTCATTTACAACCTTGAACAGAAATCTTTCTGAGATTTTTAAAGACATTATTGGATATCTCATTATGTTCCCAATTATGTGCTGTTCAAAAAATTGTCCCACCAACTCACTCCAAACTGAATACTTACTGATGACAAAATGTGAAAAATGTGAGGTATTGTTAGTGCATCAACTTAAAAAAAAGATATCTTTTTAAAAAAAATTTTTATTGGAGTATAGTTAATTTACAATGTTGTGTTAGTTTCAGGTGTATAGCAAAGTGAATCAGTTACACTATACATATATCCATTTTTTTTTTTTTTTTAGATTCTTTTCCCATATAGGTCATTACAGAGTATTGAGTAGAGTTCCCTGTGCTATATAGCAGGTTCTTATTAGTTATCTGTTTTATATATAGTAGTGTGTATATGTCAATCCCAATCTCCTAGTTTATCCCTCCTTCCCTTATCCCCTGGTAACCATAAGTTTGTTTTCTACATCCGTGACTCTACTTCTGTTTTGTAAATAAGTTCATTTGTACCCTTTTTTTTTTTAAGATTCCACATATAAGCAATATCATATGATATTTGTCTTTCTGTGTCTGACTTACTTCACTCAGTGTGACAATCTCTAGGTCCATCCATGTTGCTGCAAATGGCATTATTTTGTTTTTTTTTATGGCTGAGTAATATTCCACTGTATATATGTACCACATCTTCTTTATCCATTCCTCTGTCGATAGATATTTAGGTTGTTTCCATGTCCTGGCTATTGTAAATAGTGCTGCAATGAACGTTGGGGTGCATGTATCTTTTCAAATTATGGTTTTCTCCAGATATATGCCCAGGAGTGGGATTGCTGGGTCATATGGTAGTTCTACTTTTAGTTTTTTAAGGAACCTTCATACTGTTCTCCATAGTGGCTATACCAATTTATATTCCCACCAACAGTGTAGGAGGGTTCCCTTTTCTCCACACCTTCTCCAGCATTTATTGTTTGTAGATAAAACATATCTTGCAGCTCCTCTTTCAAGCTTTTGGATCAGTTATATTGAGTATCAGAAGACTTCTGGGCAATCTGGTAAAAACATTATTGTTTGCAACTATTTTTCTCTATGAAATAGAAGTCTCTCAATATTCTGCAACCCAATAAAAAGAAAGAAGTACATTAGACAGTGAGTATGATATAAAATAGCAACTACTATATGATTTCTGATTTTTGTCTTAGCAAACCTTTATTATTCACTGGTGACTTTCTAAGTAAATATTGACAATTTTCAATTTATTAAACTTAGTATATTGACCACAGAGGTTTATATCCTCTTCCTTCTAAGACCTAAAGAAATTTAAAAGCTATAGAACCAGGAAGAAAATGGTACTTCAGGGGGGAATGATACATTTTTGAGAGACAGAAAGTGGACAGAGAAGCGATGACTGACATAGTAGCATCTGAAAAGGGGGAAACTTACAAGTGGTGAGCTTGTCCACTCCACAGAGACCATACGAGGCTCAGAACTTGGAGGTGTCAGGTACTGTGGAAGTTGGGAACAAGGCACAGGACTGAGAATAAGATTGTTTGAGAGTCTGCAACACACAGAAGAAAGCTTGAGCTTAGAACTCAGCAGTATTGGGCATCGTGTTTGACTAGGGTGAGAGATAGGCCAGAAAGCAGGGACTGAGTGAGAGTCCACATCCAGAAAACATGGCCAGCCCTCCAGCCACTTTCCCTGATCTGCTTCTAGGAGATCAGAAGCCTGAGGATGAAAAAAAGAAGATACAAATACACAAGGACAGAGAAAAGAGGGTGGGAAACCACAGCAGACGTGTTATGCCAACAAATACTGTAGAAGAGAGAATGCTGGTGGAGTCCAACTTAGCCAAGTGAAAACAGCAGAAATGTAAGTGCCTCCAAAGAAGATGCCAACAGTGAAGCTTGACTCTGCAGGACCCAGGAAAGACGGAAGGATTGGAGGCAGGGTGAAGATGGGCTTAATGTAGGAAGACTGACTGAAATTCAGACTATTTAAACCCTTCTCCCACAACCATAAAGCCAGGCATCTGGATATTTATTCTCCAGAAAAATGGAACCAAGACACTCTGGACTTAATGAAGACAGATACAGCCTGGGGTCACAGTGAGTCACTTTACTAGAAATGGGGATTACATTAAATTCTGCAGAGTGAATGGTAAGATCTCTTAGTCCATTTCTTTAGCTGGTCTCCCAAATCATGGTAATTCAGTGGATTGAACTGAGGCAGAAGTTTGGGGGGATTTAGTGCCCCAAGGAAACAGACATGCAGGAACTAGGGTGGTTATTAATGTTGTATGTAACAAATTACCATGAAATTTAGTGGCAAAAAACATTAGCCATTTTATTATGCTGAATCCATTATTCTGTGGGTAAGGATTTCAGATGGGTCACTCTCTAATAAAAATTAAGTGGCGATGGCATGTCTCTGCTTTATAATACCTCAAGTCTCAGTTGGGAAGATTCAGACATCTAGAATGACTCAAATAATAATGGACTGAAATCAGCTAGAAACTTCTTCAACCACAGGTATGGTGTCTGGTGGGGTGGTGAAAAGACTTGGTTCAATCAGGATTCTCAACTGGAAGGCCCACATGTGACATCTCCATGTGGGTTGTGCTTCCTCACAGTATGGTGAACTGGTGCAGCAAAAAAGACAGGCGCTCCCTGGCCATTTATGACCCAACCTTGTTAGTCACATTGTATCACTTTTGCTATACTCTGTTGATCAAAGAAGTTAAAACTCATCCCAATTCAACTGGGGCATAGGCATCATTTCTCAATAGAAGGGGTGTCAAAGAATTTGTAGCCAGATTTTAAAACCACCACAGATAGTCATGAGTGCAGTAGTCAAATGGTCAGAAACTTATCAGGGAAATAAAGCAGAAGCACAAAGGAAAATCAGGCTCAGCTATAGTTGATAAATGCTATGGCAAGAAAGATAATTTCCCGATCCACCTGCTGGTGGTTAACGCTGCTGCTGCAATCCTGGCCTGTTCAGCTCGGGCTCAGGAGCTGCAGGGGAAGGGAACTGAGGACGCTAACTAGGAGGGTTTGGGCAGGTCAGTATGGAGTAAACTTCTGGAGCCCTCTCAACCCAAAGGCTCAGGGTGGAATTTGGACTCTTACTCAGGGAAATTTGTACACTGATGATACTGAGTATCTACTGTCATTTTGGGGGTGTAATAATGATATTGCTGCTATGTTAAAAATGGTAATGTCATTTTGTTTTTTGTTTTTGTTTTTTTTAATTAATTAATTAATTAATTTATGGCTGTGTTGGGTCTTCGTCTCTGTGCGAGGGCTTTCTCTAGTTGCGGCAAGTGGGGGCCACTCCTCATCGCGGTGCGCGGGCCTCTCACTATCGCGGCCTCTCTTGTTGTGGAGCACAGGCTCCAGACGCGCAGGCTCAGCAATTATGGCTCACGGGCCCAGTCGCTCCGCAGCATGTGGGATCCTCCCAGACCAGGGCTCGAACCCACGTCCCCTGCATTGGCAGGTAGATTCTCAACCACTGCGCCACCAGGGAAGCCCCATCATTTTGTTTTTAATAGTCCAGTGAGAAAAGGGGGTATAGGTGAAACAAGATTGGCTATATATTGATAATTATGGAAACTAGTACATGGGCAGTTACTATACAATTTTGTCTCCTTTTGTGTTACTTTCCCTTGTATTTCTTACAATGTACCCAGTTCAAAACTGCCTCAATTCTGAAAGGTTCAGATATATTGACCATAATCTACTACTGAAATGATACCCCCTCTGGGTTGCTCTTCCCAGGCATGGAGAATTACTCCTTTTTCTGTGCTCCTGCAGCTCTCTGAGCGTATCTCCATAAAATGAGTTCACTATATTATAATGATCCAGTTACACATCTTGCTCCTTTAGGAGACTCTAAGAATCTTGGGAAGAGCCACCATCTCCAGCCACCACTAGGGAATGGCTAGGACAAAGCATGACACATAGTAAGAGCGAAGTAAATGTTTCTGAATTAATAAATAAATAAAAATGCCATTTAACAAATTACTTAAAAGAGCAAAAACAAAACAACAACAAACACCTGGCCTGTAAATACTTGCCGGGTATAACTGTATCATCCATTGGAGATCAATTAAGTAGGAATCATTTTGAATGTTTCCTTCGATTGCTTTTCTGCATCCTGGAAGGAGAGAAATATATTTTGGTTAAATGTCATTGAAAGTTCTCTTGTTTTATTAACTGCCCACCTGGAGACATTTAAATACCTGATCTAATTAAAATGTTCACTTCCAATGACTGGCCAAGAGGTCTTTGTTCTTCCTGGATTGATTAAATGTACTCTTTTGGGTTAAACAACAAAGGCAGAACTGTTTCTGCAGAAGGGGTCTGCTGATAATAACAGATATTACCTTGGTCAAAGGCAATAAACCCTGAGTTAGTCTCCCACCACCACTGAAGTGTGGCCCATGTGTATGGTCCCTGTATGGGAAGCTGGACTCTGAACAGATTGATAATTAGGCAGAAAATTCTGTTGAGAGACACTTTGAAAAAAGTGGGGAGCACGGTGTACTACATGGGGAATCCAGAACCAAGAATGTAAATGAAGAAAGGTGGTGAGGCAGAGGTTTGTTGCTAAGTGAAGTGGGTACATACCCTTTTCAAATGGAAATCCTGACAACATAACCATTTTAGGATTTCTTTGACCATTTGTTCTTTTCTCTTCCTCAAATCTTGTCGATGATGAAAAGAGATTACTGTGATCTTTGAAGGGGAAGGTTAAGTCTTTTGTAGATTAATGTGAACTTTACTTAAATCAGAAAACCATTTTTGCCTAAAGTATAACAGCAATCAAAACACAGCATTTGACTTCCACTTCCAGATATGATGATGTAACAGATTGGGCTTGCTCTCCCACCAAAAACACTAGAAAATTCGACAAAAATACATTAAATAACTGTCTTCAGACTTTGGACAACTGGCAGTGCAGGAACCAGAAACCTGCATAGAGGTCCACTTGAGTCTGTTGATGAATTGTAAGCTATGCAAGCAGAGGATGAAAACTCCTCAAAGCCAACCAACGAACAATTAGGGAGGTGTAAAATAAGCAATTTCCAGAGATCATACTTGACTGGAAGCTATTTGAGTTCCTACTAGCCAAAGTAGTGAGACCTCAATGAATGATAAATGGGGACCCTAGGAGGTTCACACTTTAGTACTAGATCTAGACTAACCCTAGAGTAAAGGCTACTCTAGACATTCCTAAAAACTTGAAAACAAACCTCAAAAAGATCAAGCTGATCACAAATATTTAATTGCCTGTCAAAACAAACTTAAACACACTTTAATGGAAAACAACAAAATCTAGTATATCCAAGTATAACAATCACAATTCCCAGCATCCAATAAAAATTACTAGATGTGTAAGGAAGCTGGAAAATGTGACCCATAACCAGGAAAAAGTAAATCAGTAAACCTAGAAATGACAAAGAAGGCGGAATTAACATATAACAGCTTTAAAATTGCTATGACAAATATGCTCAAGGATTTAAAGAGAAACATGAAGTTAGTGAGGAGAGAAATATATTTCAAAAAAAGCAAATGGAACTTCTAGGAATAAAAAAATCAATATCTAACATAAACATGTTACAGGATGAACATAACAGAAGATTAGATTGTGTAGAAGAACAGATCAGTTAAGTTGAAGATGTAGGAATAGAAACTATCCAAATGGAAGCAGAGAAAGAAAAAAGACTAAAATAAATGAATGGTGCCTCAGTGATCTTTGCAAGAATTTCAAGTACTCTATATACATATAATTGGAATCCAAGAAGAAAGGAAGGGGGTAGAAAAAGTAGAAAAATTCCAAATTTGATATAAACCATAACATTTTACACTCAAGAAATTCAACAAACCCCAACCAAAATGAACAAACAATCACATAAACAAACAAAAAAAACCCATCAAGTCATATCTTAATCAAATTGCTGAATATCATTGATAAAGAGAAGATCTTAAAACAGCCAGAGGGGGACTTCCCTGGTGGCCCAGTGGTTAAGAATCCACCTTCCAATGCAGGGGACATGGGTTTGATTCCTGGTTGGGGAACTAAGATCCCACATGCTGTGGGGCAACTAAGCCCATGTGCCGCAACTACTGAGCCTGCGAGCTCTAGAGCCTGTGTGCCACAATGAAAAATCCTGCATGCCACAACAAAGATCCCGCATGCTGCAATTGACCTGATGCAGCCAAATAAATAAATATTAAAAAAAAAAAAGACCAGAGGATATGAGAATATCGTATTATATAAAAGAGAACAAAGATAACAATGATGTCAGACTTCCTGTCAGAAACAGTACAAGCCAATACATAATGGAAAAACAGATTTAAAGTACTGAAAAAAGTAAAAAAAACCAAAAAACAAAAAACACCATTTAACCTAAAATTCTATATTAAGCAAAAATATGCTTCAGAAATAAATGAGAAAAAGGTTTATTCAGACAAACATAAACAGCACATGGCAAGATTATGGATTTAAACTCAACTATATCAATAATTCATGAAATGTAAATGGACTAAAGGCCCTAAATAAAAGACCAAGATTGTCAAATTGGATTAAAAAAAGCAATACTCAACTCTATGATACCTGCAAGAAACCTATTTTTAAATATCAAAACCTAGGTTAAAAGTAAAAGAAGGAAAAGAATACCAAGGAGAAACTAATCAAAAGAAAGAATGGCTGTATTAATAGTAGATAAAGTAGACTCAGAACAAGGAATATTATCAGGATAAAGAAGGGCATTATGATCTAGGCTTCCACTTAAGAAGATGCATATTGTACACAATAGAGGAAATGAAACCCAAAATAAGCAGAAGGAAGGGAATAATAAAGACAAGAACAAAAGTAATTAAATAGAGAGTGGGCTAACTGAGAAAATAAAATAAAACCAAAAGCTGATTCTTTGAAAAAAAAATCAATAAAATAAATAAGCCTTTAGCCAGACTGATCAGGAAAAAAAAAGCTACAACTTACAAATATCAAGAATAAAAAGATTTATCACTATAGATCCTGCAGCATTAAAAGGAAAATAAGGAAATATTATGAACAACTTTATGCCAAAAAATTGACAACTAAGATGAAATAAACATTTCTTGAAAAGCACGAATTATCAAAACCGACATAGGTAAAAATAGAATATCTATATAGTCCTATATCTATAGAAGATATTGCATTCAAAATGAAAAGATTTCCTACAAAAAAACAAACCTACAGATTTGCTAGATTTGCTAGATTGCTTCACTGGTGAATTCCATCAGACATTTATGGAAGAAATAACAAATCCTACACAAACTTTTTTGAAAAACAGAGGAAGAGGAAATACATCCTAACTTGTTTCATGACGCCGCCTTACCCTGAAACAAAACCAGACTAAGGCATTACAAGAAAACTGTTGACCCATGTCCTTCGTGAATATTGAAAAAAAATTACTCTACAAATTATCAGCAAATGGAATCCAGCAATACATGAAAGAAATAATACAAAATTAACAAATAAGATTTATCCGAGGAATGCAAAGTTGGTTTATATTAAAAGAATCAATATCAATCACCATGTCAACAGAATAAAGAAAAACAATATAAGCATCATTAGATGCAGAAAAAACATTGGACAAAATTCAACACATATTCATGGTAAAATATCTAAGCAAATTAGGACTAGAAGGAAACTTTCCAATCTGATAAAGAACATCTACAAAAAACAACAACAAAAAAATCACAGCTAACATCATACTTAATGGTGAAAGACTCAATGTAAAATTGGGAGCATAACAAGGAGGTCTGTTTTTATCAATTCTATTCAACACTGCATTTGTCCTTGTACGTGGTCCTACTCTGTGCAATAAAGCCAGACCAAAAAAAAAAAAAAAGCATACAAATTAGAATGGAAGAAGTAAAGCTGCCTTTATTCACATATGACATGATCATATATGTATAAAAGCCCTAAAGAATCTACAAGAAAGCTACTAGAATTAACAAGTGGATTTAGCAAGGTCATAAGATAAAAGGTAGCACACAAAAAAACAATTGCATTTTTATACACTAGCAATGAATCACTGGAGTGTTCAACAAAAAAGTGATTCCATTTAGAACAGAATAAAGTACATAAAATAATAAAGGATAGGGCTTCCCTGGTGGCGCAGTGGTTGAGAGTCTGCCTGCCAATGCAGGGGACACGGGTTCGAGCCCTGGTCTGGGAGGATCCCGCATGCCGCGGAGCGGCTGGGCCCGTGAGCCACACCTACTGAACCTGCGCGTCTGGAGCCTGTGCTCCGCAACAAGAGAGGCCGCGATAGTGAGAGGCACGCGCATCGCGATGAAGAGTGGCCCCCTCTTGCCGCAACTGGAGAAAGCCCTCGCACAGAAACGAAGACCCAACACAGTCAAAAATAAATAAATAAATAAACCCCAAAATGGTTCTTTAAAAATAATAATAATAATAAAGGATAAACTTAACAAGAGATATTAAGACTGTACACTATGAGAGTTGAAAACTATAAAACCTTGCTGAGAGAAATGAAGGAACACCTAAATAAGTGGTAAGATATAGCATAGTCATGAATTGGAAGACTCCTTATTGTTAAGATATCAATTCTCCTTGCATAGAATTTTACCTCAATCATAGCATGACTTTTCTTTTGGGGGCAGGGAGAAATTATCAAGTTGATTCTACAATTTATATGGAAATACAAAGGACTTAGAAGGTCAAAACAATTTTGAAGAAGAACAAGAGTGGAGAACTTAACTACCTGCTTTCAAGATTAACAAAAATGACGATAATCAAGATAACATGGTACTGACGTAAGGATAGACACACTGATCAACAGAAGATAGTGTGTGTGTGTGTGTGTGTGTGTGTACTGAATTCACTTTGCAGCAAATCTTTTTCACAAATGATGCTGGAGCAACCGGGTGTCCACTTAGAAAAAAATGAACATTGTACTTTACTTTACATCATTCTCATGTAGTACCCTGAAATGATTCATAGACCTAAATGTAAATGCCAAAACTATTAAATTGTTAAAGGAAAAATATAAGAAAATCTTTGTGAACTTGTGTTGGCATAAAGATTTCTTAGGAACACAAAAAGCATGAAATGTGAAGAAAAAATTGAAAAATTTAACTTTACCATAATCGAAATTTTCTGATCTTGATAAGACACCGTTAAGAAAATGAAAAAGTAAACAGAGGAAAAAGTATTTTCAAAATATATATCTGGCAAAACACTTATATCCTGAACATATAAAGAACTCTTAGATTTCAATAGTAAGACGACAAAAGAAACCCAAGTAGAAAATAGGTAAAAGAGTTGAACAGATACTCTACCAAAGAAGATATACAAATGGCCAGTAAGCATGATGCCAAACATCACTAATCATTAGGGAATGAAAATTAAAACACAATAAGATATAATTGCATATCTACTAGAATTACTAAAAATTAAAAAGGTTGATAATATCAAGAATTGACAAGAATGTGGAGTAGCTGTAACACTTGTAAATTACTTATGGGAACATAAAATGGTAAAACACTTTGGAAAACAATCTGTCAGATTCTTATAAAGTTAAACACACAACTACCATAAGACTAGCAATCATGCAATCATGCCTAAGAATCTACGCAAGAGAAATAAAAGTGTATGCCACACCAAAAATTGTACATGAATGTTCATAAAATCTTTATTTGTAACAGCCAAAAACTGCAAATAATTCAAATGTCCATCAACAGGTGAATAAAACAAATTATAATATATCCATACACTGGAATACTACTTAGCAATAAAAAGAAGCAAACTACTGAAATATGTAACAACATGAATAACTCTTGAAAAACATGTTGAATAAAAGAGGATACACGAAAGTGAATTTATATGAAATTCTAGCAAAGGCAAAACTCATCAGTAGTGGTAAATGAGTGGTTGCTTGGGGATTGGTGGGGGGATAATTGACTACCAAGTGGTAAAAGGGAAATTTGGGGAGGGGGAGGGAAATGTATCGATGATGGTAGTAGTTACACAGGTGTATACATTTATCAAATCTCGTTAAACTGAACACTTAAAATGGGCGCATTTTATTACATATAATTTATACCTCGATTAAGTTGACTTTTTAAAAAGTTGATTTTCTTTTTTCATTGAGAAAAAGGAAGGCGACTATGAAGCATGGGTCCCTGAGATGACCACTGGTCAGCCAGCAACAGTCATCCTACTGGTTGTATGAATTCATGTAACACTGACTCAATATCCAAGCTAGGATGTGAATACAGTTTTTCTGGTGAGACTGTGGGAGTTTTGCATGGCTAGAATTTATTATGGTCTCCAGGGGTGGAAGGTGTGAATGAGAGACCCCCAGGATAGAGAAAAGGGAAGGCCAGAGGGCACAAGTCTACCATGTGGTAGATAGTGTCCTTGACTAGATGCCACTTCTACTAGAGAGATCGGACTAAAGGGCAAGGCCAGACAAATATATACATGCTGTTCCTTGCTAGGATCTTGGCCCCTGATGCTGCCTCCGCCTTGTGAGAAGTGAATTCTAAGAGATGCAGAAAAGGGAAGAGCGTGTTAAGAGAGAGCAATTGACATGGGAACAAGGGTTCATAAACTCATTACTGCTCTACTCCTAGTCCTTCAGGCTTACATAGTGTTTACCACATACCAGACATTCTACATATATAGATAGGCAGATAGATAGATATAGATATTATATAAACTATATTTACTCCTCATGTTGTCATCTCTATCTGAGAGTTTAGAAACTAAGACAAAGAGAGGCTAAATAACTCCCCCAAAGTCACACAGCTACTAAGAGACATCCAAAAATTTTAACCCACATAGTATGGTGCAGCCCACTTTTAGTTGTTACATTATTCTACCAGTTTTACTCTGAAGTTATCAGTACAGAATTTCAGATTCACAGGTAGAATCAAGCAAAGAGAGCCTTCACCTCTACCTTCAGACAGAGAAGTGTAAAAAAAAAAAAAGCCATTCTCTCTTCCCTCACTCCTTCCTTCCTTCCTTCCTAATTCCTTTCCCTTCTTTCCCTTCCCTTCCCTTCCTTTCCTTTCCTTTCCTTTCCTTCCCTTCTCTTCCCTCCCCTCTCCTCCCCTCCCTTCCCCTCCCCTCTCCTCTCCTCTCCTCTCCTTTCCTTTCCTTTCTTTTCCTTTCCTTTCCTTTCCTTTCCTTTCCTTTCCTTTCCTTTCCTTTCCTTTCCTTTCCTTTCCTTTCCTTTCCTTCCCTTCCCTTCCCTTCCCTTCCCTTCCCTTTCTTCTTTCTTTCTTTCCCCTCCTCTTTTCTAAGTGTAAATGACTGTCACTTATTTGAGTTTTCATTTAACAAATGTATTTCGTGTGACCTCTATGTGCCTGATACTATGCCCACCACTGGTGATTCAGAAATAAATAATATGTAATCCTTGCTTTCAAAGGACTGGACGTTCCTCCAAGATGGGTTGGTGAAAGACATACAGTGCAAATGAGAGTTTGGAACACCTGCCACCTTATTGAAAAGCAGGTATTGAGGCAGCAAGACTTGCATCCACATTATCAGGAGACTGTCTGCACTTGACTAACTGAAGGTCACACCTGGGTGTCCCTGGGGGGGTCGTCTCAGCTTTACCATTAAGCAATCTGAAGCCATAAAATGATTAGGGTTGGCACGCTTTTAGAGGATTAATGTTCTAACAAATTGGGTGATTTTGCTCAGCATGGCTATTGAGGCTAACATATTGTGAATTTACTGAGCTCATCTGTGACCAGATTCCTCTGCAGGGTAATTGAAAGTGAATGGAAATGGCTATTTATGTATTCGCAGCCATTAGATGTTGCTTTCATCTCTGATTTCGTGGGATGATGGTCAAAATAGGTAACTGAGATCGTTGCCTGTGGGCGGCACTTTGCATGTTCAATTAACTAAGGCCTGTGCATAGCACTGGTCATGAAAAGGCAGATGGTGAGGGAAGCTGAGCGCTGTTTGACCTCAGAGATGCCTCACCAGCCAAATGGGGGTATATGTCTGAATCTTTTTAGGGTTTGAGGGCCACTAGGGGTGTTTGTGGCCCTTAACTATATTCACAATCCTATGGCAGTGTTGCGTAAAGTTTTTGCATGGATGTTAAGAGAAAAATTTAAACCCACAAAAAAAGAGTTCATGGTGAAATACACTTAGGAAGTCAAGGCATATTGCAGGGTATTTCAGAGCCCTGAGTGTACTTCTGCTAATTGTGAATCTCTAACAGAGGGAGGTAATAAATTTATCAAACGTATGCAAGGAAGCCAGCATTTACTGAGCACCTCTGTACTGTTTACCACATTAAATGCTTTACATAGGTTACCCCATTTAATCCATATAACTATTGTATGACATGTCCTTGTTTTTTGGAATGATGGTCCTGAGGCCTGGAATGCTTCAATAACTGCCTAGGACATTATGAGCAAGTGGCTTTGTTGTGATTTGAACCCAAGCGTTTGGCAGCAGAACCCACAGTCTTGACCACAATGCTCTATTTTCTTCCTTTTTAATTTTTCCAAAGAGTATTTTGCTCAAGCAGAATCCCACAGAACACACTTTTAGAAGGGCATTCCCAGGATAAAGACATCAGGTATTGCTGGGACCTGCCCCAGCTCAGGCTCAAGACATTAATGATATAATGATATAATAATAAGGAAACACAGAGCCAAGGTTAGACATTTTTTTACCTCACCCTAGCCTGCTCCTATTCCTCTAAGTACCAAATAAATGAATGAGTCCTGCACTTTGGAATCAGAGCTGACTCCCCATTTTCCTGAGCATTGGAATTGCCTTGTGTTTATCTAGCTCATCCTTCACATTTCTAGACAAGCATCACAAAGACCCCGACAATATTATTTCATTAAACTCTCTGATTTTTGAGTGCATATGATAAGCCAGACCCAGTGTCAGCTGTGGTATTCAGAGGATTCAGGCATAGCTGCGGGAATTTAACAGAGATATAAAACTGGCTTTGTTGGTAAGGCTGACTAGAGACCATGGTTTAGAAATGGCATCCCCAGTCGGCCACCTAAGACTTAACTCCTGGATTAGGCCAGCTTACTCACCCAGGCCTGGAAGAACAGTACCAGCCCCCCACTCTCCAGCCTACCCCATATGCTTATTCCATGGCCGTGACAGAGAATATGGATGTTCTGAGGGCAGGTCAACCCAAAAGGGGAGGTAGATGGGGCTGAGTCGAGCACGTGTGATTTCTTCCCCTGCATTTCCTGATGAAGGGAGCAGCCTGGACAGGAGTGAGGGAGGGCTGTGAGAGACATTAGAAGATCCCCTTGTATTTTTCTCTTCTGAGAAGGAAGACAGACATTCCTGCTCCTCTCTGGCTGGAAACAAGTAGCGGGGAAAGAAATGTTCTCCCATCCTGGATGTTGCTGACAGGAGATAAAACAGCTAAACACGTAGAATCTCTCAAGGAGCTCAGAGTACAGTGGAAGAGACAGGCAGACAAACAAACAAGTGAAACATTATGAAATAAAAGTATGTATGAGTAGGGGATAAAGCAGAAGATTATAGGAGAGATGTGGTCCTCATTTCAACCACTTAAAATTCACATTGTTCCTTCCCTCTGACAGGACTACATTTTCATGTATTGCTGTTAATCATTCATTCATTCATTCATCAAACATACATTGAGTACTAACATGCATTGAGGCCTGGAGATACAAGGCTGAATAAGATGAGGCCAAAAACCCCTCCCCACTTTAAAAAATTTTTACTTTACTCGGATTAAGTAAGTCTGAATGAACTTATTACCAACCACTGGTGTACAGGTTAAGTGGAAAGTCCTCAGGGAAGTGCCACACAGGGGGTAAACTTGGGTGCGTGGTGGGGGAGATTTGTAGTGCAGGGTGGGACTGCCATCAGAGCTCTATATTTTGGAAGGGAGGGGGAGAAGGAAAGTACAGTAACAAATGGGTGAAGAGCCTCAGAAATGAGTTGTGGAGGGTCTCCCTTTCAGTTTTCACTTGCTCCACAATTTTGCCACATAATAAAAGTATGTCTTTTATTAAGATGGGCTTGTACCCATGGAAGTTCAAATGAGGTCCCGGGCAAGTCTTAGAATTGAATTGGTAAAACACTGACTGATTGGACTATTCTGACCTCAAAGGACGTGAACTGGTAATTATTCTATTTGTGAAGAGAAGATGGAAAGTTGAGGACTTGGAGATGGAGAAGCTAAATTAGCCCTAATGAAATATAATGGATGTAGAAACTAGGGTATCCTAATATGTCATTCCATAAAATCAGATCTGGAAATTAAAAGAGTGAAAACAGCTATGTAAAATTTCCATTACTTGCTTGAACTGAAAGGGAACAAAGCTATTACTTGCCAGTATGAAACGTTGTTCCAGAGGAAAGGCTGTGTGTCTTTACGGAACTTTCTGCCCCTCTCCCCAAACCCAACTCAGCAGTTTTGATCCTGCTGACTTTGCTCTACCGTTCATAACATTTATCACCTAATGTGTTATCACCTAACACATTATACAGCTTACTTCTTTATTATATTTCTTATTGTCTGTCTACCCAACTAGAATATAAGCTCCACAAAGGCATGGACCTTTGTTTATGCCTTAATGTATCCCAAGAGCCTAGATGAATGCATGGCAACTGTAGGTCTTTAACTATTTGTTGTATGATGAATTCTTTGCCAAATTTCTCCAAGGGACTAAACTGGAGGTAATTTTATGAAAAAAAAGAAAAAGTACTTTTATGAAAAAAAAAAGATCGTTTGAAAAGAAGAGTGAGTGGGTTGCAATAGATCATTCTCAGGGTCTGAACTACAGAGGAAGACAAAGTAATGAAGTGGAAACCAATTTGGTGATTTGGTTAGACAAACTGCTTGCCAGGAGGTATTTAAATAAGAAAATTGATGCAAGAAACTTGGACTTACAAAAGAAAATTTTTCCTACTCTGTGTCAGTTATTTTAAGACAAAGATGTCCAGGTGATCTTCATTTCTTCTTCTGATTACTTAGTCCACCGTTTTGTGGGAAATCATTGGTTAACTTGTTTCATGGCTTACCAGACCCAGGTGAGCCCTACACATCTGGACTATTTAGGGCTGTAAAGATTCAGTAAAATAGATGGGGGCCATCAGTGAGCTTGAAGATCTTCATTTAGCTGCTTCAGTGGAGAAGGCATAGAAAATTGTCTGTGTTTTTCCTTCTCTAATCCTGTAATTGTTTTCTCTTCTGGAGACTGGGTTAATTATATAGTGGCTATTTTAGGTTGCTTCTGACTACATAATGTTTGTGTTCCGTGTTTTTTCATGCGGTAAAAGGAAGGCTCATTCTTGGGTCCCTGAAATAAAAAGGAAAACAACAGTAGCAAACATTTGTGCAATAATGGTCAGCAGCTTTATCTCTTTAAATCATCACCATGACCCTAAGTGGTGCCATGAGTGTACTATTACTTGCAATGACCCGAGGCTCAGAGTTGTCAAGTTCTTTGTCTAAAAATACACAGCTAGGAAGGTACTCCAGGTGACACTCAGACCCATGTGTTGGAACTCAAATCCCTGGGCAGTCTCTGCTGTTCCTAAGTTATCATAGTCTTCATGAAATAATGGCCTGATTGTTAGTCTTCTCATAACATTCTGCCTGGCAAATTATAGATTATGGACCCTTGAACTTTATGGCACAATCTTTTTTCAGACAAATATTTTTTTAATCATTGAAATAACTTTACAACATCAAGAAGAAGAAAAAGAAACTTAATCTTCAAATATTATTTACTGGTTTCACTTCTCTAAAAATACAAACCTTTGAGGTTAATATCAAGATAAGATCTGAGCCATTACTGTTTTTTTTTCCTATGCTGAAACTGGAGTAGCCAGAAATAACATGGAAACTTCTAACCTTCTCTTATGCCATAAAGACCAAGAGAATAGGATTATTGTGTGCTGGAATCCAACAGGAACCCATTTTCAAGCTTTGCTTGAGTATTTATTTATTCTAATAATGCTTTTTAAAAAACATTTATTTATTTATTTTTGGCTGCGTTGGGTCTTTGTGGCTGCGTGCAGGCTTTCTCTAGTCGTGGCGAGCAGGGTCTACAGCGCAGACAGTAGTTGTGGCACATGGGCTTAGTTTCTCCACAGCATGTGGAGCCCAGACCAGGGCTCGAACCCGTGTCCCCAGCCCGTGTCCCCTGCATTGGCAGGCGGATTCTTAACCACTGCGCCACCAGGGAAGTCCCTATTCTAATAATGTTTCACCATTAGGTAGTTTTTCTTTCTTTCCTCCTTTCCTTCCTTTCTTTCCTTTCTTTCTTTCCTTCCTTCCTTTCTTTTTTTTTTGAAACTAAGGGAGCATAAGCCATTTACTCTTGCTTATGTTAAAACACGCATTTTGAAATGTTCTGAAATAACATCTACTCTGATAGAAATTATTGAACGTTTTTCCAATTCTACTATATGTATTTATTCTAGCTTTGGTGCAGTGCTGATTGCTGCCCTCAGATCTAATCCTTGCCCTGCCCCTGCTTGAGTGGGCTGATCCCTCTAGGCTGTTTCCCAGGTTCGTGTGTCACCTGGCTTCTGGCTCAGTGTGGTAGATGGGAAGCCCTGCAGGAAATGGGAGGGTGAGAGAAATGGAGATGTCGGGGTGTAATAGGGAAGAACAAATCTAACTCCACATTAGATTTGTTCATTTTACTTTTACTTTTGTGCTCTGTTGCCTGTGCTTAGTCATACTGGCTCTGTACCCGTTTGTAAAAGAATGTTGCCTATAGCCTGAAATACACAAGATAACCTATTCTCAAGGCTCTGCCCTTTAAGAGTACATTTATATAGAGATAAAAAGTTGCGGAACAGGGAATAACATTTGTCTTGCGGGAGGTTTACAGGAACATCACGACCTGACATACGTGGACAGCTGCAAGAACAAAGGATTCCGACACCAAGAAGTTTGCAGCAACCAACTTGGCCCCTCCCTCATCTTGCCTTTAAAAGTGCTTTGCTGGGGACTTCCCTGGTGGCGCAGTGGTTGGGAATGTGCCTGCCAATGCAGGGCACATGGGTTCGAGCCCTGGTCTGGGAAGATCCCACATGCCGCGGAGCAACTGGGCCCATGAGCCACAATTACTGAGCCTGCGCGTCTGGAGCCTGTGCTCCACAACAAGAGAGGCTGCGATAGTGAGAGGCCCACGCACCGCGATGAAGAGCGGCCCCCACTTGCCGCAACTGGAGAAAGCCCTCGCACAGAAACGAAGACCCAACGCAGCCATAAATAAATAAATAAATAAATAAATAAATATAAATAAAATAAAATAAAAAGTGCTTTGCTGAAACCCTTCAAGGAGTTTGGGGTCTTTCGGGCATGAAGCTAGCCATCTCCTTGCATGGACTTGCAATAAACCTTTCTCTGCTCCAAACTCATGTTTCGGTTTGTCTGGCCGCACTGTGCGTCAGGCACACGAACTTGCATTCGGTAACAAGGGTATTTCTCCTTGTTCATCTCTTTCTGGTGGGTGTCTCAGGCAGGGCTATATATTTTCCGTGGCACTAGCTCCTGTCTGCCAGGCTTGCCATGAAGCCGGCCTCTGCTGAGTGACCCTGGCACCTGGGTTCTGGTAACTTTGCTTCCTCCCTTTATCTTTCCAGCCTAGGGATTAGTAGTGGTTCCCTGATGTTGCTAATATCTAGATTCCCTCTCACCATTTCATTTGGCTTCTCGGTTTTTTCATTATCTGTGGAACCAACTTTCAACATTATGTATCTTCTGTTGTAAATACTTTAAGTGAATTGTGTTTTTCTGGTTACACCCTGACCAAAATAGGCATTGATAATCACTTTAAGATTACTGAGACAAACAACTTTGTTATATTGTAATATTAATAAATAATAAACATAAAATAAAAATAATTAATAAATAATAATATTAATAAACATTGAGGGAATTTGCTTAAAGTCTGAATGAGTTCACATTCACTTTACTGGACCAACAGGAAGATGAATGGGCAGTGATTTTTACGTAAATGCACTGTTATTTGTAAGGCAGCGCTATCCTTTTATTTTTAATTAATAAGCTTAATTTTTTGAGAAGTTTTAGGTTCACAGTGAAATTGAGCAGAAAGTACAGTGAGTTCCCATAACCCCCATCCCCATACATGCCCATCATTTCATTTTTTATTTTCTCAAATGAAGAAGATGTAATAAATGAATAGCAATCCTAGTCCTGTTGTTCTATTTGTGAGGGCTGATACTGAGAGGGCAAAACAAATGTAGCTTTCTAGAATTTCCCACCAGGTAATGTAGCAGATAATAGCTACTTGTATGTATGAGTGCCCCGAAGAGAAATACAAGCCAGCAGTCTCTTCAGCTGAAGGAATTCTGGGCATGGAGTATATGAGTGCCTTCTGGGTTGGAGGAAATGGAGGAAGGGGTGGGGCTGAGGTTGGGTGCTGCTTATGGGAGAGGGGAAGGAAGTCAGAGACTCCCCTCGCAATTAGGTGGGGTATGCTGGGGGGTGGGGGGTGAGGAGGGAGAATGCATAGATACATCAAGACACAGCAAGGGGGAAGCCAAGTAGGTTAATGCCTGATGAGTGAAACATTTTAGCAACTCCATCTCAAGATGTAGAGGCTTTTTGCATAAGTGAACACCTGGCATGTGCTGAAGAGAAAGATTGGGAAGTCCATGAAGAGGGCAGATGGGACAGAGTCCCATGACCGAAATTCCCTGGGGACAATGGGGTGCTGCGTCAGCAGTTTAGGGGACCTGGGGAGTCACATAGAATAGAGATGACTTGGTATTTTGAGAGACACCTTAGACATTGTCCTCTTGCTTCTGACATCTTCCTTCTTTCCTTGCTTCCATTTAACAATTATTTATGAGTGTCTACTTAAGTATTAGGCACTATTCTAGGCAGTGGTGATACATTAATAAATAAAACAGACAACACCCCCCCCACCCTGCCTTCAAAAGAAAACAGTCAATAAATATAACAAAAAAGTCATTTAAAAACTTCAACATTTACAATTTGCAATTCAGAAGCATGCTTCTGTGTTATTGTTTTTTATGGAGGTAAAATTGATAGAGAACATTATATAAGTTTCAGGTGTATAACAATATAATTTGGCATCTGTGTACACTACCACCAAAATCTAGTTACCATCCATCACCATAAGATTGATCCTTTTTACTTATCTTGCTCACCCCCATCTCCCTTCCCCTCTGGTAACCATGTATCTGTTCTTGGTATCTATGAGCTTGTTTTTGTTTTATTTTATTTGTTCATTCGTTTTAACTTTTTATTATTATTACATTTTTAAGATTCCACATATGAGTAAAATCATATGGTATTTGTCTTTCTCTGTATGACTTATTTCAGTTAGCATAATACCCTCAAAGTCCATCCATGTTATCACAAATGTCAAGATTGCATTCTTATATAGGGTTGAGTAGTATTCCATTGCATATACATATACCGCATCTTTTTTTCTTTTAACTGAAGTATAGTTGATTTACAATATTGTGTTAGTTTCAAGGGTACAGCAAAGTGATTCAGTGATATATATATATACATATATATGTATAAATATATATATGTATACATATATTTCAGATGATTTTGCATTACAGTTATTATAAGATATTTGAATATAGTTCCCTGTGCTATACAGTAAATCCTTGTTGCTTATCTATTTTATGTATAGAAGTTTATATCTATTAATCCCATACTCCTGATCTATCCCTCCCTTCCTCCTTTCCCTTTTGCAACCACAAGTTTGTTTCTTATGTCTGTGAGTCTGTTTCTGTTTTGTATATATATTCATTTATACTATTTTTTAGATTCCACATATAAGTGGTACAATATAATACTTGTCTTTGTCTGACTTACTTCAGTTAGTATGCTATTCTCTAAGCCCATCCATGCTGCTGCAAATGGCAATATCTTATTTTTTTTTGGCTGAGTAATATTCCATTGTATATGTATACCACATCTTTATCCATTCATCTGTTGATGGGCACTTGGGTTGTTTCCATGTCTTGGCTATTGTAAATAGTGCAGCAATGAACATTGGGGTGCATGTATCTTTTCAAATTAGAGTTTTCATCTTTTCCAGATACCACATCTTCTTTATTCATTCATCCATTCAATTAAGAAAAAATATGTGCCTGGAGTGTTTGTTGAAGACAAGCAGGTGTGCAGTGAGCAAGGAGGAATGTGGCTGAATATGAGTCCAAAAGCATAATAGGGGATGAAGTGAATCATGGGAGGCCTGGTAGGCTGTCATAAGGCCTTTGGCTTTTATTCTGGATGAAATAGGGACTCTTTGCAGGATTTTGAGCAGAGGTGTGAAATGATTTGATATACTTAAAAAAATTATTTTTAATGAAGTGTAGTTGATTTACAATGCTGTGTTAATTTCTGCTGTACTGCAAAGTGACTCAGATCACTTTGAGTCACAGATTTATACATATGTATATATATAAATATATATTTATATATACAGATATATATATATTCTTTTCATGTTCTTTTCCATTATGGTTTATCACAGGATATTGAATATAGTTCCCTGTGCTATACAGTAGGACCTTGTTGTTTATCCATCCTATATATACTAGTTTGCATCTGCTAATCCCAAACTCCCAATCCTTCCACCAGCCCCCCTTGGCAACCACAAGTCTGTTCTCTATGTCTTTGAGTCTGTTTCTGTTTCATAGATATGTTCATTTGTGTCATATTTAAGATTCCACATATGTGATATGATCTGATATACGTTTTAACAAGATTGCTCTGGTTGCTGTTGAGAAAGACTGTTGAAAGCAAGGCAGATACATTAAAAGTCCATTGCAATAATCTGGGTGAGAGCCAGTGATGACTGGGATGAGGATGGCAGCATGGAAGGTGGTAAGAGGAGTTTGGATTCTGGATATAATTTTGAAGGAGAGATGATGGAATTTGTGGAAAGATTGAATGTGGGGAAAGAGAAGAAGAAAGGAATAAAAGTGACTCCAAATTTTGGCTTGTGCAACTAGAAAGATGGAGTTGCTGTGAGCTGAGATGGGGAGATGGCAGGTGGAGCGGGCTTTGTGGGCATGTTCAGTTCGAGATGCCTACTGAGCATCCAAGTAGAGATGAGGATCAGGCAGTTGGATGTTGGGAGTTTTTAGTGTATAGAAGTTATTAAAAGCTACCAGACTGGGTGAGATCACCAATGAAGCAAGTGTGAATAAATAAAAGGGGAGGTCCAAGGGTATTTGAATGTCAGCCATACTGAATGGATTTCTGGCCTGCCCATGTAAGGCAGGAAAGGAGAATCCACCAATAGGAAGAAGATGGAAACCTCGTGATGAGCAGATCAGAAAAAGAGTCTTGGTCTCTTGTCCCTTTCCCTCCTCCCTAACTCAACATCTGAGGAGGACAGGAAGCAGGAAGAGGAGGGGTGAAAAGGGGGGAAGTCAACCAATGTGCTCCTCATTCTCCTCCAAGTTTCTAGAGTCATGAGTTTAGTCTGTGCCAGGGCAGAGAGAAAGAGGACCTAGGATCAAATTTGAGATTAAAGTCAAATGATCAGCACTTGATTTTAAAGATCCAAAATGTGACTGTTTTAATAACTGAAAGTGGCTACAAAGTTATGGAGCCAGAATGAGATACCTGAAGGGAGCCTGCTCCCCAGGCTGGAAAACAGTGAGGGGCTGTGACCAAACCAAATTTGGGTCCACTTGCCTTCACGCAGTAAAGCTAAGCTACTGACACCGGCTTGTGGGGAAGGAAAGTGCAGCGTTTATTTCAGGGCGCAAAACAAGGAGTCCAGGTAGCTAGTGCTTAAAAGGCCTGAACTCCCTGAAGGCTTTCAGGGTAAGGCTGTAAAGACAGGGTGAGGGAGGGGGGTTGTGGGGTGTGTGATCATCTCATGGATAGTCTTCTGATCAGTTGGTGGTGAGCTAATCGGGAATCAACATCATCAACCTTCTGGGGTCCATGTACTTGTGGGCATGCAGTTAACTTCTTTCACCTGGTGGGGTTTTCAGTGTCTGCAAAACAGCTTGAAGGATATGGCTCCGAATATTATCTATAACCTTCAAGGAGGAACTAAATGTCCTTGACTTTTTTTAATGGTTAAACTATTATTATTTTGTCTTGCTTGACTGTTTTCCTTTCTTTTTGCATTTTCTCTCTTCTCTGATTAAATTTACTCTTTGGAACTCGGGGAAGGCCTAGGAGGGTAAAATTTTTCTACAGCCAAGAGGCAGGTGGAGGACATTGGGGGGGTCTGGGATGGGAAGTTCCCTTAGGGTCCTGCTCAGTTACAGGGTGAGAACACAGCTAGTGCCACTTATCAGGGAAAAAACCTTTTAATGTTCACAACCTGTGAGAGACTACTCACAAAACTGGGGCATGTCAGTGTCTGATACTATGAGATCTACAAGAGAGACAGTGATGGGCTTTAATTCACTCACCTATAAAAGAAGTAGGTTGGAAAATATGATAATCTCCAAGGTCATTTCCAAATTTCAAATTCCATCCTTTGATTTGAAGCACCTGAGGTCAGTGGTAGCACATTGACTAGTGTGAAACCAATATTTTGCTAACAGTGATTTTTTTTCTTTGAAACTACGTTTGTGATAACAGGATTTGACCACTCAAGTAAGAATGAAACTAAAGAGTTTTTCAATCCAGTTACTAAAATACTCTTAAGATTCTGCTTTTAAGGCAAGCATTACCAATAATAAGGAGCAATGTAATTTCTATCCATATGCATAGCAAGCATATCAATGAAATTTCAGTTTACGCAGACACTTGCTTTACTGGGTTTAATGAGAATCTAAAAATAAGAACTAATGTCCTATGTGGAGGTAAACACATTGACAGATTTGTTTGACACAAAGTGTTCCCAACATTGAGGAACATATTCTTCCAACTCATGTTTTGGCCTCTTTAAGCCCGTAAACAGCTATCTTCTAGCAAAATTAATGACGGATGTGTTCCAGAAATGATTCCTGTAATTCTACCACATTAGTGTAGAAATTAGCTAAGGTCATAGAATGCAAATCAGTGATTTTACCATATAAAATTTATTCTAATTTTCCTCTTGGGAAAAACCTTGCAATTGAAACATTGGTTTTTGAGCATATTTGAGGCCCATTTTGCAACTGCAAATATGCAAATATTGAAACTTGAGCAGCAACTAATGGTCATGGTATCTGAGTGACTGTATTATAAAACATATAAAACATGGCATCTGGGTGACTATGTTATAAAAGAAGAAAAGCCATCTGAAATTTACTCTTGGATTCACTGCTATTTTGAGCAAACTTTTTCCTAAAATTTAGAGGATAGATAAAATTACCAAAAATAAGATTTTGGGGAAGCTGGGTGTATCATTTCAGTGGAAAAAAAGGTGCTTAATTAATATCTGATCTGATATGCTCAGTACAGTCTTGTGTCCTTGGCAGGTATGGACTGATCACTTGATTGAGATTTTAATAGAGATGGAGGGATCCAATGAAGGAAAAGTGCATCTCAATCATTAATTTTTTCATTTAGTATGAACTGAGGTTTGAAATTTTTTCAACTTTATCTAAGTAGTAATAAAAAGTAGGCTAAGATGCTAATTTCAGTAAAATTAGATACGGTTAAAAATTATAAATTTAATTATGCAGAATATTGAGGAGTTGTGATGGTTTGCCTGTCTTGCATAGTTTTTAAACTTTTTTTTTTTTTTTTTAGTTTTTAAACTTTTATTGCTGTATATATACTTTAAAAATTCTAGAAATGCTATTTTCTTTGGAAACAAAAATGTGGGTATTATATATATTATATATGTATAGATATGTATTATATATGTATAGATTTTTATATATGTATATATGTGTGTATATATGTATGTGTGTGTGTGTGTGTATATATATATATATATATATATATATATATATATATATATGGAGAGAGAGAGAGAGAGAAATATAAAACATGTCACATACAACTATATGAGCATCTACTATGAACAAATTCCTTACATGGTTCCTCACAGTAAGTTGTGAGATTAGTAATAGCTTTACTTACAGATGAGAAAACTGAGGCTCAACAAATCTTAGAAACTTGTTTACGGTCATGAAGCTAGTTAATGGCAGATAAAGACTGATTTTTAGCCTATTTGATTTTAATCCCATGTTCCTTTCACTCTGCTGTGCCATCCCCTTTCTGCAATCCTACTATGGAGGCAAGACAAATCTACAAAAGAAATGAATGTGAGGTGATTATTTCCTTTACAAATGAATTCACTCTAGAGTTTTTTTCAATGATCGGTGTTTAAAATACCATTTGCTTTTTTTTTTTATAACTACATTTTTTTCTTTATTTCAAAAAGCAATTCATTTATAAGGATAAATTACAAAACTAAAAAACAAAATGTTTGGAAACAAAGGGTATCAGATCCTAAGTATATTTTAAAAGAAACAATTATCAGTATATGTTACATTGACACGTTCGTTATTCAGACATTGAATACAAAAGAACTGAATTTCCCAAAATTGTTACATTTGGATGTGTATAGGAGTATGACATTGAAGAGATACAATCACCTTCTATTTAACATCAGTAATCCATATCTGAAAATCAGATATTCTGTGCAAAAGACCTAACCAAGAATATTTAACTGCAATATTGGAAATAACTGCAATATTTCCAGTTCTTTAAATGGGAAAAAATTACAGTGCAATATACTTTACCGAAAACCCTCAACCAATTTCCTAAAGTAAAACTACTACACAGTAAAACTATCATATCATGATATAAACTGTTTAAAACATTGGTTCCTAATCACCAGAAAAATTTACATGATTGATAACAAACCACTGCATTAAAAATTTTTTTAAATGTAATTTTATTTATTTGTTTATACAGCAGGTTCATATTAGTTACCCATTTTATACATATTAGTGTATACATGTCAATCCCAATCTCCCAATTCATAACATCCCCCCCACCACGTTCCCCCCTTGGTGTCCATACGTTTGTTCTCTACATCTGTGTCTCTATTTCTGCCCTGCAAACTGGTTCATCTATACCATTTTTCTAGGTTCCACATATATCCGTTAATATACGATATCTGTTTTTCTCTTTCCTACTTACTTCACTCTGTATGACAGATCCATCCATGTCTCTACAAATGACACAGTTTTGTTCCTTTTTATGGCTGAGTAATATTCCATTGTATATGTGCACCACATCTTCTTTATCCATTCATCTGTTGATGGGCATTTAGGTTGCTTCCATGACCTGGCTATTGTAAATAGTGCTGCAATGAACATCAGAGTGCAAGTGTCTTTTTGAATTATGGTTTTCTCTGGGTATATGCCCAGTAGTGGGATTGCTGGGTCATATGGTAATTCTATTTTTAGTTTTTTAAGGAACCTCCATACTGTTCTCCATAGTGGCTGTATCAATTTACATTCCCACCAACAGTGCAAGAGGGTTCCCTTTACTCCACACCCTCTCCAGCATTTGTTGTTTGTAGATTTTCTGATGATGCCCATTCTAACTGATGTGAGGTGATACCTCATTGTAGTTTTGATTTGCATTTCTCTAATAATTAGTAATGTTGAGCAGCTTTTCATGTGCTTCTTGGCCAACTTTATGTCTCCTTTGGAGAAATGTCTATTTAGGTCTTCTGCTCATTTTTTTGATTGGGTAGTTTGTTTTTTTAATATTGAGCTGCATGAGCTGTTTATATATTTTGGAGATTAATCCTTTGTCTATTGATTCATTTGTAAATATTTTCTCCTAATCTGAGGGTTGTCTTTTCGTCTTGTTTATGGTTTCCTTTGCTTTGCAAAAGCTTTTAAGTTTCATTAGGTCCCATTTGTTTATTTTTGATTTTATTTCCTTTACGAGGTGGATCAAAAAGGATCTTTCTGTGATTTATGTCAAAAAGTGTTCTTCCTATGTTTTCCTCTAAGAGTTTTATAGTGTCCAGTCTTACATTTGGGTCTTTAATCCATTTTGAGTTTATTTTTGTGTATGGTGTTAGGGAGTGTTCTAATTTCAATCTTTTACATGTAGTTGTCCAGTTTTCCCAGCACCACTTATTGAAGAGACTGTCTTTTCTCTATTGTATATCCTTGCCTCCTTTGTCATAGATTAGTTGATGATAGGTACATGGGTTTATCTCTGGGCTTTCTATTCTGTTCCACTGATCTATATTTCTGTTTTTGTGCCAGTACCATATTGTCTTGATTACTGTAGCTTTGTAATATAGTCTGAAGTCAGGGAGTCTGATTCTTCCAGCTCCGTTTTTTTCCCTCAAGATTGCTTTGGCTATTTGGGGTCTTTTGTGTCTCCATACAAATTTTAAGATTTTTTGTTCTAGTTCTGCAGAAAATGCCATTGGTAATTTGATAGAGATTGCACTGAATCTGGAGATTGCTTTGGGTAGTATAGTCATTTTCACAATATTGATTCTTCCAATCCAAGAACATGGTATGTCTCTCCATCTGTTTATATCATCTTTAATTTCTTTCATCAGTGTCTTATAGTTTTCTGCATACAGGTCTTTTGTCTCCCTAGGTAGGTTTATTCCTAGGTATTTTATTGTTTTTGTTGCAATGGTAAATGGGAGTGTTTCCTTAATTTCTCTTTCAGATTTTTCATCCTTAGTGTATAGGAATGCAAGACATTTCTGTGCATTAATTTTGTATCCTGCAACTTTACTAAATTCATTCATTAACTCTAGTAGTTTTCTGGTGGCATCTTTAGGATTCTCTAAGTATAGTATCATGTCATCTGCAAACAGTGACAGTTTTACTTCTTCTTTTCCAATTTGTATTTCTTTTATTTCTTTTTCTTCTCTGATTGCCATGGCTAGGACTTCCAAAACTATGTTGAATAACAGTAGTGAGAGTGGACATCCTTGTCTTGCTCCTTATCTTAGAGGAAATGCTTTCAGTTTTTCACCATTGAGACTGATGTTGGCTGTGGGTTTGTCATATATGGCCTTTATTATGTTGAGGTAGGTTCCCTCTATGCCCACTTTCTTTAGAGTTTTTGTCATAAATGGGTATTGAATTTTGTCACAAGCTTTTTCTGCATCTATTGAGATGATCATATGGTTTTTATTCTTCAATTTGTTAATATGGTGTATCACATTCATTGATTTGCATATATTGAAGAATCCTTGCATCCCTGGGATAAATTCCACTTGATCATGGTGTATGATCCTTTTAATGTGCTGTTGGATTCTGTTTGCTAGTATTTTGTTGAGGATTTTTGCATCTATATTCATTAGTGATATTGGTCTGTAATTTTCTTTTTTTGTAGTATCTTTGTCTGTTTTGGTATCAGGGTGATGGTGGCCTCATAGAATGTGTTTGGGAATGTTCCTTCCTCTACAATTTTTTGGAAGAGTTTGAGAAGGATGGGTGTTAGCTCTTCTCTAAATGTTTGATAGGATTCACCTGTGTAGCCATCTGGTCCTGGAGTTTTGTTTGTTGGAAGATTTTTAACCACAGTTTCAATTTCATTACTTGTGATTAGTCTGTTCATATTTTCTATTTCTTCCTGGTTCAGTCTTTGAAGGTTATACCTTTCTAAGAATTTGTCCATCTCTTCCAGGTTGTCCATTTTATTGGCACAGAGTTGCTTGTAGTAGTCTCTTAGGATGCTTTGTATTTCTGCGGTGTCTGTTGTAACTTCTCCTTTTTCATATTTAATTTTATTGATTTGAGACTTCTCCCTCTTTTTCTTGATGAGTCTGGCTAATGGTTTATCAATTTTGTTTAGCTTTTCAAAGAACCAGCTTTTAGTTTTATTGATCTTTGCTATTGTTTTCTTTGTTTCTATTTCATTTATTTCTGCTCTGATCTTTATGACTTCTTTCCTTCTACTAACCTTGGGTTTTGTTTGTTCTTCTTTCTCTATTTCCTTTAGGTGTAAGGTTAGATTGTTTATTTGAGATTTTTCTTGTTTCTTGTGGTGGGCTTGTATTGCTATAAACTTCCCTCTTATAACTGCTTTTGCTGCATCCCATAGGTTTTGGATTGTCATGTTTTTGTTGTAATTTGTCTCTAGGTACTTTTTCATTTCCTCTTTGATTTCTTCAGTGATCTCTTGGTTATTTTGTAATGTATTGTTTAGCTTCCATGTGTTTGTGTTTTTTACATTTTTTTCCCCAGTAATTGATTTCTAATCTCATAGCATTGTGGTCTGAAAAGATGCTTGATATGATTTCAATTTTCTTCAATATACTGAGGCTTGATTTGTGACCCAAGATGTGATTTATCCTGGAGAATGTTCCATGTGCACTTGAGAAGAAAGTGTAATCTGCTGTTTTTGGATGGAATGTCCTATAAATATCAATTAAATCTATCTGGTCTATTGTGTCATTTAAAGCTTGAGTTTCCTTACTAATTTTCTGCTTGGATGATCTGTCCATTGGTGTAAGTGAGGTGTTAAAATCCCCCACTATTATTGTGTTACTGTTGATTTCCTGTTTTATAGCTGTTAGCAGTTACCTTATGTATTGAGGTGCTCCTATGTTGGGTGCATATATATTTATAATTGTTATATCTTCTTCTTGGATTGATCCCTTGATCATTATGTAGCATCCTTCCTTGTCTCTTGTAATAGTCTTTAATTTAAAGTCTATTTTCTCTGATATGAGAATTGCTACTCCAGCTTTCTTTTGACTTCCATTTGCATGGAATATCTTTTTCCATCCCCTCACTTTCAGTCTGTATGTGTCCCTAGATCTGAAGTGGGTCTCTCGTAGACAGCATATATATGGGTGTTGTTTTTGTATCCATTCATCAAACCTGTGTCTTTTGGTTGGAGCATTTAATCCATTCACATTTAAGGTAATTATTGATATGGTGATATGTATGTTCCTATTACCATTTTCTTAATTGTTATGGGTTTGTTTTTGTAGGTCCTTTTCTTCTCTTGTGTTTCCCACTTAGAGAAGTTCCTTTAGCATTTGTTGTAGAGCTGGTTTGGTGGTGCTGAATTCTCTTAGCTTTTGCTTGTCTGTAAAGTTTTTGATTTCTCCATCGAATCTGAATGAGATCCTTGCTGGGTAGAGTAATCTTGGTTGTAAGTTCTTCCCTTTCATCACTTTAAATATATCATGCCACTCCTTTCTGGCTTATAGAGTTTCTGCTGAGAAATCAGCTGTTAACCTTATGGGAGTTCCTTTGTTTGTTATTTGTCATTTTTCCCTTGCTGCTTTCAATAATTTTTCTTTGTCTTTAATTTTCGCCAATTTGATTACTATGTGTCTTGGCATGTTCCTCCTTGGGTTTATCCTGTATGGGACTCTCTGTGCTTCCTGGGGTTGATTGGCTATTTCCTTTCCCATGTTAGGGAAGTTTTCGACTATAATCTCTTTAAATATTTTCTTGGGTCCTTTCTCTCTCTCTTCTCCTTCTGGGAACCCTGCATACGAATGTTTTTGCATTTAATGTTGTCCCAGAAGTCTCTTAGGCAGTCTTCATTTCTTTTCATTCATTTTTCTTTATTCTGTTCTGTGGCTGTGAATTCCACCATTCTGTCTTCCAGGTCACTTATCCGCTCTTCTGCCTCAGTTATTCTGCTATTGAATCCTTCTAGTGTATTTTTCATTTCAATTACTGTATTGTTCATCTCTGTTTGTTTGTTCTTTAATTCTTCTAGGTGTTTGTTCTTTTATTCTTCTAGGTCTTTCTTAAAAATTTCTTGCATCTTCTCGATCTTTGCTCCCATTCTTTTTCCGAGGTCCTGGATCATCTTCACTATCATTCTGAATTCTTTCTCTGGAAGGTTTCCTATCTCCACTTCATTTAGTTGTTTTTCTAGGGTTTTATCTTGTTACTTCATCTGGTACATAGCCCTCTGCCTTTTCATCTTGTCTATTTTTCTGTGAATGTGGTTTTTGTTCCACAGGCTGCAGGATTGTAGTTCTTCCTGATTCTGCTGTCTGCCCCCTGGTGGATGAGGCTATCTACACCATTTGCTTTTATATGCAATTCACTGCAAAGAGTTTTCAGGAATGTAAGTATTACATATTATGAGGCATGTCCTTTAAAATGAATGTAATAGATATGTTCTGGGTTTAAAAAAAAACTTTGTTGCCATATTCCATATGTTTTATTTCCTGACATCTTGATTAATATCATGGGTAGAATCCTTTTCAGAGAATAAAAGTGACACTGAAATGAGCCCATATATGTGAGGTATCAGGATTGTCATAAACGGCAATGGTTTATTAAGTTCCTACAGTGTGTCAGATAGTGTTCAGGCAAGGGCAGACAAATGTACAAAACAACTTTTCTACCATCAAGTCCCATGAAATAGTATGGTTCCAAGGTAATAATCAGAGATTTCTATAGATATAGAGTGAAAGAGTCACATATTTCTGGTGACGTATTATACACCATGTTTCCCAAGCCACACTAAGTAAAAGGTAAAAATAAGAGGATCAGAATAACAGTACAAGTATATTATTTCTTTGGCTCTGCCTCATTCACTCGACTCCTTTGAAACTGTTACTGATTACTTTTGAGTCATCCTTAGAGAGTGTTTCACCATAGCAGACAAGCTCAAGCCCAGTCACTTTACTTTTATCCAGCCACAGTTTTGCTGCCTAGGGTAGGGTCTGCTGCCAATATCCCAGGGCCAAAGAGCAGATGCCACCGCCAAGGATTCTTGCCTTGGCTCCCTCCTACTTCCTGCCCCCCACTTTTTTCAGTACTGAAGCTATTTCATTGTGCCAAAGCCACTGATGGGGAGAGCTTTGGTGCAGAAATCTCATGCTGTTTTCTCCACCGGTCTGTGGAGAATCCCTCTCTCCTTCTTCTGTGTAACACTCCTAGCATGTGTGTAACTCATGTCCTCAGGCTTCTCCTCTGTGGGTAGAAATAAAGCTACATTAGCATAATGTCCAGAATGTGTTCGTTCCTTTGCCCTCATTTATTAAACTGCAGTAACTTACTAGTCCCCACCTGTGCCTGAGTCTGTTAAGTGTGGGAATCAGAGAACATCTCTGTACACACAGAAACAAGTCTGCTCAGATGTTTCTACCCACTGAGTCCTCTCTAGACTTGATTTTCTATACTCCAGTCTCTTCCCTCCATGCAAAGAACGCTTAAAAATAGAGCCTTGGGAATCATGAGCCCCAGACACATGATCTTGGATTCTGATGCAGCACCATGTCCTTGTAATAAAAATGTCCATGTTTTGCTTAAGCAGGATTAAGTTAGTGTCTCTTACTTTCAACAAAAAGAATCTCAACTGAAACAAGTGTGGAAGGAAGGTGTGGTCTGTTTGTCTCTGAACATGGTTACTTTTTCTGTTCTGAATCCTTCCAGTTCTTCAGAATTCCCAAGATTATCCCCAAACTCTCCATTACTAGTTATATCCTACAAGGTGAGGCTCTCTCAGATTAATTAATGTTGAGGGCTTCATTCATTTTTCTCATGTGATTTGTTGTCAGTATCCATGAACAGAACAGATTGTTGGGTAATTTCATTTTCCTCTGATATTACAAAGTTTAACATTCTCAACCTCATTAATATATTTATGTTTTGCAAACAGTTAAATTGGAAAATGTTCTTTTGATAAAAAACTCTCAGTGCAGCAGTATTGAAAATTGTATAAACTTATGAAGGTATTGTAAAGTCTTGGCTATAAGCTGGGAGACCTGTAATTTGGTCCTGGGTCCATCATTTATTTGCTGTATGACTTTAATTCAGGCATTTAGTATCCCTGAAATTATTTCATCATCTTTAAAACAGACAGATGACAGATGTTATGAAAAGGGCATTGTTGTGAAAAGGCAAAGTGTAGGGTATTAATAATAGAAATAGTAAACAAAAGACATTGAGAGTGGTTTCTCAGTTTTTCTGTAGAAGATGTGTACAACTTTTCCTATTTGAATGTTTTTCATAATACTTTTGGAAGTACTAAAAGAAAAATATTTCAAATAGAATTCAAGCTAAAATTAGTAAAGAAATAATGACATATTTGAAAGAATAAATATTTTTGGCAGTATACAATATATATTTATGAATTCATTAGAATGAGATAAAAATATGTGTTTCTGTCAGAATCTTTTTGTAGTCTTTTTAGTGTTTGATACAGGTGGTATCTTCTTCTCTAGATGTATTATAATGAACCTACCTAAACAGTTGCTAACTCAGTCAGATTTTAGGATGGGGAAAAGGGAGGCAGGGATAAAGTTTAATCCTATGTTTACTTCAGGGCTGATGAAGATATAAATGTACCCACTTCTTCAGTAGGTGCTGAACATCATCCCCTGAATTAGATTAAAAATTAATATTAACCAGGCAATGGATTTGGGACTTCTGATGATTGTTCACCCAAGAATATCCTCTTATTTGAAGTTCCAACAATTGCTTTCTCCTTTCACTCCCTAACAACACCCTTTTCAGCATTATTTTACACAGAGCTATTGTATGTTTCTTGAGGTTCAGTTTCAGCATCCTTGGAATTACTAACACAATACAACATCACATATCTATAATGATTGTGACTAAATTATCTAATACATAAAAAAATTACTAAAAAAGTGTGCTCCTATACCATTAATATAATTTAACATGGGTTTGCTTCTATCAAGTCAGTTAATTTAAATAGAATATACTACTAAACATATTGCACTGTAGCTGCTAGCCTTTATTTTTATTCAATAGAAACACATGGATTCTTTTAATTATCAAAAATTCTGAATTAGTGGCATATAAATTAATGAGATAACTTCTCCTAGATTTTAAGTGTAATTGTATTTCTAGTTTTTTCTCTTTCTCTGTAACATATTCCCTGCTTTTAGAAATAAACTGGATGAAGCTTCCTTTCGCCCTCTGCAAGATAAATTGTTTCCTTGTGTGAAAGCAAAGCAACTAGAAAAATAATTTTTTCCATTTTGGGCAGCTCTGTTGAGTTATAGTGTCACTGCACAGCAGGCTTTTATAGATAAGGCAGTCAGGTGTGGAGGAACAAGCGTTCTCAAGGAGAAAGAGGCATATTTGGGGAGAAAGGGGAAACCACTCCTAGCAAGCCTGTGGTTTGTGACCTATGTGAGAGAAGGGAAGACAGCAAGTTGGGACAGAACATGGTCTGGACTAAGGGAGCAGACTTGTGTGAGGCTTTAGCTGAGCCCCCGAAAGTAGACATTAAGTGTGCCTGGCTGCATTTACAATCACATTTAATCTTCATACCAACTCTGAAAGGTAGGTATTATTATCTAAATTTTGTTGGTGAAGAAATTGTAGCTCAGGGAATTGAAATGACTGGTAAGGGACAGGATGAGGAATTTGATTCCAGGTCTTCTGATTCTAATGGATCCATTCATGTCCTGCCTACCCCCACCTTCCATAGAGTCTTCTTTGTCATCAACAGAAAGTGCTTGATGGCTGGGCTCAAAGTCATCCTGTGACTGTGGGGCCAGAGTATGATGCTTCTCCCTTTGGGATCAGTCTCAGGACATCTTTACAGAACTATAGTCATTAGACATTATAAAATCTTCACAGCATAGTCTCGCTCTCTCTCTCTCTCTACTTAGTATTTGCTGAATGTCATTGCCTCATATTAAACCATAAGTTCCTGAGGGCGTGAAGCAGGTTTGTTTTGCTCACAGCTTTATAGGCAGTGCACCCCAGTACAATGCAAGAGCATAGCAACATTTGGATAAATTTAAAATTATCCAATTATGGATAATTTAAAAAATAAGCTTTCTTTTTAGAACAGTTTCAGATGTACAGAATTATTGTGAAGTTGGTACAGCCTTCCCAAATACCCCACATTCAGTTTCCCCTATTATTAATGTCTTACATTAGTGTGGAATATTTGTCACAATAAGTGAACCAATATTGGTACCTTATTATTAACTAAACTCCATAATTTATTCAGATATCCTGTGAATTCTTTAGTTTTTTATCTAATGTCATTTTTCATTTCCAGAATCCCATCTAGGATACAACATTACACTTAGTAGTCATGTCTCTTTTTGGCTGTGACAATTTCTCAGACATCCTTGTTTTGAGGACCTGACAGTTTTGTGGAGCACTAGCCATATATTTAGTTGAATGTCCCTCAGTTGGGATTTGTCTGATGTTTTTTTCTCATGGTTAGACTGGGTAATGTGTTTTGGGGAGGATGACCACAGAGGTAGAGTGTCATTCTCACTACATCATATCAAGAGTACATACTATCAGTATGACTTATCACTGTTGATCACCTGGCTTGAGGTAGTGTTTGTCAGATTTCTCCACTCTAAAGTTACTCTTTTTTTCCTCCCCTTCCATTGTACTCTTTGGAAGAAAGTCACTGTGTGCAGCCCACACTTAAGTAGTGGGGATTATGCGCCATCCTTTTTAAGGTGGAGTATCTACATAAATTATTTGGAATTTTTCTGCACAGGAAATTTGTTTCTTCTTCTCCATTTATTTATTTATTCAATCATTTACATCAGAGTGAACTCGTGGATACTTACTTCATGCTTTGGGTTAGAATCCAATGCTACATCATTTTGTTTTCTATAATTATTTCAAATTTTGCCATTGGGAACTCTTCAGTAGGCTTCCCCCCATCAGTGCCGGGTTTTGTTTTGTTTTGAGCACTTTCTTATTTTCTGGCACTGCAAGACGCTCCAAGCTCATTTTGTATATTTTATGTCCAAGTCCTAGAATCAGCTACTTCTCCAAGGAGTTCTACTTCCTTTTATTGGAGAATGGTATTAGAAACCAAGATATTGGCACTAGATATGCTCATTGCTACCAGGGTGTCATTGCTTCTAAGTCCTTTCAGATGACAAAGCAAGGAGATATATGTGTGTATTCTTACCAGTATTTATACACATATCTATAAACACTTCTATATGCAACCATCTGTATCTATATTAAGCTAAACATTAGTTTATACTGATGTCTCCAACTCTAACTTGTTACTGCATGGATCATTCTAGACTCTTCCCATTGCTTATCTGTAACCTCCCATTCCAATAGTGAGAAACCTGGTTTCCACCATCTGCTATCCATTTACTTACTGGTTCAATTCCAATATCCATTAGTGGTTTTAGAATTGTTAACTCATAACTCATGGGAAACAACTTTATCAACTAGAGAACATGTAGAGTCCCTTTTGCCTTTAGACTGACAGACTCCATTGATTTCCAAAGTTATTTGGGTCAGCACCCTAATTTCCTACCCTACCCCAATCATTGAGATTATTTCATACATCTGTAATATATTTGTATTCCTTTGTCACGTACTGAATTCAATCCTGAGATCCTCTGACCGCCAAAATGATTTTTTAAATATTTGCATACATTAAGGTTTCACTTTGTGTTGCGATATTCTGTGGGCTTTGACAAATGTGTAGTGTCATGTATCCACTATTACAGTATCATACAGAATAGTTTCATCACCCTAAAAATCTCCTGCACTTCACCTATTCAACCCTACCTACTCACCTCCCACCTGAACATCTGGCAACCACTGATCTGTTTACCATCTCCATAGTTTTGCCTTTTCTAGAATGTCACATAATTGGAAGTACACAGTAATTTTTTTTAACCACTAAATGATATTTCATTGTGTGAATGTAGCAAGGTTTGTTTACCCATTGGTCTACTGAAGGGTATTTTGCTTGCTTCCAGTTTTTGGCAGTTATGAATAGAGCTGCTATAAACATTTTTGTGCAGGTTTTTGTGTGAACAGATATTTTCAAATCAGTTGGGTAAACACCTGTGAGCACAACTGCTGGTAAGACTATTAGTTTTATAAACAACTGTCTTCCAAAGTGGATGTACCATTTTGCATTCTCACCAGCAATGAATGAGAGTTCCTATGGCTTCATGTACTTGTCTGCACTTAATATTGTCAGTATGTTGGATTTTAGCCATTTGAATAGGTGTGTAGTGGTATCTCTTTGCTGTTAAATTGATGAATTTTTCACAGGAAAGGGTACCATTCACTCATGTTTCCTGTACATGTACAATTTACAGATTATCTTCTGGACCAAACCCTTGTTTTACAACTCAGCAAATTGAGAACCAGTTACTTTGCAAAGTCCCAGTGGCATTTGGTAGAACAGAAATCACAACAAGGCCATTAGTGGGACCATTTTCAAAAAACAAAACAAAACAAAACAAAAAAACCCCAAAAGACACCATTGCTCTTTTACAATAACAGATCTAGGTTTGTTGGGTAGAATTTGGAGAAGTCACCATGGCAAGAGATGTTTTTAAGGAAATTATGAGACTTCAGAAACAGAGACAGGAACTGTGAGCCTGAGCAGATCCCTGGTGCCAGGCATTATGGGAGCTCAGATGATATGGGGCCATGTTTCTGAGGCTGAGGTGGAAAGTCATTGAATATCTAATCCTTTTAGCTTTGTACTAAGAACAATTCTACTTCCTGACTCTGAGACTGCATCTTTTTAAAAACCTACAAGGATTAGAGCAAATCTATGGGACACTGGAAGGGGAAATATATACTGCCATCCCTTATATTTGCTGTTTGTAAAACAAAAAGATGGAATAGGAACATATGCTGCTTACCTAGAATTTTTGTCTGGATATGAGAATCTTGAATGCAAAATTCAGTGAAGTTTCATTCCAGTCCAGAAGTATTGACATAACAATATTTGAAGAAATTCTTTATCTTAAATTTTATTAAGGAAATAAAAGAATTAATGTATGGTTAGTGAGTCTATACTATGAAATGAAAATTATATGAACTTTACTATACAGTTAATATGAGCAAAATAATAATATATCACAAACTAAAAATCCTGTTCTGGCAGTAATTCTGGTTCCTTCATCCCAAGGAACTGGTGAAACCCTCTGCCAGACATGACCAAGGAAAACATTTCTGTCTTAGTTCGTTATCCAGGGCCTACCTTGCTATTCTGCTGTGCCTCATACTCATATCCCAGACTCTATGTGCAGATAGATTACTTTCGCCATGGGTTTTACATCTAATTACATAGAATTTTCTGTATTTCTATTTGCAATTGCCCAAAGTTCAGATGCAGTGTTTGGAGTGCAAAGGTGTTTATTATCTCTAGGCATCTTTTTCATGTAGTTGCTTAGCTACAATCAAAGCTCTGCAAGATACTGGATTCAGCTTTCCATATTGCTCTGCACATGCATGTTCTGATCTGTGCTGTTGTGATGACCAAGGTATGGATTTTTGCTTTGTGGAGGGAAAGAGAGCTGCTGTTCAAGTAGGGATGACCTGAAATGTTCCCCAAAGGCAGAGAATTTGTGGATTCTTTAGAGTGACCAAGTCGACATTAGTAATTTCCTGGTGTGGCAGTTGGAATGGGGGCTCCCAGTGTCATTTCTCTCTACCCAGAAGTGGCTGGGGGGGTGGCCCTGTGTGCCAGCCTCCTCGTAAGGGCAACATTTCTTAGAGGCAAAGTATGCCAACTGTGTTGAATCACGTTGGGATCTGTAATTTCTGTGTACTTGTCTGACCTGAAGACATGAGATGGATCTCAGAAGCTTGGCCACAAGGTTTTCTGATTTTATTCTATTCTCTTTCAACAGATAGAGGATTGGAGTAGTAGGAGCCGCAAGAGTCTCTCCTCTAAAAACCTCACTCTGCTTCAAAATTCTCAGGTCCTTTCTCTTCAGCTTCCTTTTCTCTTTTATTTCCCTAGAGATCTTCAGACCCAGGCAATTTAGGGTCACATTGATATTGCCACACACCAGCAGTGGTGTGAGAGCTGAAGTAGGGTTGGTAGAGAGTGCCAAGAAGAAACTTCCTGAAGGAGGAGGAAGTGCTTACTTATAAGGTGTGGTTTCAGAGGCTCTAAAAACCCTTTTTGACTCCTTTGCTCAAGCATTTCCCTTTCTGATTCTGCCAGAGTTCTTGGAATTTCCCCAAATCATCTAATCCCCTGGGTTTGGGTGCTAGAGTCTTTCGTAAAGTACAGGTGCTATGTAGGTGCAGGAACCATGAAAAATTTAACTCGGTTTAACATATCAGTTAAGCCATAGTAACTTAGTAAGGGAACAGGATATTTCTGAGGGAAGAGGATGTGAGACAGGTGAGATTTGATATGGGAAGAGCAGTGATTCTCAACTTAGGTGGTTTTGGATTCCTTAGAGAGTATTTCAAGCTCTATAGACCTTCTCCCCAGAAAAAAGTACATACAGTGGAAGTGACTTTTGCAGCTGAGCATGTTCAAATGTCAAAACTAGAGACAAAATTTTGCTTGAAAAGCCCTGAACTAATCTATGACGTGTGGTATAAATGGTTTTGAGGTATTTTGCTTTTCAGTAATTCTTATGCATATTGAAATTCGCTTACCATTGATCTAGACTAAGGATGGAATAAAAAGAATACACATATTCTGATATCTGACCCTTCACAACATTCTGCCTTTGAAGCACCTATTAACTCTCTGGAGGAGAATAGGAGGTAAGTGTCAATTCTAAAGCTTGCCTGCAGGGTATATTCCATTTTGGTTTTTACTATTGAGCCACTGTAACCTTAATACATGCTAATAGGTTTGTTGTGGTTGAAGATTAAAAATAATTAGTTGCAAGTCTAGGTTCTAAAGCCAGAATAGAAGTTAAATTTGGACAAAATGAGGCTCCGCTGCACACACAAAGCTAACTCCTGATTTGGAGCATTTGTTGTTTCAGGTGGTTGAGGGGATGGAAAGCAGAGCAGCTGGGAAGGGAATGGGAACGGAAGGCGATCAGAACAGGGTAGAGAACAGAGAGAGAGAGAGAGAGGATTGTGTTAAAGCCCCTCTGCTGACCTTCGATTTTTCCTTGGACCAGTCCCAGCTGGAGACTTTTCTCCTTTGTAAAACCCCCTCTGCTCCCTCTTCTCTTTGCTCCTCCCCCTTCTCCTTTCTCTCTCCATGTGCCCAGCATTCTCCCCTGGCCTCTTAGCACTCAGCAAGTGAGGCCCAAAGGAAGTTCCCAGTTGAATAAAGGAAAAGCATCAAGCAGCCTATCACTACTTCCTTGATTCCTCTGGGTTTTATTGTTATTAATTTTCTTATGCAGTGTTTCTGTGAGACAGCTGTGTTTTCAGCTAGAGAAAAGCCTGTGACCTTAAGGACAGAAAAAAAATGCCATTAAGAAAGGGAGTGGAGAATTTTAAAAGTCAGGATTTCTTTAAATAGCATCAACTGTAGCCAGTTTGCATCTTTTCTACAAAATCTTGCCTGGCTGAATAGAAAGTAGATGGCCATTCTCTCTGGTCTGATGATTTCCAATTTCTTTTTTGGCACAGAGTCATGAACAACAAATTTTCTTAGTATCTGGTGAGACCATTCATTTATTCACTCTTTAGGCAAGTCTGTAAATCTGTTAGTTGGGAAGTTAATAAGTGATTTAGGAGCTCTGGCCATTGCAAAATCTATAATCTCTCTATTGATATGTAAAGTCACAGCTCTACTTTTGACCCTATTTCCTCATTTGATAGGAAATAAAAAGGAGCCCATATGATTTAATTTATTGTTTGTTTATTGTCCAGATTAAATGAGATAATGTAGTATGTGAAATGTCAATCATAACTTAGTCCCTGCAAACAGCTTGGTACATGTTAGTTTCAACTTCCTTTTCTTGACAAATATTCCCACACTCCACAAGTTTCTATTCCCATCAGAACCTAGAGCCCATTACTTAGAACCCTGATAGGTGGCAGGAAACAATAGGACATGTGTATTCGTGCTAAAGCCACTTCTAATGTTACACACGGAAGGGTGGCCGTGACTGGCTTTGATATGTTCATTACAATAGATTTCTACACCTTTAAGTTATGTTTCTCAAATTAAAACTCTACTGGTTTTATGGAGATATATCCCCACCTGATCAAGATAGAAAATTTGTGAGATCCTTTGCCATATATGCAATCTGCAAACTAAAGGATTTTGTAGTCAGATAGTTGGATTTTTAAATTTCTTGCTCAAATGTAGTTATGCTGACATGCAAGTTCCATGGGGACAAAGTTTTTGTCTCTTTTCTTCTTTTCATTGTAGAAACCCAGTCACTCAACACAGTGCCTGACACATAGTATGAACTCGAAAATATTTGTTGAATAAATGAATGAATGAATGATCTTGCCCAAGCAGCCTAATGAAAGAGCCAATCCAGCCTCTGCCTCTCTGGAATATCTGAGAATATCTAAAGATATTCTCAGGAGTGCAGAGAAAAAATGTTTTTGAACACCTCCTATGTGTCTGGCATTGTGTTAGGTCCTTGGGATTTTGTAGTTAATAGGCAGTCATGCCCCTTGCCAAAAATGAGCATATAGCTTCGCAGAGAAGAGATATTGTATTAAAAAGTGAATACTAGAGGGCTGGTTTTTGTGAAAAAGAAGGTACAGAGTGTTATGGGAGCACTGCAGGGGGTAACAGTATGTGAACAAAGGCAAAGTTTCTAAAGCAAGTGTTAGAGAACATGAAAACATCTTGAAAACTAAAAAAAGCATTTCGAATGAAAGGTACTATTATCCAAGTCCTTGCGATTAACTAGCTGGCTCTTTCCCGGTGCTCTGTCTCTTTCTTGGGATACAGAGGGAGGAGCACAGTTGTTCCGATGTGTATATGACCCTGAGACACAGTTAAAGAACCAAGCCTGAATAAGACCGCAAGCCACTTGTTCTAAAATTCTTCTTTTGAGGAAACATCTGTCTCTCTTTCAGGATGCCAGCCATCACACTGGCCTTCCAGCATTAGCATCTTTTTCAGCCATCGGCAACGTTTGCCTCCTCCACACATAGGCTTCATCACGGCACACAGACACACACCTTTGCCCAAACTTCAGTACCAGACTTTACTATGACAGACTCTGCAAAATCTCCTTGAAAACATCTTAAAGCTTCATAGCCCATGCTTCTTTTCCCAAGAGCACTGCACAACTACTTTCTTTGCAATATATTTATCACTTTTCAGCTCATGTGAACACAAGGGAAAATACAGGAGAAAGACATTATTGTTTGTAGATGTTTTTGTTTTCTGGTTGTCATTGTTTTCCTTTAGAGTCAGAGGATGGAAGAAAGCCTGAGCTGTCATTTGGTTTCATTTCCTATTAGGCAATCACATAGGCCCACTTTTAAATGAAACCTCTCATTTTCAAGTCACTTATAGAGGATGAAATTCTGTAGTTTCCTTTGGTATATTATTCCAGATTAAATAAACTTGTTTTAAAAAATGCCTTTTGAGATCAGCTCGGTGCTTTGTGTACACCTAGAGGGGTGGGATAGGGAGGGTGGGAGGGAGACGCAAGAGGGAGGAGATATGGGGATATATGTATATGTGTAGCTGATTCACTTTGTTATACAGCAGAAACTAACACACCATTGTAAAGCAGTTATACTCCAATAAAGATGTTAAAAAAAAAATGCCTTTTACATTTAGCTCAAGTATCTCCTATTGCCTCCGAGGATAAGTGTTAAGTTTCAGTGGTAGCATAGCTTATGATGTACTTAAGAGCTAAAGTCTTGGAATCAGGCAGATCTTGGCTTAAATATGACCTCTACTTCAGATGAATTGTGTGATTTGAGACAACTACATGACTATTTTGTATCCTGGTTTTCCCGTCTGTAAATTGAAGAAAATAATACTCAGGTCAAGAAGATAATGAAAAGAAGGAAAGAAGAAAGAAAGAAAGAAAGAAAGAAAGAAAGAAAGAAAGAAAGAAAGAAAGAAAGAAAGAAAGAAAGAAAGATAGATAATATCTGTGACCCTGACGTTGACCTAGTTTCTCTCACATGATGAATATTTGATAAATAGTGGTTATCATTTTGCTCTGTGTCAAGTATCTAATTATAATATATTTGGAAGCAGGAAGCATGACTTGTTTGGGTTTGTATCCTGCACAGCCCTTATACAGCACTGTAGATATAATACATACTCAGGAATTCTGCATAAATAATGAACAGAAAAGTAAGATAGTAAGTGTAGGAAGCACCTTGCTCTTCTATTAAGTAGGTCCATGACAGGACAAATCATTTGCACTTCCTGAATCTTAGTTTCTTCATTTGTAAAATGGTTGCTTTATAAATGACCCTTTGCAATTGAATATTTTTGATGAGTATTTATTCTGCTTTATCAGAACTCCAGAGAAGGAAGCTGTTTAGGCAAAATTTCTGAGCCTAAGAATGATTTTTTTTATTGCTAATCTGATTTTTAGAAACTCTCATATATCTTATTTAGCTACATTTTAAAACATCTTTTAGGGGAAGTGTTAGAAACTTTGTCACATTTTCTTGATTAGATTTCGGATGAAAGGAGGTGAATGTTGAGTTTCTGTTCCCTTTGGTATTATTTCATGAACAGTGTAGAACCAGTATTTAATACTGGCTACCAAAGTGAAAGTGGAGGTGGGGGAAGGAGGTGAAGGAGCAAACTCTAGAACAATCCACTTTATTTGTTGTTCCGGTGACAAATGGTTTCAGCTTTCTCCCTGGAGTGTTTCCAGATCTGTTTGCTAGAGTTCACCTTGACTCTGCCTAATATTCTCAACCTCAGCTAAATGAAACAGCAGTTTATGACAGCACGGAAGCTACAGAAATGCACCTTGTAAAGCCTGAGCCTAATTCTTTTTAGAGAGACAATGATAAACTCACACATATTCATTTAACTTTATTGATTTCTCAGAATTTTAGGTGGATTGAGGTTAGAGGTTTGTGATGGGGAGGAAGGGGAAAATTCCTCCCCATCACTTCTTAAATACTCTTTGGAGTTTCTTTCTACACTTGACTCTTTTCTGGAATGCTGAAGGTTCCAACCTGAATATTAACTACATCACAAAATTCTAAGAAAATGAATTATTTTGTCAGTTTCACCAAGAACACTTACAGATTCCCAACGAGCATAGTATCCTTCAATTAAGTGGATAAACCATTAGGTGGAGAAAGGAGCGTGTCAGTCTTAGCATAATCTTCTCATCTGATCCACCAAACTGCAAATATTATGGAGTTACCAGTATATACACCAATGTTGACTGAGATACATATTAGTAATACATAAATATTAGTGATACATAAATAGAAACAGGTAAATAAGACTTTATCTTTAAGTGTTTAGACTTACAGAAGCCTAGTTATGTGGTCGTATTCTACAATGGAATTATGCCATATTTATTTCTTTATTTCAATAAGTGTGTGGCATTCCTTAGATTTTGGATAGACTAACTTGTAATCTGGGAAGATTATTTGTCCAACTTCACATTAATTGATAACACCAATGAGAATAAAATTTAGGTTAGTTGATAGCATTTCACAGCTTTGTTCCATAAACACTAGATTCATATCTTCATATTCAGCAGTTTGAATTTATGCCAATGATATCAACAAAAAGAAATCCAAACTTAAGGAAATTTCCATGTTGAATCAAATAATTGTAAACAAGTTATTTTTTCTTAACTTTCTAAATACTATGCCAGTGATTTCATCGGATATAGAGCAGAGTCTTTCCTTTGAGAACTTCCTTTCCCACAAACTGATTAAAAATATACAATCCAGGAAATCCTTTTAGTACAAACTGGGGAAAATTGATATAAATGAAAATAAGGTAAAATGAAAACAGTGGGTAGAATCTGACATATTTATTTGATAAACTATCATAGCTAGTTATGAATGGCACGATATAATTCAGAGTCCACTAATATTTATTTAATATCATTATCACATATATTATCTTATTTAATGTTTACATTAAACTGGTAAGGTAGCTCTTACTATCCCCCAACACCCTTTTTGAAGACAAGGAAACAGATGCAGGGAGAAGTTAAATAATAAGTACCCAAACAAGTATTTAGTATGTGTGGGAACCCAAATTCAATTCTCGTTCCATCTGACTCTAGACCAGTGGTTTTCTCATTTTGCTGATGACTCCCAACCTATTCTCAGTCAACAAACCTGATGATTCCTGCCCATCAATAGCAGTTTTCCTCTATGGGCTGGGAAGGTAGGAGTTTTCCCTTGAGATCCCATCAGAATCTATGTGTGGGTAGATGTGTGTAGTTTGGAAAAGATGCCAGAGATAATTCTACTTCCCTACCACACACCTCGATTGACACGCTCTGCATTGTCTCATGCTCTATACCATAATGATTTGATTTTAGTCTATTGACTTTAGAATAGAACTTCTTCCAGACCTCTTGTTTAATAACCCTGTATTAATTTTTCTTTGCACAAATTTACCAGGCAATAAGTTTCATGGAATACTTCTGGGTTAACATATTTCCTTCTCCCAGAAGTATATATTGGAATATATGGGGCGAGAAACTCTTAACATACAGCTATATTAAGGTTTAATTAGGAAAAAAACCCATCAATTCAGAGGTTATTATATGAAGCTGGAAATCTCTGCTTTGTCACATCTGTATATTTCTCATCTAGTGAGAGTCTTTGACCTTGCCTATGATGCCTTAATGTAACAGGAATCATTCCATCTAAGCTCACTCTGATGCTCACAGCTCAAATGCTCCCTAACATGCTTCCAGGATTGGGGTTTAATTCCTCTCACTATCCCCCTACCCACAGGGCCCTTTCTTTCTCTAGTCTCCCTTGAGGTTCTCGATCCCAGCCACGCTCTGCATCGCACACAATCCCCTCCCTTCCTCTATGGTACTCTGCTATGTTGGCCAAGTTACATCCATACTTAATATTCTGTTGTGTTTTTTACTGGCTGCCTTGGACTTTCTTCACATTTTCCTCCAGACATTAATTTTTTTCAATTTATTAGCAAAATAAAGTGGGGAGTTTTGTGATGTTGAACTGGGCATAGGGACAATACATTAGAGGGTTAGGGCCATGGAGCTCATTGAATTTAGGTGTCCCGAGCCCTCTGGAAATAATGTCAAGTAGGTTGAATTCTACAGCTTTATCTTCAGTCTTTATGACTTATAATGCCTGCTAAAAAGAGCATTTCTACTTTCTCTCCATGTTGGTGGTTTCAGTAGCAAAATGATATTCGTTCAAAATCTTTGACCAATTTGGATTTCACAGAGAGCACAGCCATTTCAGGTTTTACCTGAGGGAAAGGAGCTGTTACTTTTCATAGAAAAGCTGCTGTCTGTCAGGAGCCCAACCAGGAGAGGATTTTTCACAGCTGGGCTTGATTGTTCTAAAACTCTTCTTGGAGCAGCTGTGAGCCGATGACTGCTTCTAACCTCAGAAATCAAATGAAAGAAGAGAGCCTTATATTTTGCATATTCATCTCTACCTTTTTTATTGCTTACTGTCTGCTCTGTCTGGGCTCTAACATTAGTGGACGATGGAGTAACTGAGCCTACAAATGATGTAATTTCAGGAACAGATGTAATTTTCAACCTTTGTCAAGATATCTGAAATCTTACAGTGAGAGAGACATTCTTTTGGGACTCTCTTCAAGAGTTCCATATAAAAGCGTAAATACCATTGGGAGGTATTGTATTTTAAGCCTTAAACATTTTTGCACTTAAAACACCTTAAGGCAATGTCAATCTACACCTGAGGGATACTCATTGACAACTAGCCGAAAGCAAAATAACAGGAAAAACAGTGAATCTCACAATTTGCCAGGAAATGGTGCTAAAACAAACCAAGGACAAAGTTTGTCAAGTTCACACATTTTTGGTCCTCCACCTGTGTTTAATAATCATCCTACTGCAAGAGGTTTTGGCACATCACATTTACAGGACACATATTTATAGGTGATTGTAAAAATCAACAATGGTAAGCATTAGTCTCTAACAGTGGCCAGGCTAATGTACAATGTTAAAATGTGGAATATGTTATTTTCCTGCAACCAGTCAAAATATGATCAAAAAATTGAGAGTATATTCATCTTTCAAGTAGATGACTGATATTTTTGCTTTTGTTAGTTATTCATTTGGATAATTGTGGCCCGTCTCCCTCCCTTGATGAGATCAGAAGGGATTCCCTGGAAGGATGGAAGCAGAAACAACCTTTACTGAGTAGAGAGTATGTGGGCCCAGAATATGCTGCTCAACTGGGTCTAAGAGCACGTGGGTCAGATTATGGGGGGATGCCCCACTGGGTCATCAGCACAGAAGGGGCCAGAAGTAGAAATTGGGAGAAGAGTTCAGAGATTCAGAGAAGATGAGAGCAGAAAGAGAAGACTATAATTAATAAACTGCTTGAACAAGTGTTGGATGCTGATAATGGGGCCGAGAGTGAATCTTTACAGATTTGTACCACCCAGTGCTTGATCAGGCTAGATCCGTTCATAGCAACTGGGATAGAATGAATCTATTCTTCTCTACTCTATTTTACTTTAACACGTGTGTGTGTGTGTGTGTGTGTTTGTGTGTGTGTGTGTGTGTGTGGTGTGTTGAGTACTTACTGTGGGCCAGGCTCTTGCTAGGCCTTGTGAATATAAACACCACCACCACCACCAACACTTACTATTAGACACTGCAATAAGTGGTTTATACATATTGCTCATTTAATTCTCATAAAAATCCCATTAGGAGAATGTTATCTTCTTTTCCATATGGGGAGAGCAAGTTTAATGGTATTAGGAAATATGTCCAAGGTTACATAGGATACAATGGATAGAGTTAGAAATTGAACCTAGTTTACTGTCTTTTTCTAAAAGTTATGATCTTAGCTACTATGCTTTATAGCAGGCTATATGCATTAACCTGTTTCTGAATATTAAGGAAAACAAGGATTTCAAGAATCTCCATAGCGTGGCTGGGTAATTAAAATTAAGCCCCTTGACTTATTGGGTTGTGAGGAACCCCTAGAAGCAAAGAAAAATTATTCACTCTTCAGCTGAATTAATGAACTGATTGAATTCAGAGCTCTCTCACAAAGATAAGCTCCTATGAGGAATTACGCAAAGCACAATGAAAGATGTTCTGAAGAAGAAGTGATGAGATCAAAAGGAAGGGCATGTCATGTCCAAGGCCCTGTTCTGGGTGCTGTGTGATATGAATTAATATCTCACATCACCACTGCCCTCCAGGAGCTTAAAAACCTGTTGGGATGTTACCCTAAAGCACATGACTACCTAGAGAACCAGGCAAAAATTAAATAATAAAACCTCCAAGAGATGTCACTATGCAGTTTAATTGTTAAATAATTGTCCTTGACCGTGTGTGGTATGAAGACTCATGAAGGCTGGAAAGAAAGCTTGCATGAAATAAAAAAAAAAATTCTTCACTAATAATTGAAAGATATGGAGGTTTTGCCTCAGTGGTGAGGCTGAGGCAATGGGAATGGAATGAACAAAATCATGAGAAACAATATAAGAGATGGTGAGGAGTCCAGTTTGGTGCAGACTTGGATCAAAGGACTGGTGGCAGGTAAGGCCGAGAAAGTGGGCTCGTGTAGAGTGGGTCAGACCAGGTGTCTGGGTGCTAAGAAGAAATCTAAAATCCTCCTTCCAAAGCTCCTCCTTTCTCCAAGCTTCAGAGCTGGCCCTTCTTTCCTCTTTCTTTATCCCACAGTCCAAGACGTGTATGTCCAATTGATGCTTATAAATATTAGTGTTGGCCCTGAGTTTTCAAAGCCTTGGGCATTTGGGATGTGTGGAGCTGACCAAGGAACTTTGTGAGAAGTGTAGTGGGGTAGATACACTAGGTGGTGCTCTCCAACCAAGGCAGGAAGAGCCCACACTGACTAGCCAAAGTCTGACTGAGGCTCTACCCTCCCCTAAATCTGAAGTGAGTCGCTGTCCTACTCAGTAAACGAATTACCATTCCTTGCTTAGTGTATCCTTCATCACTTTAATTTTAACTATTTAGCTCTTTCACGATATTTTGAGTTGGGGGGGTCTGGGAAATTTATTTCTTAAAGACATTATTAAAGCTCATTTTGGCAAATGGAATTGAGAGCTGCATTAAGGGCTGTTGATAGTCTGCCCAGATGTCGGGTAGATGATGATCTTTTAAACTAAAACAACTTGCTTGCCCATTGAGGGTCTATTTTGTTTCTTTCCTAGTGCTTAATTTTTGCATAATATTGTTAAGCTTTATGGCAATAAAGAAATAATCAATCATTACAGCCCTTTCTCAGAAGCGTGAAGAAAAGCCTATTTCTGCTTGAGATAAACCTTGGAAATATTTAGAATAAAAAGCTCAATATAAGTGGGGCATGAGGTGTCTTCACTGGTGTGTCGCTATGGGAACATGCACTCTACTGCCCGGTCCTTGGCCCAGTGGAAGGAGAGCTGGGATCAGGGCTTGGCATAGAGTAGGGACTTGGGAAACAGTGAATTGAGCACTCACTCTATCCATATTTTATGTTCACGAAAGTAGGATCTCTTATCTTTGTCCACTTTTCTTTTACTTCTTTCCCTGAAGACTACAGCAAAAATTTTGAGGGCTAAGTGAAAACATTAGGGCCACCCAGGGCAGCCTTGTAACATTTTGTTTTTCAGAACCAGCTAATTCTCATTCTTTTGCTGTCTTCCCATTCCTCTTGTGTATGCTGTAATGCTCTCTGGCACTGATGGTCCCACACTCTTCCATCCCACCTGGCTCTGTTGCCCTGTCCTCTCCCTAGATTAAAATGACCCTGTTTCATGCCTGTGATAACTTAATAGCTCAGTTCTTCTAGTAATGCTGTGATTTCAAAAATTTTTAAAGTTCATAATTACACTTTTACTTTTGCAACCGCTTGACCCAGTTTTAGATTTGTAAAATATGCTTACTGTATTTGAGACCCCTTGCTAGTTAATCTGAAGAAATGGCTTTAGCAATGCCTGAGTAGAAGCTAAGCATGTCAATCACCCCTTTCCCTCAACTGCATGTTAACATCATGCTTGCTTTAACAAAAGGAGAGAAGAATTTCAGGCACGTGTCAGGCTGAAGAAGGAGATGGTTTGGGGGTAGGCAGATCATTAAGTTCTGTCAAATCAGACCTTCTATGAGAAGAGTTATATATCATAACCAAATCACTTGGGACCCTTCTTCTGCAGCCTTGTGCCTTGCCAGTATGTGGTGTGGCATATCCAGATAGGAATAATCCTGCTGGAGCAACGTTCTGGAAGGGTTGTTGCTAATGTTTGCTTACACTAATCACCAGAATCTGATATGATTGTCCATTGGGCATATCCGGTCCAGGTAATTATTCATCATGATATTTGCTGGGGAGTTTCACATTGGGTCTTATAATTAAATGAGAATAATTAAGCCCATACCCAAGAATGTACTAGGTCCAACTTACTAAGTAGTTAACAAGCAAATATACATACACAACATGTACACATGAGACTACCAATCTTATACATTCAAGCAATCGCAAGATTTCCCATCTTAACGCATTAGAGAACTGGTAAAATGTTTGGTCAGGAATGCCCAAGGGAAATGTCTATGCCCGGTCCATGTATAGGCCCGGTCCATGTATAGGTCTTCACCTCCCCTCCCCATTTTCATCTAATTCTAGGATGTGATTTTGTTATCTGCTATGTGCCATGCTATTCCTTATCCCTCATACGTCTGTGTTGGAGTGATTATTTCTTGAATCAGAGCCCTTATACTACTATAGAATTCTGAGGCTCTCTGTCTGCAGCTGCTCATAACCTACACTTTGAGTTTCTATCAGCTGTGTTTCTTGAGATCTAATGGCTCCTCTTCCAAAGTACTACTGCCTGGGTCTGTGTAATGCTGGAACTTCTTGAGATTTTCCTTTTTTTCCCCAACAACGTACGGTGCTAGTCACCTGGATATGACTTAACTCTCTCCTATGCCTCACTTCTTTTTTTTTTTTTTTTCCAGCCCTCTTATTTAGTGAAAGAGGTGTGAGTAGTTGTAGAAATAACTGGCTTTTAATTGAAAAGAGAACAGCTTCCAAGTCAGCTACTACCTAAAAGTCTTGACTATTATAAAAGTGTCATTAACTTTAGGCTGCTTCCCCCATCAATTTGGTATACATGGAGGTCTTTAACCATTTTTTTGCCCATTCAGTTATGAAAACCTGGAAAGGATCTTTTCTGGTACTTAGGTTCTCATCCTCATCCTTGTCTTGAGGCCAAGACAGCAAGCAGTGCAGGCTGTGGCACACTTCGCTGAATGTCTGCAGCCTTCTTCCACAGGGAAACCAATACAAAGAAAACACGCCATGTTACTAAAAGCAACAAGCTGTGAATGGTGGGGCAGGTCATAGGAAGGAGGACAGCTTTGGGGTTCCTTCACTTCCACAGAAAAAATGCAAGTCCTAAGGCTCTCCTATCCTTATAAGCCCTTCACTACCTTAACGGCTGGTTGCTGGGTGCCCTGGTTGTAGAACCTGGTGAGTTTTCAGTAGCCAAGCTGCACCCAGTTTTCCTATGTTCTCTCTCTCAAGACAGTGGCAGAAACCTAAGTGATCAGTACTGTATGGTTTGGAGGTTAAATTCTGGACTGAACTGGGGATCACAGAGACTGAGAAGGATTGAGGACAGGTGATAGACTGTAAGTTTTTTAAAAATTTATTTTATTGAAGTATAGTTGATTTACAATGTTGTGTTAATTTCTGCTGTATAGCAAAATGATTCAATTATACATATTTTCATATTCTTTTCAATTATGGTTTATCACAGGATATTGAATATAGTTCTCTGTGCTGTACAGTGGGACCCTCTTCTTTATCCATTCCCCATATATAATAGTTTGTAGCTACTAATCCCAGACTCCCACTTCATTCCTCCCCCACCTCCCCTCTACCTGGGCAATCACATGTCTGTTCTCAATGGATAGACTTTAAGTTTTTGTTGAACTGTAAAATGCATTTATCATTTGAGCACCATTGTTTAGAAAATGTTACGATTCAAGCTGATGTGAAAGTTGAAAATTGTGTGTGTGCGTGTGTGCGTGTGTGTGTGTGTGTGTTTATTCACATGGCTCCTTTCCCAACTTTTAAAGCCTTACCATGAATCACTGCTTTCTTTCCCCCAACAAATAATCATCATTATGGATTGAATTAACTGGAAATGACAGATAGCAATGTTTGATTTTATGATTACTATAAATCAGTAGTACCAGAAAAATGTTGGCTTAATAGATCTGGACTCTTTAGTCTGAGTTCCTTGAAGGTCAGAGGTTCTTCAACATCAGAAGGGTATGGAGCCTGAGTCCTCAAATTGCTTTTCTGTTTGGGAGCAGGATAGACAAGGGAGAATACTTTTAAAAGCCCTCTTATAAAAATGCCTCTCCTGGTTGAATGAGTGGCTTAAACATTTGGATTCTTTTTATGGGGAAGTGTTTCTTTATTGGAGTGAAGGAAGTTAACATGCTTTGAGAACTGAGGCTGCTTTATGCAGCTCTCAACACAGTAGTAAGAAGGTACTCAGGATGCATTTGTTGATTAAGTGATTGTAAAGTCAACTCTAATCTGCTGCTCGACTCCTCTCTCTATTAATGAAAACAAATGTAATCCTGGCACACGAACTGTAATCTGGAAATGGCTTTTAGAAATCCACTCTACTGAATAAATGGTCCACTAAAGCCCATCATTATCAACGTTAAGAAGGTACATTAGACTAGATGGAGGTGGGAGCCGAAGGGGGTGGGGAAGTATATTTAACTATTTCAAGATATTGATAGAGAAAAAATTAGCATCTAAATTTTTACCTGCTTTCTATTCTTACTGACAGCCTAAAGTATCATATAAAGTCTGAAGATTATTAAGAACTATAAAGGGTTGAGGTTTTACCTTACCTGTAATTTAAAACATGAGTCTGCTACAGTTTCATAGATACTGTCAGAAGACACAAGAATCCTGGGTCAGAGACAAAAAGCTCTATTACTCAGAGACATGGCAGTAGACAGGGTCTCAGAATTTTCTTGTGGCAATGCCTTGAGTCCTAATTCCCACAGGGTGATGCAAAGAGGTCCAGGTGACACCTGCACATGCAGTGGGTTGCATGACAGGAGCTCAACCCTCAGCTGGGGAACCTAAATCCATTACAATGATCAATGAGTAGGCCTGCCCTTTGCTCCGGAGGGAAATGCTCTATCTTTCATGACTGCTTTTCATGCAAGCATCCTTGAAAAGCTACTCCAAAACAAAGGAAGTCAGTGCCTCTGCTCATGAGATGTGCAGAAAAATGAGAGTCCAGTGCAGAAACTGTCTTGAAAAAACGTGGTGTCTATGCCCATTGTGGGTTCTCCATCCCTTTTCCACTGCTATCTTTAGGCCATCATGTTACCCAGAATGTAGTGGTTCTCACTGCCTCCAGTTTCTGCTCTCAAACTGGGCTTGGAATTATGCTGGGTATTTTTATTTTTGCTGACTCTGAACACTTGAGGTTTCCCAGGGATCTTTGCAATCAAGAAAGATGACAAATCAACTAGGTCTCTGGCAGGAGGAAGGAACTTTTTCTGGGACCAGTGCTGACACCTGCTTGGCCTAGGCATGGGGAAGGAGGAGAAAATGAATAGGAGAGGAGAAAACACAGTGAAGGGGAGAAGGGACAAATGAAAGATAAGAGAGAAAGAAGGAGGAGGACTAAAGACTCCCCCCACCCCATCCCAATAAAAGGGTTATGAATTTTGAGGAATGAGAAATAAAGAGAGTAGAATTATCTGACAGAGATTGATAACCACTGTTTATGACAAGCAGACAGGTGAGCAGAAACACAAGAGAAAGAGAAGGAGAGGAAAGAGGAGAGAGGGAGGGGGTCTACTGTATATTTCAAATCTAACTGCATTAGTTAAGCTTTTTCCTTGAGTATTTTTATCTGCCATTTCCAATAGAATCAGGGACAGTATTTAGCATCTATTTATGAAAAGTAAAGCTGTGAGTCATAGAATGATGACTTAGCCTTACCGGCTAAGGCCCCAGAGGAAACTGTGTGGGTAGCAAAGAAATCAAGCTTTCATATATTGAACTTGCTGCGAAAGATAAAGATACTTTTTCAGAAAGTCCCTCTCTTTGGTACAGTGAAAAATCTAAGGGAAACTTGAAGAAAACATGTTATGTAAGTTAAAGGTGAATGTTTGATGGTTATAACTTACAGAGAAACTTAAATGAATCCAGAGTTCTCTAAAGGTGGGAATGTGGACTCCACCAGACTTTGATTTTGAAGGGTGCCTATGTCTGTAAGGTACCATTTTGACTGAGCTTCTTAATCTTCTCAACAGCCATCCATGGCTTTGCTAAATCTCTTTCACAGCAGAAGAAACACTGGCACAAAGGTTAAATAATTTGCCCATCAGTGGACCAAAAACATGAACCGAGTCATCTGTCTCCAAGCCCAGATTTTGACCCACAGTGTTAAACTGTAATGGAAACGAATAAAATAGAAAAACAAGGGAGAAAACATGTCATTTCTTTCTCTTTCTTTTTGTTTAAAGTTGATCCTCCTCCCTAAGATAGTGGAGAAAATATGGCAGGGAGCTGCTCCAGGCAAGGAATAGCAGCAGAGGCAAACAGAGATGTCTGAGTGAAGGGTATGTGCTGGTCCAATGGTCCAGAGATGAGCAGCCAACTCTCGGGACCTTTCATGCAGAAGGGCCTCAGTTTGTAAAAGGCAGAGAAGGAGAGCTTGCCAAAGGATCTGCCCTTAACAGCAATGTTTTGGGGTTCTTACATTCTTATATTTTTAGATATTCTTATATTTTTAGAAAGTAGCTGAATTTCCTCATGAAATACTGTAGTATTTCTCATCATGCTTAAAGTGGTTCAACCTGCTGGGCTGGAAATTTGTTGAGTTTGAGACCCAGCTTCCTGTGGAAGAGCTGGTCTTGCACAAGCCCTGGAATCCATGGAGAGGAGGAAATAATGGGTACAAAGCATTAATGAAAATAATGATTATTATCATCTAAAGTGTCATCTAAAGCAGCATCCTAAATCCATCTTCATTCCCTAAGGAGATGATGACTTACATTAGCCTTGTCCAGAAAAGAAATTCTAGCCGGTTTTCTTTTTTACCTCCCCACCAGTTTCCCACCTGGTCTTATCTAGGTCAGTGCCCTTCCTCTTCCCTTATTTCCTCCTGTAGAGCATAAATACAATACTACTTTTAATCTTATGTAGGTATTGTTCAGTGATTATTATTCTATCCTGTGTGTTCTCTATGTATTGATCCTATCAGTATTGGCTGTCATAGAGTGGAAATGTCTCAAGGGCATGGAATCTGTTATTGTGAATTGTGTCTATGAAAGTGACACTGTGTTGAATAACACTTTGTGTTAACTTGAAGACAAAGTTGATGATGATAATGATGACAAACTTCTTCACAGTTTACTAAAAGTAAAGGAAGTGGTAAATTTATTCCCAAAAGTCTTTGGAAAAAGAGCCTCAGATACACTCAAAATCATGGAGACTGAACAAAAATAGGAAGAAGAGGAAGAAGAAGACAAAGACGAAGAAGAAGAAGAAGAAGAAGAGGAAGGGGAAGGGGAAGAGGAAGAAGGGGAAAAGAAAAGGAAGTATGCCCTAGTCTTGCCCTTTTAAATCTATGGAGAGCATTTCCACTTACACATTCCATCGTGATGTGAAATTCAACACGCCTTAACCCAAACTCTCTGTCTTCCCTCTCAAAGCAGCCCTCCTGATTAGCGTCTCCATTTCAGATTTATTCTCATACCTTCCTTAGCTCAAAATCCCTGAGTCATTTATTATTGCTGCCTCTCTCATACACTCGTATCCAATCAGTAATCAAGTCCTGTTGTTTCTGCCTTCAAAATAATTTCCATATCTTTCCCTTTCTGTTACCATGGATACCATTGAATCTCCCTTTTTGCTTCATGCCTGGACAACTACAGTAACTTCCTGAGTCTCTTGGCTCCAATCTACCCTGCATGCAGCTGCTGTGGAATAATTTTTTTGTCATATCACACCGCTGTCCAAAAACCTTCAGGGGCTCCTAACTGTTCTTCCTTAAAATGCAAATTCTTTAAAGTAGCTTGCATGGTCTTCCATAATCTGACCAAATTTAAAGGATACCTGCTCACTTACATGATGCCTTTGTGCAAAATTGAGAAGGCACCCCCTGGAGGCGCAGAAAGCCTGGTGATATAGGGCTTACAGAGAGAAGCAAGCCTTTGTGTGAACACCGGATGAAGGGTGGTCACATCCTCTCGGGGAGCATGCCCTCTGCTGTAGGGTGCACAGTGACCTTGGAGAGTAGAGCACACGCTGTTTTTCAACCCCCAACCTCTCCAAGGTCCTTGCAGGTCACAACCTCCACAACCACTGACAGAACCGCCCTGCAGTTTACCTGTTCAACCTGATTTCCCTTTGCTCCTGAGCTCAGACAACTTTGCTTTCCTTGAACATGCTGTACTTAGTTTGACCAAAGTACCCTGACTCATGTTTTTTGCATTTCCTGAAATACACTTCTGCCTCCTCATAGCTGGATAATTCCTGCTTGCCCTTCAAAATTCACCTCAAATGTTACTCTTCTGGGAATCGTTTTCTAATTTCACAGTCTGAAAACATTGACCTCCTAGGTTTCCATAGCACGATGCATACTCAAACATAGTACAGAGGGGCCAAAAGTGATGACCCACAACTCAGATGGGCAAAAGTATACACTTTTAAATTTTGTGGTAACTGACTTTATCTTGCTCAAGAGTTCTCATTTCTGGAATGTCAGAATCTTTAAACTTGCTCATTGCAAAGTAACTCTGTCTCTTTTGGATAATCAGACACTGCAAATGTTCTAACCACCTTCTCAAGGGAGTTGGAATCTGAGTAGGGCAATGTTTGCATGGACTGATGTGTCCAGGAAGAGGTGAATGATTTCTATGTTGTCCTTCTTTGCTTCCTTCTGAACCTCTGTTAAGCTCATCTCACCTGGTATTTGGGAGGCAGCCTCCACACACGTTAAAGCTGCTACCAAGCATCTGACTGTTTGAACTCAGGGTCTGTTCTTCCAAGATGGGCAATGCATGGTGATTGCTCCCAAAGAGCCCAGCCATCACCTCCTGCCGATCAGGTACCACATGGTGCTTCAGATTCCCAGTGACTCCATCTCATATCCTGCTTGGCCTATCTTTGCCTCTAGCAAGGTCACAGCCAGCACGCATGGTTCACATTCCATGAGGCATCCATGAGCTTCTGGATTCCTTCCACATCCTATAAGCACCAAGGGAGAGTCAGGTGTGCCATACCAGGCCCATCTCTGCAAACACCTCCTCCACTCTTTGTTGCTTTGCTGCTCCAAGGCCAGCATGGACAACCTGGGAAAACAGAGCACTAGCATGGATGCTCTTAGTTTCTCCCTCAACATGTCTGGGGTTTTTGTGGCAAACTCTACTGCCACAAAATCCTCCTGTCTCCATGCATATGTAGCCCCTGTTCCAGGGATATACTCCGGGACCCACGATCATCCTCTCTGTCCTCTGACCTCCTTTATATCTCCCTGTCTGACATCTGTCCCTCAAGTCAGGCGTTCTTTCTTTTCCCTTCCTACTCCTTAGGTGGATGGTAACTCTCCTTAAGTTATAACCCTAAATTTATCTTTATCTAGAGCTTATAATACAATTATATATTTAACATTTCCAATTTTTGTTCCTGTTACGAAAAGGCAAGCTATTGAACTTTAGAAATACCTTTATTTTTCAGCAAACTCTGGCTTATATTACTACAATTTTGCCATGGACTTCAAGATCCTCTCTTACAAATCAAAAAGCTGAACAGTGGCTCTTTCTTTGCATTCTAGTTATAACAAAAAATCTTCCCAGAGGTAACTATGCATCTGGTTTGGTAGAGGACAGTCTCATGCAAGGAAGAGTGAAAGAGGAAACCATCAGTATATTACAGAAATATTATCTACTGCTGCACAAACACCTATATTGTACTGTAATCACAAGTTCACTGGTCTGTCTTTCCTTTGACACTAAAAGTCTACCATGGGGATATGTCTTATTCAACTTTGCATTCTAATATAAATAAAACAAAAGCAAGGTTTAGGAACATCTCCAAGCCATCCCTGGTTCACTGGGGAAGACAGGGGAGATCTCACAGGACAATAAAGTATTACAATTTCATACCCCCAAGCAGGGAGTATCACACATATGGTGGAGAAGATGAATGAGCATCATTCTGTAAGCTTCTGGGTTCCTAAGCAATTGGGTCCTCTATTGATTGGTTGGTCAGGTGAGAATTTGCAATCTTGTCAATGCATCTTCATAGGGGAAAAAACTAGATAGACGCTGTGTTGTTTTAGGCTTCCTTGAAGAGAAAAGCATAGTGCCCTTATTTTTATGGATCTGGCCAAGATTAGTGCTGGCCCTTATGGGAAATGATGGGGTATTCAAGGACTGAGATACTCAAGTTCAAATAATAAGAATAGTATAACAATGATCAATTATTGAGCTCATACTATATACCAGGCTCTTTGAGGAGCTTTACGTATGTTAACTCATTTATTCCTTACCACAGCACTATGAAGTAGCTCCTATTATTAACTTCATTTTACAGATAGGGAGATGGGTGTGCAGGGAAGTTCAGTGATTTGTCTAAGGTCATGTAATTAGAAAGCAGCAGAACTAGGATGTGAACCCAGGGAGTGCAACTGAGAATTACACCTGAGACTCTTATTTGTACAATTCAAATGTAACTTTTGTGCCTAAATTCAAACTGTTGTATTACAATCAAACTGAATAAGTCTATTTTATATTTCAGGCTTATAGTCTTCAACAAAGATAGAGGAGAATCTGTTGACCAAAAGGAGGAATATTTGTTTCAAGTAGAAGATGTGCAAACAGCATCCAAAAGGAAATTCCCCAAAAGGAAAGTTTCCTGGGGAAATTCGCTAACACAGAGTCACAGAAAATTTACTTTCATAAACTGAATGTTTTTCAAACTTTATTTAAAGTAAAACTTTTTTTTCCCAAATAAAGTCTTACAAGTCTATTAAGCAAGATAAATGAAAGTGAAGCTGCAAAGTTTGCATTATCTCAGTCTTAAATGCTCATCAATCTTCAGCATCCCTCCCAACCCGCCTCCTTTCACCTGCATTGTATCACTGAGGAACAGATGGGGCTCTGTAGAGCATTTGACAAATTCATCCTACCCCTTCTATGTACCAGGAGTTTTGTTACATTCTGCTATAAAATTTTATAAGAAGTCCACTACTTGGGCTTCCCTGGTGGTGCAGTGGTTGAGAATCTGCTTGCCAATGCAGGGGACACGGGTTCGAGCCCTGGTCTGGGAAGATCCCACATGCCTTGGACTAGACCCGTGAGCCACAATTGCTGAGCCTGCGCGTCTGGAGCCTGTGCTCCGCAACAAGAGAGGCCACGATAGTGAGAGGCCCACGCACCACGATGAAGAGTGGTCCCCACTTGCCGCAACTAGAGAAAGCCCTCACAGAGAAACGAAGACCCAACACAGCCATAAATAAATAAATAAAATTAAAAAAAAAAAAAAGGAGTCCACTACTGTATAGTACAGGGAACTCTGCTCAATATTATGTAACAACGTAAATGGGAAAAGAATTTGAAAAAGAATAGATACATGTATATGTATAACTGAATCACTTTGCTGTACACCTGAAACTATCACAGCATTGTTAATCAACTATACTCCAATGTAAAATAAAAAGTTAAAAATATTTTATAAGTCCAAGTGTGATTAAAAGAAACGACTACTTTTCAAAATACGTATAGTCAGTCTGAAACTTACTTTATGGTGAGTTATTTGAACACACACATGTGTTAGAATAGCTATGAGGATAGCTACTTGCTTACTTGACCAGGTGTGCACATCAATTTTGGGGGGGAAAAAAAGAAAGAAAAAATATTGACTTCATTTTTTATTATGGCTTCATTTTCATATATTCACCGTATACAGATACAGTGACTGAATTTTCTGAACTAAAATTTGAATTTGGTACATTGTCTGACAATGGGAAAGAATATTTCAAAATCTAGGCCATTTATACAGCTCACTATATGGTCAGCAGTTTAGTGTAGTAGGGTCAGAGAGGTCTGGTTTTGAATCCTGGTTTCATATATTTTGAGCAAATTACTTGACTTCCCTATGCCTCAGTTTCCTCACCTAAAATATAGGATGACTATGGTATTTACATCTCTTATGTAATATGTTCAAGGTGCAAATGAAATCACAAAGGTAAAGTGGCATAGTACCCTGCCCATAGTAAATGTTAGCTATTATTATTATTACCAGGCTGGCAAAAATAATATTTTTGTGTTGGTATCATTTTTCAAATATGGTCAGCTCTTAATAAGCAATGAATAAAGGACAATTCATTCATGTATACATATATATATTAAAATATACTTGTGGTACTGATGGGTGCCAGACACTGTGGTGGATACTAGGTATACAATGTCAGTGATGGTCATCCTCCAGCCTCAAGGAGTGTACTTTCTTATGGTGGAGCCAGAGAAGGCCGATGACCATTCTCAGTAGGAGCTGTGGAAAAGGTAGTGCTACCGATTTACACAGGGTGTGATGTTAATGGATAGAAGGAAGACACTTAAATGCAAGTGTGGCGTTAGAACAAGTTTTCAAGAGGGTTGGAAGTGAGCTAAGATTTGAAGAATGAGTTGGAGAATTGTGGACAAAAGGAACGACATGTCCAAAAGGAATGGAGATGAGAAACAGCTTGACATATTACTGAATTTGTAGTAATTTAGTATGACCCAAACAAAAGGTACACAGAGAGAGGATGAGTTAGTTGGGGAGTTGAGGTAAGCAGGTGCCAGATCTTGTAGGGTGTTGCATGCTAAGAAAAGGAATTTGAGCTTTATCATGTAAAAATGAAGAGCTGTTAAAGGAGTGTAATCAAGGGAAACAATATCAGTTTTGCACTTTAAGAAGATCACTCTGGGGTGGAGAATGACGTGTAGTGGGACAAACTGAAAACAGGGTGACCAGTTAGGATAGGAAAACCATTAGGAAGCTAGTGCTATAAGCAAGTATGAAGTGGTTAGAGTACAAACTAAGAAATGACAGTAGGTATAGAGAAAGGTGTGTGTGGGGCAGATTCAAGAGATATTTAGGAGGTTGACTGTACTAGAATTGGGCAAGTGCTTGGATTGTGGCGGTGTTGATGAGAGAGGAAAGAAAGTATAGGCAACATCTATTTTATTCTACTTTGGGTGAGATTTATCTAGATGGCAACTGTAAGAAAAGGTACAGATTTGGTAAGGAAAGAATGACTGGGCATAATGAATTTGAAGACTTTTGGGGTTTCAAAAGATAGCTGTCCCATAAGCAGTTGGATATACAGATCTTAAGTTTAAACAAGAGGTACAAGCCAAAAAATATGTGTGGAGTCAACAATACATACATAAGTAAGAAGTGATATTCTCAAGGAGAGTACATACAGTAGAAAAGCTAGGGTAATAATAGAGCCCCAGGGGACAATAAATATAAGATTTAATTAGAGACAGTAGATTCTACAAAGGAGATTGGAAAGAAGCAATAAGAGGGAAACCAGGAGAGAACTGGGAGGAAATGGTTTCATAAAAGAAAAAGTAGTCAGGAGCACCAAACACCATAAATGTCAAGTAAGAGAAAACTTTTGAAATGTTCATTGAAACTGGGAACTAAGGGAAGTGACTGGTATTTTGGGGGAAAGTAGAGTCAATGGAAAAGCTGAAGTAGACATTGAATGTTAAATCATATGGCTGTAAAGGAAAGAAGAGATGGGATAGGAGCTTATGGAAAGGGGGGTTTGAGGTTAAGAAAGTAATTTTTTTCTTAGCAGCTTAAATCAGTCATTCACTATCTATCTCCCAGATTTGTATATGAGAAGTCTGGCCTGCCTCAACAGGGTTCTCTGTTTGGGGTCTCCAAAGACTGAAATCAAAGTGTCAGTTAGGCTGGCTCTTATAAGGAGGATCTGGGGAAGAATCCACTTTCAAGTTCTTTCAAGTTGTTAGCAGAATTCAGTTTCTTATGGTTATAGGACTGAGGTTCCTATTTTCTGGCTGAGTCCATCCTCTAGAGGCCACCTGAATTCCTCATTATGTGGTCTCCTCCATCTTTAAAGCCACAGCAAGTTGAATCCTTTTCATGTTTCAAATCTCTTTTTTTACCTGCTAGCTTAAATTTAAAAAAATTCTTAATTGTGACAAATTACACATAATATAAAATTTACCACTGTAATCATTTTTAAGTGTACAATTCAGTAATGTTAAGAATATTCACATTGTGCAACCAATCTCCAGAACTTTTTCATCTTGCAAAACTGAAACTATACCAATTAAACAGAAACTCTCCATTTCCCCCCTCTCCTCAGCCCCTGGAAACCACGATTCTACTTTCTGTTTCTATGAATTTGACTATTCTAGATATCTCATATAAGTGGAATCATACAGTATTTGTGTTTTTGTGACTGTTTTATATCGCTTAGCATAATGTCCTCAAAGTTTATCCATGTTTTGGCATGTGTCAGAATTTCATGGAGAAGGAAATTTTTAAGATGGAAAATATGAGAAAAAAATGGATAGAGCCTGCCACAGGAAAGGAACCAACCCATATATTAAGATTGGAGAAATCCTGCTTGAATTCCTACCATCTGAGAGCACCTATTTTTTTTTTTTCAAGATCTTTTGTTCTTTCAATCTCCCAGGTAAGAAGCAAATATACCTGGAGCTGAGTAAGCCATTAAACATCCAATGACTGATTAGTTGGTAATTGGTTGAAATCTAGGCCCTACAAGGAATGAGAAGATGATAGTGTCCAAAGGCCAGACTGGTGGTCAGAAGCCACTCATCCTAAGAATCCTACAAAATTCATCTAGATTGTCTTGGAATGAAAGTTATGGCCATACTGAAGAAGATTTGCAATTTCATTTAGTTTGGTTTAGGTGGGTGTTAATTTTGTTTGCTTATATTCAAGAAGACACTGTTGACAAAGGAACGGAGCCCAGAAAGACCTCAGTGAGTAAAAAATCAGACTGAAACTAGATATTTCCATGGAGAATTATTTTTCAGAGCAAATAAATTGTACACAGAGAATTGGGAATGACCATGTTGCAAAGGGTTCAGCCCTCAGGGGCTTCATGAAACACTTTATATCTCCAGCTATGAACCCCTCCTCTGACCTCTTGTATACTCAGCTACCTACTTGACATCTCTAATTAGATGACTAAAAGGAATCTCAAAGTTAACATGTCCAATACTGCACCCTGGATTTCCCACCTCTCCCCCGAATATATGACTCTCCTACTCTTCCCCAGTTCAGAAAATGTCTTCAGTATTAATCCAGTTGTTTAGGCAAAATTCTGAAAGATTTTCCCATTTCCTTTGTGAAATCTATCAGCAAATTCTGGCAGTTCTATCCTGAGAGCCGTTTACTTCCTCCCATCTTCATTGGACTACCCAGTTCAAGCATTAGTACTTCTCATCGGAACTATTGCAATTGGCCTAACCGGTTTCTCTGCTCCATTTCTCCCAGCCTTGAATCAGTTCTCCAAACAGCAGCCTCAAAATCCTTTAATGTCTTTCCACAGCACTTGGGATAAAACTTAAGTTTTCTATCATGGGCTCTGGACCCTGTTAACATTTCTGACCTTATCTACTATTTTCTTTTACCACTTCCCAGCTGCACCTGCCTCCTTTCTATTCCTCAGACCCCCAAGTTTTGCTCTCATCTTAAAGTTATTTTTTCCACCTGGAACTCTTCCTTCAAATCATGTGATCGCTATCTCCTTGTGATTATTCTGATCTCAGCTCAAATGTTACCTCCTTAGAAAGTCTACCTAAATCTAAAGAAATCTTTCACTCAGTTGCTCTGTGGCACACCACCCTCTTCATAGACCTTTTCACTATCTGGAAAGATCATTTTTATCTATATGTGTATCATGAGAGTACAGTCTCCAAGGAGAAGACATCTAGTCTGTCTAACCACTGCATTCCCAGAATGTAGAACAACATCTGGTACAAAGTGGGTGTCAATAAATGTGTGTTGATTAAATAGGTGAATCCTTTGCAGTCCTTTACAAAAATCCTTTCAAAATGCTGGTGGATTAAACAGATGGCAAGCAGGGCACCCTGTTTTCAGAATGGATTTCTGCTCTTGTGAAAGATGAAGCAAGAACATATTATTCAACGAATTAACAATAACAGTTCTGGATTCTTCCGGTTACACGGTAAGTGTGTTTGAAGGTGAAAACAATGTGGTGTTGATCTCCCTTCCTGGCTTTGCAGAGAACCAGGAAGATGAAATCAGTGATTTCAAAATGAGTCATTGGAAACAGTGGTTTTCAAAGAACACACCTTGAAGTTTAAACCAGGTGACATGGAGGGAGGAAGAAAAACATGACAATCTTTTAGACCTTGTAACTTTTCATCAGTTCAGTGTAGGTTCATCAGTTAAAATATGTGCACTAAAGCATGGGCTCTGGCACCCTCAAGGAATGAGTGATCCTGGGTACACATGGGTGGCTGTTTTCCCGATTGTTGATGGTTAACTTGTAATTGCTGTAACTGATTTTTTAAAAATGGGAAACATTCTAAAACATTCTAAAATTTTCCCTTAATTAAGGGAGGCAATGGAAAAAACATGGGCTTTAGAAAAGCAGGATAGACTTGGGCTCTGTCCAAGTTCTGCAACTAAAAAATTCTGTGACGTTGGCACTTAACCCTGAGCTGCAGGTTCTTTATCTGGAAGATGAAACTACCAATCTCTCATGGACGTGTTATGTGGATGAAATGAAGCAATGATTATAAAAATGTCCTTATACAAGATAGAAACTTCAGAAATGATAAATATTTTGAAAACTATTGGTAAAACATATTCTTTAAAGATATCAGACAACCTGTATTCTTTTCTAATGCCTCATTGTTAATATTATGAACAGAATATCTATGATGTTAAAATAGCTATAAAAGAATGTGTTGTGAAATATGAACTCAAATACAAGTCAATACTCCTGCAGCATTAATATCGTCCTTTCCTGAATATGTCTCTGATTTCAGATTAGTTTGACTTGTTTGCCCCCCTCTCGTGAAAGTCAAATGAAACAGGGCAAATTTGTGAGTTCCAGGGAAGACTAACATGGCCACTTTTCTGCAAAATGAATTAGTCCCATAAAGGTTACTCTTCCAAAAGTGGACCTTGGATTTCCAGAAGGTCTCCTTTCTTTGACAGGCTGTAAGGCAGTGTTTTCTAAGTTCCTTCTGTAAGAATCTGAACCCAAGAGATGTCCCACTGAAAAAGGATTCTATGGTGAGATACATTTGGGAATAAGATTCACAGAGCACAGTGGTATCTTCAGGACTCTGAAATGTCCTAGAGGAAGAAAAAAGCTTTCAAATCTGTTTAAACTAATGTTTGTTAAACTATTGGACTATACTTTTTTTTTTTTTAACATAACATCCATTAACAGGAAATTTGCTTGCTACAGAGCACATTTGAAGTAATACTGCTATAAGAAAGTGCTACGTTTATTAAGAAAATAAAACTACTAAGACCTTCATGGTTGTCCCTGAAGAAAAAGAAGGAAAGAAGAGACATCATTTCCACCCCAAAGGTTTATCACCTTCCATGGTAGCAGTTCCCTGGGGAACATTTTGAAAATATGGGGGCACTTTTGTCTTCCAATGTGATCATACTTGAGCACTTACATAGGAAAAACATTATTATTATTTTATTTTTCTTTTATAGTTTGGGGATTATATAGATTTATTTATACTACCTCTGAATTCTATTTTAGGGTAGCAAAGGGAGAACTACAAAATACCTGCTCTAGAAAGATGTTGCTGGTTTGGTAGCAATGGGAAGCATTCATTGAAGGGTTTCTTACTTATTTTGATTGTCATCTCCACTCAGGTGTAGAAGTGTCAGGAGGTCCTTCTTTCAGTTTTGTCCCAAGCATGGATAAAGATACTTCCCTTAGCTCCCCTCAAGACTGACAAACAAAACAAAACAAAACTTTGATAGCCGGGAAATAAACATGGAGAGTTGGAAGGACCCAAAGTAGGGGAAATCTAAACAATCTGGCCTATAAGATATAACTGCTGCAGGGTCTTGCAGAATTGGTCCCACCCCTTAAGTTGGCTACAGATAAAGAAATGACTGACCTGAGTCTTTAACTTTCCAGTACCTGGCTCTGCTCCATGAGTTCACTATCAGTTTTTAAACGTGTTACTCAATGAACACTTTCTTAGGAAACTACATGGTACAAAGCCCAAGCCACAAAAGAAACTGATTTACTTTTCCCCTTGTATTTGTTGGAACTGAGTTCAGTGTCTTGTGGCAGAAAACCCAAATATGGTGGCTTAACCCAGAACATTTCATTACTTTATGTAAAAACTCTAGAAGTCAGCATCCAGGGTTGGTACAAATTTGTCAGGAACTTGGTGTCCTCCAGTTTTCTTCTCTGCTATCTCTTAGGGGCACTGAGTATTGTCCACGATGTCTGTTGAAACCCCAGTTATTTGCCCACATTAGCCATCAGAAAGGAGAAAAGAAAGGAAAAAAAAATCATGTCTTCTCCCTTTTAGGATAATTTCCAGAGTTGTGCACACCATTTCCATTTCCATCCCATTGGCCAGAACTTGGACATATGGTTGCGCCTTGCTGCAAAGGTGACTAGGAAATATAGTCTTCATTACAGGAACCCACAGTCCAGCTAACATCAATGGATTCATAATAGTTATTTTAAAAAGGCAGATCCTCTACCCCCCCCCCCTTTTGTTCCAGAAGTCTCCAGATTTGTTCTGGATTCCATATTTCCAGGCTCACCTCATCCTTATGGGACTAAATCTAGGAATAACATCATACACTTTGGGTGTGCCTTTAGGAATGACATCATACACTTCAGGTGTGACCAGCCACTTTTACAGGTCGTACAGTCATGCATGTCTTATTTTAATACAATAATGATATACATATGACAGAAAATTTTCACATGCTTTAATGGGCTTAGAGGAAATGTTTTCTCAGGTGAGTACAATTACTTTTTTTCTCTGATTTTTGCATCACTGGTAGTGAAAACATCTTCAAAATACTTTTCATCCACTTGCAGTTTTTCTTATGGGCTGTGATTTAATGATTCTCCTTCTCCAACTATATTTAGCTTTCTGATACCATAGTTTGGTTTGAAACATCAAAACTTGCCCTTATAAAAGTGTACATGATTCAGCCAGCTTCAATTATTTGTAAAATGTTATGATTTGTCATTGAGCCAGAAATAGGATAATTATGATGTTATGTGGTTGAAAACTAGAGAAAGTAGTGTAAATTCTTTAGTTTATGGAAGGTGCATCTTACCCTCTCTCTGCAGGCTTATACGAATCCTGATCATCGATACCACAGAGAGTGGCTACATAATTTTGTCCTGATTGACTTGCATTTTTCCCTTTGCTTTTCTTTCTTTTCTTTAAGTTTAGATTTTTTAATGCAATTTTATATTTTGTATTGGAGTATAGTTGATGTACAATGTGTGTTAGTTGCAGGTGCACAGCAAAGAGATTCAGATATACATATACACGTATCCATTCTTTCTAGTCCCCTTACTTTTCAAGGTAAACTTTCTGTCCTCATGTTTTACAGCCTTTAGGACTCCCTTACTCTGAATAATAATAATAATTAGAGGAGGAGGAGGAGGAAGGGGAGGAGAAAGAGGAGGAGGAATAATGTAAGAACCCTTTCCATGTGCACAGAAAATGCAGTACTTTATTGTAACCCCTCCCCATATATTCCTGAAAATCCCTAAGGAATGCTCACATGCCCTGCAAATCTATCCTGTTTGTGACTTGTCGCCTCAGCTGATCATTCTGTTCCAGATGACTCCTCTGTGCTCTGGGCATCTCTTGCTGGCTTGTAACCAACTTCTCAAGGCTGCCGCTGCTTTCATTGTACAGATTTGTCCCACTGTAGACATAAGCCCCTTTAATTCCCAAAAGCATTGGTGAGGCTGGGCTTGTAATGGTGAACAAAAGTGACTCTTGGCTTGGGAAATACAAAGGGAAGGGAGAGAGGGAGAGCTTAAGATTTTTCGCTACTTTTTCAGTTGCTACTCCTGGAGCCTCCTGCTCGTGGCCCATCAGAGGGGAAATCCCATCTTGAGTAACTTTCTCAACAGGGCTTCAGGAGTTCTTTCTTTCTCACAACAGTGCCTTTGCCCATGCTCTGCCCCCTCCCCCTTCTCCCACAGCTGTGCAGACAACCAGATAAGCAAACTGTGAGGTCCAGTACTAGTTAAAGCAACTGGGAACGTAGAGTCTATTTTGTCTTTTAAGATTATGAAATACACTTTAGATTTGTGCACTTTGCCTCTCACTAAAAAATAATGAAATTTAAATCAAGGAATGGCTTCACTGAGATGCCAAACTTCTGTTTACAATCTGGTGCCAGCAAAGTGACTGTTAAGGCTTAGCTTTGCCATTTAGTTTTGACTCGATGCAGTGAACAGGGAACACCTACACTTCCTACGTACCTCCATTTAAACTATGTACCAGGTGTCATGACTTTGATGAGGCCCCTGGGTGTTTCAATGAGTACGGGGTATAGGACAGGCTGGGGCACAGGGCTGGTGGTTGTTGGAACCTCCTTTTTGCCCACCCCAAGTGGGTGAAGTTCTCCTGAGTCCTGCTCCTATGTCCTCTCCCACAGTGCCGGGGCATCTGCTGTTCACCACTGCTGGTCCCACCCCTAAAAATCCATCTCTACCACTGCTTCCATGTTGATTCACATTTGTCATTCTCTTCCTTTGTTCCCACTTTCCATCTTTCTAGCTTCTTACATTTCCTATCATTCTACTCATATATCTTAGATAATGAGATATATAGATATTGCCATCAAATGAGAGTTTTTTCTCCCATCTCATAGCTATGGGAGGAATTTAACTCCTCAGCATTCTGTATCTCCCTCATTGGGTGGTGGATGTTCTCGGAAACTGCTTCTCTATTGCTGAGAGCTGTTTGCTTTGTTTTGTTCAAGTTTCTCTGGCATTTTTGCACCTGTTCCAGAAGTCTAATGGCTCCAAAGGACTTCACTTAGCACAGCCAGGGTTTTTCTGTACGTGGATTATTGTAATGCTCCTCAGGTTTCACCATATGCTGCATACTAGGATGTACAGAACTAGATCAGAGGCTGTATTTTCCAGACAGGGCCATCTCAGCCCTGGTATGTCTTTGGGTTCTTGATGCTCCAGAAAGATGCAGTTCTACTCTACCCATGATAGGTTTGGGGGAATTGTAATTTGGTTAAAAAATGATTTAGGATTCAAAATTAGCTGTAAAGAAGAAATAAAGTTTGGATGATACAGTATGGATATAATATGAGAAAACAATAAGGAAGGGAGAAAAGGATTGTATATTAGTTGTGCACTTTTTAATTGTAAGTAACAAAAACCTGACTAAAATTAACTTAAAGAAACAGGGAATTCACTGGTTTATGCAGCTGGAGAGAACGGGGTGGAACTGGACTTCGGGTCAGCTGGATATCAGGACTCTCTCTGCGTCTCTGCTGTCTCTGCTCCCCTTTGCCTGGTGGTGCTCTTCTCTCCTGTGGCTGAGATTTTTTTCCATGCAGCATATTTAAGGGGGCACACATGATTTATTCATTGTTCCAGGCCTTGGCTTAAAGAAAATTTTCCCAGCTCAGTGACCATAGAGGAACAGGTGGACTTTTCTCCTCCTGCTTCAATGCATATAAATCACAGTGAAAGATTCTGATTGGCTCAGTTAAGGTCCCGAGCCAGGACCAGGTCAGGTCATTTGCCCAGCCCTGTGGCAGGTGGTGTGTGTATGTAAGTGTATGTGTATTTTATGTGTGTGTGTGTGCGTGTGTGTATGTTGCGGGGGGGGGGGCTGTAATTGGCAACTCCCCCAGCATCACATTATTTTTTGAGGGAGGTATAAGCAGTTACCTCCAAAGAAGCAGTTACCTGGAAAAGGGAAAGGGGATATTTAGCAGACAAAATAACTGACATTCACTACGGGGATGAAGAAAGTAATTAAATTTTTCCAACTTTGGAGAAAAAGTAGATGGAAAGTAGAATACTAATACAAAAAATACAGGAGAAAAAAGGACAAATTTGTAGGGAGGATATGAAATAAAAACTATGATTGCAATGATAAAATATTTGAAGATAGATATTTGAAGTTTTTAGGCACTGTAGAATAGTTAATAGTAGGATGTATGATTAAAAGTAGGATAAACTAAACTTTGGAAATAATTTGAAGACTAGAGTAATGTATACTGATAGAAAAATAAGTGGTCTCATTTAGTTGGTTTAAATTTCATGTACTTGTTGGTTTAGAATGGCACTGGGTGGATTCCCTAGAAGACTCAGACTTCAAAGTGGATTTGCAGCGAGAAAGAAAGAAGGAGCAGAAGTGGGAGTTTTATCTGGAAAGATATGCAGATATGCTTTCAAAACTTTAAAGAGCAGGAAAGTGCAATGGTGACCTCAGCCAGAATTCCCATCTGTGAACCAACACAGCCAACCACAGGCGGCCTGAGCACCAGAGGAAATTTCCAGAGAGGACATAAAACAGTCTCATCTGGATGGAGGCTTGTGCCAATGTCAGGAATGACACAAACAGTACAATACAGGGAAGTGTGGCCTATGTTTGGCACTGTAAGGTCCAAAAGTTCACGGATTATTCTTTCCTTAGGAAATAAACAGTTGGAAATCAAATGAGGTAAAAGGAAAATTACTTGGTAAGAGCAAAGCATCATGTCTTTAGTGTTTCTGGATAAGTAAATCCATATATATAATCTCTGGAGAAGTTAACACTGTTACAAATACCTACTCCATCCAACCCTTTATCGGCTGTAAGATGTTGATCAGAATCTTCGTATAGTAAAACATCCTATTTCTAGGCTGATGAATTAGTGTACTAACATGAAAAGAGAGCGAGCTTCAAGTCCTAGCTTTACTACTTGGGTATGACATAGTCACTTAACTGTCTGAGCCTTGATTCACCCATTTGGAAATGGGGAAACTGGAACTAAGAACCTCAACCTCTTATTTCTTATCTAGTGCACTTTCTCCTAAAAAAAAAAATTTCCCTCTCAAAAGGGAAATACTGAATGTGCAAACTGAATGAAAAGAGAATACGTGAAAGCACTGTACAAAGTGTAGACAGAAAGGAGGACAGACATTTATTGAGCATAGACTATGATCCAGGCATTTGGGATGTGGAGATGACTTAGACATGGACCTACCATTAAAGGGTGTGGTAGACAGAATAAGGGCCCCCCAAAATTCCACATTCTAATCCTCCCAATCGGTGAATATGTTATCTTACCTGGCAAAAGAGATTTTGCAGGTGTGGTTAAGTTAAGGATCTTGAGATAGGAAGGTTATCCAGATTATCTGGTGGATCTAATGTAATTGCAGGGGTCATTATAATGGAAAGATCAGGGCAGTAGAATCAGAGTCAGAGGGAAGGAGATGTCATGATAGAAGCAGAGGTCCCAGTGATGTGAAGACCATAAGTTGAGGTGCTAAGTCAAGAAATGTGGGCAGCCTCTAGAAGCTGAAAAAGGCAATGACATGGATTCTCCCCTAGAGCCTCCAGAAGGAACACAATTTTGCCAACACCCGTAAGACCCATTTTGGACAGTCCAGACCTGTAAGATAGTAAATTTTTGTTAAAAGCCACTAAGCTTACGATCATTCGCAATGGCAATAGTAAGCTCATTTAAATGATTTACATTATATGAGATGAGGGGATCCATAAACAGAGAATTTCAATCCAGAATGATAGATGCTATGATAAGGGTGTGCACATTGTCCTATGTGAGATGCAGTGACCCTCACCTAGTTTGAGGGTGTGTGGCAGGGTTGCTCAAAGAAGGCTTTCTCATATAGATGAGCTTGGTCATAAAGATGCCATACCTCTTGCCTGTATTGTCAGTGTCTCTCTCTATTGTTTTTTCCTATCAATCTATCAATACCATCAATATCCTAAATATGTAACTTCCTAAAAACTTTCATTGTCTATTTTGGCTTTCTCTTTCGCACCTGTGTATTGCTTCTTTCCCTCTAAAGATCAAGTTCTTTGAGAGCTGTCTGTTGTGTTGCCTTTACTCCCCACTTCTGCTTCATTCCTCCATGCCCTGTATTCTAGATTCCACCATCATTCCTCGAGCTGCTCTCTTTGAGGCCATTGGTGCCCACTAACTATCAAAGCATTCCAGTTCATGTCTTTCTTGACCCTGCTGAGCACTTCCTCAATCTGAAATTCTCTTTCCTTCTGTTTCCAGTGACACTCCTCTCTCTACTCTTTCTCTTTCTACAACAGAATGTGTGTGTGTGTACGAGGGGAATTACAAATGGGTCCGGGTTGCTAAAACACAGATTATAGTGAGGAACAGGGGGTAAGAGGCTGTGGGGATGGCAGTAGGGCCTCGCAGGCTGTGATAAGGTACTTGGGCTTTATTTTGTAAGCAATGGGGAGCCATTGAAGGTTTCAGGTAAGGGATGGACACGGGCATCCCTTGGACTTTCTTGGTACACCAGGGCTCCTTAGGCTGTTTTGCTCATCCTATGAGATAATGGTTGAGTGAAGGGAGATGCCGTTGTCAAAGAACTTAGGGAACATGGGAAAAGGAAATGAGAAATTTGAAGAAATGCAAAATGTTGTATTTTACTTACTGTGCACTTTGGCATCTTAAAGTTTCTAGGAAATCCTTTGGTAAAGAAATTTGTTTACCTTTGTTAACTCACTATTTCTCAAATTTACTTGACCATAGAAAACCTCCTCTTTGTCTCCATATAAGGTCTATCAGTAGGTCCTAGTGTCACTCTTTGGGGAATCCCTTCTTCCCTTCCTCCATGATTTCTTTCATTTTCTCTCTTTCCTTCTTTATAGTTGTTCATCCACATAATTTCCAACAGGAATTATGCTTGTATAATTTGTTCTTCAAAGAACTTAAGTGAGGAAGATAAGCATCTATTTACAATGTTTATTAATCTTATTTTATTAATGTAAACTCTAGCTCTAATTTATTTTTTAAAAATCTGTGTTTATTATTTTCACTTTTCTCCTTCCATGCACAGTGCAGGATCCTCTACACTGATCAGTTAACTGGAGGAACATTTATACCAGTCAGAAACCGATATTCTTAAGAACCAAACTGGATTACTTTCTCACACCATGCACAAAAATAAATTCAAAATGGATTAAAGACTTAAATTTAAGTCTTGAAACCATAAAACTTCTAGAAGAAAACATAGGCAGTATTCTCTTTGACATCAGTCTTAGTAATATTCTTTTGGATAGGTCTCCTCAGGCAAGGGAAACAAAAGCAAAAATAAACAAATAGGACTACATCAAACTAAAAAGATTTTACACAGCAGAGTAAACGATCAACAAAATGAAAAAGCCACCTACTGAATGGGAGAAAATATTTGCAAGCAATATATCTGATACAGGGTTAATATCAAAAATATACAAAGAACTCATGCAACTAAACATCAAAAAACCAAACAACCCAATTAAAAAATGGGCAGAGGACCTGAATAGACATATTTCCAAAGAAGACATAGAGATGGCCAGCAGCCACATGAAAAGATGCTCAACCTTACTAATCATCAAGGAAATGCAAGTCAAAACCACAATGAGATATCACCTCATACCTGTCAGAATGGCTATTATCAAAAAGACAACAAATAACAAGTACTGGCGAGGATGTGGAGAAAAGGAAGCCCTCAGACATTGTTGGTGGGAATGTAAATTGGTGCAGCCACTATGGAAAACAGTATAGAGATTCCTCAAAAAGCTAAAAATAGAACTACCATATGATCCAGCAATTCTGTTCCTATTTATTCGAAAAAACAAGAACACCAATTAGAAAAGATATATGTACTCCTATGTTCATTGCAGCATTGTTTACAATAACTAAGATACAGAAGCAACCCAAATACTTATCAATAGATGCATGGATAAAGAAGAGGTCATATATATATATATATATATATATATATATATATATATATATATATATACACACACAGTACCTATATACAATGGAATATTAGCCATAAAAAAGAATGAAATCTTGCCATTTGATACAACATGGATGAACCTAGAGGGTATTAGGCTAAGTGAAATGTCAGAGAAAGACAAATACTGTATGATTTCACTTATATGTGGAATCTAAAAAACAAAACAAATGGACAAACATAACAAAACAGAAATAAGAGTTGTAGATACAGAGAACAAACAGGTGGTTGCCCTAGTGGAGGGGGATGGGAGGAGGTAAGAAATAGATAAGGGAGGTTAAGAGGGACAACCTGCTAGTTGCAAAATCAATGAGTCACGGGTATGAAATGTATGTGTGGGGAATATAGTCAATAATAGTGTAATATCTTTGTATGGTGACATATTGTAACTAGGCTTATCATAGTGATCATTTTGAAATGTACAGAAATACCAAATTACTATGTTGTGTAACAGGAACTAACATAGTGTTATAGGTCACTTAAACTTGAAAAACAAACAATCAAACTCATAGAAAAAGAGATCAGATTTGTAGTTACCAGAGGTGGGGGGTTGGGGGGAGGGGGAATTGGATGAAGACAGTCAAAAGGTACAAACTTCCAGTTATAAGATAAATATGTACTAGGGACGTAATGTACAACATGATAAATATAATTAACACTGCTGTATGTTATATAGAAAAGCTGTGAGGAGGGTAAATCCTAAGAGTTCTCATCACGGGAAAAACATTTTTTCCTTACTTTTTTAAGTTTTATTTACATGAGATGATGGATGTTCACTAAACTTATGATAATCATTTCATGATATATGTAAGTCAAATCATTACACTGTACACCTTATACAGTGCTGAATGTCAATTATATCTCAACAAAACTGGAAGAAAAAAAAGGAAACTGATTTTCTTTACCCCAATCTAAGAAACAGGGTGGTTTTGTGGGTGGAATGTTTCCTAATTACATGTGTATGCATATTATTATTAAATGCAATAAGGCTTACTTATTATTATTGCTTAATGATCCTATTTATATAGTACTTCCACATGTTTTTTTTTTTTTTTATGTTCCCTGTACTAATCTCCTAAAATAAGCATAATAGCCACTTTATTCTCATTTTACAAATGGGGCGGGAGAGAGTTTCTGTGGCTTTGAAAGTTTAAGCAACTAGTGCTAATAACCAGGGTGTGGCAGGTCTGGGAGAGGATGAATCTCCTCACTTCTGAGTCAAAGGTGTTGATTTGGACATGTATACACTGTTGTGTATAAAATTGATGACTGATTAAAAAAAAGAAAAAGGTGTTGACTTGAGTACCTATAAAACTGTTCATAAAAGGAGTTTTCAATTCAGCTTCCTAAAGGGATATATTTTTATGTGTTATTTGTTAGTGTATTAGTCAGGTTTCTCCAGGGAAACAGACACAATAGGATGTGTATATGGAGAGAGAGAGAGAGAGAGAGATTTTTAAGAATTGGTTCACATGACTATAGAGGCTAGCAAGTCCAAAATCTGTAGGGGAAGTTAGCAGGCTGGAGACCCAGGTAAGAGTTTATGCTGCAGCTCAAGTCGTAAGGCAAACTGGAGGCAGAATTCTCTCTTCCATGAGGGACCTTCATCTTTTTTCTCTTGAGGCCGTCAGCTGATTGGATGAGGCCCACCTGTGTTACAGAAAGTGATCGGCTTTACTCAACGTCTACCAATTTAAATGTTCATCTCACCTAAAAATAACTCTTCCCAGCAACATCTAGACAAATGGTTGACCAAGTATCTGGGTGCCGTGGCCTTAGTCATGTTGACATACAAAATTAACCATTACAGCTAATAACAGGTATGCATACGTGATACAACTCTTTCAAACTAGGCCAAGTGATGTATTTCCTGAGGGTTGGAGATACGGTCTTCCCAAGTAAGGAACCAGAAGTAGTAAAGACATAGGTGGTCAGTGAATTGAACAGAGAGAGGATTCTCATTCTGAAAGCTCAGTTCAGAGTAGTCTATAACAAGATATTTTATTTCAAAGAGGCCAACTTCTTCCCAAGAAGACTGATTACTACCCAGCCTCACAGGCCATCAGAGCTGGAGTAGACCTTACTGTTCCCTAGTTCTGCCCCTTCAGCAGACAGACAGAGGGTGAGAGGACTGGACCCCAACCTGAGGGCCTGTCCAATAAAGGACTGAAAGAAGAAGTTAGGTCTTCTGAGTCATTACGCAAAGCAGCTCACTTTACAATGTCCTTTATAAAAGGCTGAATTCCTTGGGCTCTTAAATGACATTCTCAGTCTGAGCACCCACCAGCCATACAGCCCAGTCAGGCAGATCTCAGTGGAAGTTGAGCCATTACAGGGTTTTCGCTAATTAGGATTTGAATTAACAATGTCTTCAGTTGGGAGAGCACTGAGGGGCAGGGGGTGTAGGGAAGTGTTTGTGTGAGCTGTATTTTGGGCACAGGCTAAAATGAGATTTTCCCTTAAATGTCTAATTCTTTTACCAGAATCATGTTTCACTTGGCGATTTAAAATGTCACCAAATATTAGCTAAACTGAGGTGTTCATAGTTGAGGAGTTAGGGAAGGAGTGATAGAAGTCCAGATACAATTTTTAGCAATGAGAAAATCCTTTAAAAAACTCACCGTAAACAAGTGCTTTTGAATCTAAGACTGACTTCTTTAACTCTACCTTATGTCACTTAACAACACTGGATCCTTCCTTCCTTCCTTCCTTCCTTCCTTCCTTCCTTCCTTCCTTCCTCCCTCCCTCCCTTCCTCCCTCCTTCCCTCCCTCCTTCCCTTCCTCCCTCCCTTCCTTCCTTCCTTCCTTCCTTTCTAAACTTTCTTGAACACACCTAACCTGCTCCCACTTCAGATTTTCTGTATTTGCTTCCTCCTTTGCCTAGAATCCACTTCTTCTGACTTCTTTTCATTCTCTAGGACTTGACTTAAATGCCATCTCCATTCTATCTAACTTAGATCCCAACCTGTTATTCTTCACGCCATTCATTGTATTTCCTTCCTGGATCTTATCACGACTTGTAATTATATGTTTGTTTGTTTGTTGTCTGTCACCTCCCACTAGTCACTAAGCCTCCGAGAAGAGGTACTCCATCAGTCAGAGTCCCAGTGGGGAAAAGATGACGCTCTCAAAGGACACTTTGAGCACGACTTACTATTGGAGCTAGTTGCATTGGTCAGGGCAGGATGTAGAAAAACCACATCCACAAGGGGTAGTTCACTACCAGAGCTACCTAAGTGGGGATATTGACATCCTTAGCCTGAAGGGTGAGAGAAGGGAGTGGCCACTGGGCTGGAGGGAGAGAATCACAACCACGCTCTGAGAAACACCAGGAGTGGAGAAATCCTCTTTGATTGAGGGATACAGCCAACCCAAGCTGACTCCACAGGAAGGGAGCCAGGGTCAGAGATGCCCCCTGCTTCACTCTCCTTTCTCCCTCCAAATTTTTGCTGGGAAGCCGGGGGCAAGGACATCCACTGCTGTCGACTGGCAGAGAGGAGCGTGGAGAAAGATGGAGATCAGATTAGATGTGGAAGATGTCCAGCCCAGGGACCATGCTTGTCTCATTCGCCTCGATCCCCAGTGCCAAGCACAGAGCCCATGTTGTGCAAATAAATGAACAATAAGGGAAATGAATTTGTTACCGAGCATCTGTTTCACTCTACTCTCCTTCTCCAATTCTCTTTGTTTTTAAATGGATGCCGTGGAGATTTGCCTATTCAGCTGAGTCTGAGCACCTTTAAGTAGATGGGTCTTCCAGGCATCACTTTGCTTGAGGCATGAGAACTTGGTGGGGCAGAGGGCAGTGACAATACATCAGGGAGCAAGGGTAGAAAAATATCTTCCCCCCTTTAGAGAGCAGCAGCTGGCTTTGAACTAGTCTGGTATTAGATAGGGAAGGAACCTGCCAGATTGGATACAGAGTCAGGATGCATACACAGGCTTTGTATGGGAAGGAGGAAAGGGGCAGTAGCCGTCACTCCACCCACACCTCTTAGTCCCTTTTCTCTTTCCCAGTGGTGAGGAGATGGTGAGAACTGGAGCAAGCCCCTGGGTCCCACATATGAACCCAGGTGTTCAGGTTGGCAGAACTGCTTACCTCCGGACTACTCCATGACAGAAATCAACTTTTATCTCCTTTTGGTATGGTTTTGTCTCTCTGTAACAGCAGCTCAGCTTACATCCTAACTCAAGCAGAGAGATTTCAGAGGATGAGGAGACAGGTTCCCAGAGCTGTATTTTTTGGATGAGTCTGACAGTCTTTAGAAGAGGGATTCAAAATAAAGAGTTAGCGAAATAAAAGCTGTGCCACTGGGAGCTTTAATATGAAGTGAAAAGAATGCAAATAACCATTGCTTTGTGGTCTCAAATAGACATTGGAGGAAGCATTTCATAGTGAAGGTGGCATGTGGATTTTCCATGTGGAAATCCAAATATCATCAGAGCACCTTGGTGACCTGGTATCAGGAGCCAGGTGGGAATGTAGAAGAAGGTGGCAGATGGTGGGATATTTGGAGATGGTTTATTTTGAGCTAGGAGGCTCAGTTTGGGTGTTCATTGAGCAGATTTTGAATTTAAAAATGACTGTAATTACTACACTGTTGATTTTCTGACCCCCTTGTACACCAAAGAGGTAGCCCTGGGAAATACCTATTATTTTGCCTATTTATGATAGAAGAGTCTGAGGCTAAAATCAAAATTACCGTGCTTTGGTTAGAGAAGGGTGACACACTCAGGGAGGAAGAAAGAAGCCTGGTTGCCCAGAGAGGACTCACTGGTCGGCAGGGGGGAACAGAGTGTGTGTCACTAGGAACTCAATTTTCTCAGTGCCTCAGACTTGACCAGCTCCTGGGAGCTTAATCAAGATAATAGAACTCACAGGAGCTGGGTATGTAAATCAGAATTTGAAGTATTCATTTACAAAGTAGCTGTTCTTTCCAGTGTCTGAATTTTACAGAACTATCATCTATGCCCTCTGTTCCTAGTATTAAAGTACATAAGAAGCTGAGTCACTACTGCATTTCCATGATTTAAAATGTTACTGATAATTAATCATACTGTACTAAGAGAAGTAATTCAGACAAAGACAAATATCATATGATTTGACTTATATGTGGAATCTAAAAAAAAAAGATACAAATGAACTTAATTACAAAACAGAAATAGACTCACTGACATAGAAAACAAACATGGTTACCAAAGGGGAAAGGGGGAGAGAGGGATAAATTAGGAGTTTGGGATTAACAGACACATTACTATATATAAAACAGATAAACAACATGGTCTTACTGTATAGCACAGGGAACTATAGTCAAAATCTTGTAATAACCTATAAGGGAAGAGAATCTGAAAAAGAATACACACACACACACACACACACACACACATATGTACATAACTGAATCACTTTGCTGTACACCTGAAACTAACACAAAATTATAAATCAACTAAACTTCAATAAAAAAATTTAAAAATAAAGTGTTACTGATAATTAGATTATAGCACGGATTAATTACTATTTTTTGGGAAACAAAACCAGAACCACATTAAATGTACTCATTTGAAGATGCTTCCAAATGTTATAAACATAAAAATGTGGAAATATATACATCATCTCTTAGAAATGACAAAATACTGTAAGGATCCTTAGATTTTTTGATGAATAGAGGTTCGGAGGAAAGCAGGTAGACCATCAGGCCAGCGGCTCCCAAACCAGAGGACCTGGGGGGGCACTTGGAAAGAGAAGTGAGAAGCCTGCCTTCCTCAGAGAGCAAGTAAAGCTTTGCAGGAGAAAGAGGTAGGACGTATGATATTAAAAAATATTGTCAATTTCTAATTATTTGGATTTGCTTTTGTCACATAAGTTAGTTTTAATTTCTAATTACCTTAAAGGAGAGTGAAGTTTTAATATTTAAACAACAAGAAATATTCATTAATTCAGTAAATATCTGAGTACCTGTCACATACCAGGTGACACCATGATAGGTGTCATGGACACCATGGTAAACTAGATAGCCTCTTCCTGCATGGAGCTGACAGCTCGGTGATGAAAACTGAGATTCTGTAGTCCAGATCCTGGGGCAGCTCAGTGAACTTAGTGATCAGTTCTTAGCTTAGTGAACTTAGAATCAGTAAACAAACTGATTCTTGAATACACTGTACTAGGCACAACATGAGAATACAAAAATGTAAGGCATCTCTTCCTTCTTGAGGAGTTTGCAGTCTGGTTTAAGGCAATGCGATCAAAATCCTGAAGTTAAGATACAGAATAATATAAAATCTAGAGTTAAATACTAAACTGTGCAATGCAGTTAAGGAAATTCTACAATCTTGGTATTGGAAGGTCTTCATTTACCTGGCAAAAGCAAATTTTTTCTAGCACCCATGGAATGAAAGGCAATTCACAGGTCCCATGGGACTCTGAACTGAGTGAACCTGGGCAGAGAAAGGTGGACTTAGTCTTTTTAGGCGGTGGGTTGGCAGCTGAGGAACAGGAAGTAGCTGTCTCAAGACTCAGGCCGTGCTGGGGTGGGAGAAGCTCTCTTGTGGTGGTTCAAACAATGCGGGCCTCCAGAGGGGAAGGGTGCCCCTCCCAGGCCAGGCCTTTTGAGTACTTCACATCCCATACTCAGAGCTCAGGCGTGCTCTCCCTCAGTCTGGTCAGGAAGGCAGGGGCTAAAACTAAAGGAAGTGAGAGTGAAAGTACCACTTATTGAGCATATCCTGTGTTCTAGGCATAGTACGTGATAAACATTTTACTTCCAGTATCTCATCTTATTTTCAAAACGTTTGACATGATGTGGGTTGTTATTCCCCTTTCACAGATGGGAAAAGTGAACCTCATGGAGTTTTATGGCTTGTCCCAGGTCAAATGCCTAGGCGCTGGCACAGCTGACATTCAGACACTTATCAGACTCCTAAGCCTGTGCTCTTCCTACACTTTAGTCATAGGCGATACTGAGGGGACATGTGTCTCTCTGGCAGCAACCGCATAGGCCACGCCCCCTCGGCAAGGTAGTAGTCTTGCCTTCCGCAGTGCAGAAGAGAGAGGGAGGGAAACCGTGTTTCCGAATGCTTACCTACGGCCTGGCCAGTGGTTTTTAGCTGTAGGTTTCTGCCAACAGAGAGTATCATCCGCATGCACCATATTTATAATTAGAAATTATTAATTTAACTCCAGGGAAGGCAGTGAGGCAGCAGAATGCAATGTCCCCTTGTATGTTGTAAGCATGCAATAAATATTGAGCAGAAAAAACAATCTTAACATGCCCAGATGATGAAACAGCTGATGTTCATCAAGGCATTCCAGTGGAAAACTCATGAAACTGCAAAAAATTCTGTTTAATCCCCACTGTCACCACTTGCCCCTTGCCAGTAACTCTTGAAGAATAATGACATGAAAGATATTTCCAGTTTAGAGTTCTCCTCAATTTTTACTAACACTCCCCGGTGAAGAGTTTTCCTGCCCTTCTACTTCTTCCTGAAGCAGGGTGGAGACAGAGGTGTGTAGTAAAATAAAACACAGAATTAGGAATTAGGAGAATTAGGGGAATTAGGAGGCCTGGATTCTAGTCCTAGCTTGCCGATAACAGTTTTATAATTTTGGGCAAGTAACTTTGGATTCTTTGGCTGCCTTTACCTTACTGGAGGTAATGCAGTACCATAATATGCCAATGAGAGGATTGTTCTATTAGAACTAGCACCAATATTCAATGATGTAGAAATGGAAGCTGAGTATATGTGATCTCATCCATAGGAAAGATGCCCAGGTAAAAGGGATTTGAGCACAGTGGAATGACTTGTACAAGAACACAAAGGAGGAGAGGGTAATAGCATCATTTCTTTCTTTCTTCATTTTTCACAGAAATGTCCAAGAATTATTTTGCTGATCATATCTTATTCCTTGCGTGGTTTGAGACCAGTGATGCAATTATTAAAGAATAAAGCTAAAGGGATATGGGAAGAGGAGAGCACGCCCTTTTTGGAGATGACAAGGAAATCTTTTACTGTGGATGTTTAATAAAGATTTTTTTAATACAGATCAGGTAGGTATTGAACATCAATAAGATGTACCTTTGTTATTGTGACATTTCTTTCGAAAACTTTTTCTTGATTATGATGATTAGAGAAATGCAAAAGAATTGCAAACATCAGCACTGAATTAAAGAAATTGAGCCCATCTTTGGCCCAAATATCTTTTAGCCACAGAAAATCTGCCTTTTTGTAGTTTGTCTTTGTTACAGGAATAGGTGTGAAAATGCTAACTTCAGAATTTTATCAGGTTATTTATCACTGTAAGAGCTTCCTAGCCCTTTCTCCTCTTTCTTTTCACATTTACAGTACAAGAATCTCTGTGTTAATAAATACTTTTTTTTTAAATAATTAATTAATTAATTAATTAATTAATTAATTTTTGGCTGTGTTGGGCCTTCATTTCTGTGCGAGGGCTTTCTCTAGTTGCGGCAAGCGGGAGCCACTCTTCATCGCGGTGCGCGGGCCTCTCACTATCGCAGCCCCTCTTGTTGCGGAGCACAGGCTCCAGACGCGCAGGCTCAGTAATTGTGGCTCACGGGCCCAGTTGCTCCGTGGCATGTGGGATCTTCCCAGACCAGGGCTCGAACCCGTGTCCCCTGCATTGGCAGGCAGCTTCTCAACCACTGCACCACCAGGGAAGCCCTATAAATTTATTTATTTTTTTTTTTATTTTTGGCCCCGTTGGGTCTTCATTGTCTCGCGCGGGCTTTCTCTAGTTGTGGCTACTCTTTGTTGGGGTGCGTGGGCTCAGCAGTAGTGGCGCATGGGCTCTAGAGCACAGGCTCAGTAGTAGTGGCGCACGGGCTTAGTTGCTCCGCAGCACGTGGGATCTTCCTGGACCAGGGCTCGAACCCGTGCGCCCTGCATTGGCAGGCGGATTCTTAACCACTGCACCACCAGGGAAGTCCCAATACCTCACTTTTGACGATGGATAGAACATCTAGACAGAAGATCAAAAAGAAACAAAGGATTATAAAACTCTTAAGTGAAAATGTATAAGTCTTCATGACCTTGGATTTGGCATGACACCGAAAGCATCCACATAAAAAGGATAAATTTGACATTATCAAAATAAAAAATTTGCATATTAAAGGACATTATCAAGAAAATAAAAAGACAACCTACAAAATGGGAGAAAATATTTTCAAATACCATATCTGATACTGGCCTAGGATGCAGGATATATGAAGAACTCTTACAACTCAATGACAAAGAGACAAAAAAAAAAACAATTTAAATATGAGCAAAATATATGAATAGATACTTCCCCAAGGAAGATGCACAAATTGTTAACAAATACATGAAAATATGCTCAACATCCTATTCATTAGGGATATGCAAATCAAAACTACAATGTCTTACCACTCCACACCCACTTGGATGGCTATAAAAAAAATGGGAAATAACAATTGTTGGTGAGGATGTGGAGAAATTGGAATCCTCATACACTGCTGATGGGAAAGTAAAATGGTTCAATCACTGTGAAAAATTGTTTGGCAATTTCTCAAAAAGTGATTCATAGAATTATGATATGACCCAGCAATTCCATTCCTAGGTATATAACCAATAGAACTGAAAACAGGTACTCAAACAAATATTTGTATATGAATGTCCATAGCAGCATGATTCACAACAGCCAAAAGGTGGAAATAACCCAAATGTTCATCAATGGGTGAATGGATAAACAAATTGTGGTTTATATATACAATGGAATATTATTCAGCCACAAAAAGAATGAAGTATTGATATCTGCTACAATGAAGATGAACCTCGAAAACATTGTGCCAAGTAAAAGAACCCAGACACAAAAGGTTACATACTGTATATTTACATTTATGTGAAATATCCAGAAAAGGTAAATATCAATACATAGAAACAGAAAGCAGATTGATGACTGCCAGAGGCTGGAGCGAGGGAGATTTAGGGAGTAACAGTTTAATGGGTACAAGGCTTCGTTGTGGGGTGATAAAAATGTTTTGGAACTAAGTAGAGGTGGTGTTTGCACAACATTGTGAATGTACTAAATGCCACTGAATTGTTCATTTAAAAATGATACATTTTCTATTATGTGAATTTCACCTGGGGTAAAAAAAAGACAGATGAGAAATGAACATACCTTCACAAAGGTAGTTTTTTATTACAGCTAATCTGCTTTGTTATAATCCCATATGCTTTAAAGTCCCTGCCAGGTAGAATCTCGGGAACTCAAAAGATGTTGAAACTCTTAAATTGAAAGTTGGCACCACTCCATGTATCTGAGAGAATCTCAGAATTGACCAAGAACATGCTGATTCTTTGACATGTACACACCTGCTCATCATATTCATCTATCATTAACAACCCCTATTTCAATAATCAAACCTGCAGCTTTTCCATTCTATCACCTGCATTGGTCTCATCTCAGTTCCTTTTCATTTCATTATTCTTTTTCCTTTAGGATTGTTTTTTTTCTTCCTGTGGAAAGTTGTGGTCTGTAAGAAGGAAGCAAAAAACAAAACAGACAACAAAAACAACCCTCTGATGGTGAGCCAGAATATAGTTCGGGTGGAGAAGGCTGAGTGTAAAGGAAGGGAATTGGAGATGGAAAGCCCATGGAATGGTGTCCAACACTTGACATTGAAGAAGACCATAGCTCATGTGGTCCTGAATGTATACGAAGCTCTGCTAATTTATTTAGTGTAAAAGTTTCTTATTTCCATTTAATCCCACAGTGAATTTTCAACATGACCAAAAAATCCAATAGAGAGATTTTTCTATGCTACCAAAAATTTAGCCATTCTTAGCTTGGGAACAGTCTGTCCAAAGTGCAGCCAGCTTGGTAACATACTCTATTCATCCCCTCAATCTGACCTCTTAGTGTGTTTAAACTGTAAAGGCACTTTCCTTTGTGAAGTTTTCAGTGACCACATCAACACACTCCCAGCAGCGTGCAATGTTTAGAAATGTTTTTCTCTCAAGTTTCTATTTTCTTGTTAAGTGCAATAAACGTGCCCAGAAAATGCTCCCATCAAACCTTATCTTTGATTCTCTGAGGTTTCAGGGCAGTACATTGTGTTGTTCATGACATCACGGTCTCCATGGCAACTCCCCAATGAGACATTTCATGGTCAAAAAACAAATGCAAAGAAATTTCTGTTTAATCCTAGCAGACTTGGTTATTTATTATTGAGGAGGAGGGAATGGGAAGGATTGAATTGTATTACTTTAGGCTAATCACAGAAATTTCAATTCAAACCTTTAAGAGTCTCAATCAGTAATCTCCATTCTTCCAATTTCTTCTGTATCCTCTCCATAAAAGGTATGGTAACAGAACTCCTCTGAAGCTTACTTGAATAGGTATTCTGGGTATTAAGAAGTGAAAGAAGACTTGACTGAGAAAATGGAAGAGGCCCAGTTGACAAAACCCCAGGATTAAGACCCCTGTCATGGTAAACAGTTTTCTGACTAACTGTGTGATCTTCAGCTAGTCAATCAACTTCTCTGTGCAGTTTCCTCAGTTGCTGAAAGGAAGGCAGTACTTGTTTTGCCACCTCTGGAGGGTACATTGTGAGGATAAAATATCTGATTTTTGTATAGCTCAGATTATGAATTTTTGGAAACTAGCAAAAAGTTTTGGTATTTTTATAATCATTTATACAACATATTTCAACTATAATAGCTGACACACCCATAATGCTTTCTAGGAAAATATGCCTCCTGATAAAGAAGGGGTTTAGATAGCCATGTTTAAAATCCATAATACAGCCTGATATGAAAAGAAAAGGTGAACAAATGAGATTCTCTCTGAAATTTACCCTGGAAGATTATAAGAATCAGTATCTCAAACTGAGAGTTTATGGGTAGAGAATTGTCATGAGGAAGGACCAGGGCCAATGGAGACTTTGAAAGTTACAAGAGAAAGAATAAGAATCAGGATACTGGCAAAGTAGATGTTATAAAGCAGCAGATACTATGAGTTAGTAAAAAGTACAGAAAAAGAATGAAAAGTTTAAGTCAGCTGGTAGCAAGAGAAAAAAAGTTTATGTTGCAGAGAGAAGTAGAAACACTAGAGATATCACTTATTAAGCAAACATTAGTTAAGTGCCTATTGTACAAGGCTGAGCATTGGGGATTCAATAGTAAGACAGACACAGTTCTGATTTCATGGTGCCAACAACTGAACAGATTATTATTTTGAAAAAGATGTTCCTAAGTGTCTTGATAGAGAATATATGGGATAATGTGGGCAGTTCAAGAAAGACTTTCCAGAAACTGGCAATTTAAAATTTTATCAGGTCTGACCTATTGGACAAATAGGAGTAATTCTGGTGAGAGTGATAGTAAAAGATATTTTAACCTATTGAAAAAATATATGAAAAGTGTTGGTAATGAGACATCAGCAGTTTTCCAGCACCAAGATACATATATTTCAATAATTAATTTCATTCTTTTAAGCTTTGCTTTGAGCAAAACTTTGCTCCTCCTGACCTATAGGGTCTAACTAGAGCAAATGGCTACAAGACTTAAGACAGTTCATGTGAAGCTAAGGTGTATAGAGATATAAGGCATTGTCCTGCTCTTAAGAAGCTTATGGTGTAAATGAGCAAAAGGACTATCAATAAGAAATAAATGTGTTATGTTCTAAATAAAACGTGTTATGTTCTAAATGCCAAGTTAAAAGTACATAAGTACATATAAGACAGTATCTGAATTCAAAGATGGAAAACCATACTTTTCAAATGATTAAATTCTCTTAAAAAGAGACATTTTCTTTGTGTTTACCATGGGGCTTACATAAAACATCTTATAGGTATAACAGTCTATTTTTAGAGGATAACAACTTAACTTCAATTGCATAAACAACGCTACACCTTTATTTCCCCCACTTCCTTTATGTTATTAATGTCACAATTGACATCTTTTCATATTGTGTATCCATTAATATATTTTTATACTTACAGTTACTTTAAATAATTTTGTCTTTTAACTACTTTTATACTAGAATTGAAAGTGATTTACATATTGCCATTATAGTATTTTGTTTTGTATATAAATATACAAATATATATATTTACCTTTACCAGTAAGTTTTTTACTTTCATATGCTTCATATTTCTGTTCAACATCCTTTTGGTTCAGTTTGAAGAACTCCCTTTAGCATTTCTTAGAAGGCATTTCTACTGGTGATGAACTCCCTCAGCTTTTATTTGTCTGGGAAAGTCTTTATCTTTCCTTCATTTCTGAAGGAGAATTTTGCTGGGTGTAGTATTCTTGGTGGTAGTTTTTTTTCCTTTCAGTACTTTGAATATATTATATAGTATCTTCTGGCCTGCAAGATTTCTGCTGAGAAATCTGTTGGTAGTTTTATGGGGGGGTTTCCCCCTCTGCATCGCAAATTGCTTTTCTCCTGCTGCTTTCAAAATTCTTTGTCTTTGACTTTTGACAATTTGATTATCATGTTTCTTGGTGTAGATTTCTTTGTTTCATTTTTTTGGAATCCTTTGGGTTTCCTGGCTCTGACAATCCATTCCCTTCCCCAGATTTGGAAAGTTTTTGGCCATTATTTCTTTCAATAAGCTTTCTGGCTCACTCTTTTTCTCTTCTCCTTCTAGGACATGCATATATTGGTCTACATGACAATGTTTCATAAGTCCCTTAAGCTTTCTTCACTCCATTTCATTCTTTTATTCTTTCTGTTTCTCTGTCTGGATAATTGCAAATCTCTTATCTTCAAATACACTGATTCCTTCTTCTGCTTAATCTAATCTGCTGTTGAATTCTTCTATTGAATTTTTCAGTTCAGTTATTGTATTCTTCAGGGCCAAGATTTCTGTTTGGTTCTTTTTTTTTTTTTTTTTTTTTTTGTATTTTCTATCTCTTTGTTAAAATTCTCACTCTGTTTATGCTTTTTTCTCCAGAATTCATGAGTATCTTCTTCTTTATCCTGAATTTATTGAGTATTTTGAATTCTATGTTAGGTAACTCATATATTTCCTTATTCGTAAGGTTAGTTTCTGGAGCATCTTGTTCCTCTGTTTGAGGCATGGTACCCTGTTTCTTCATTTTCCTTGACTCTTTGTGTTTGTATCTGCACATTAGAAAAAACAGACATCTCTTATAGTCTAGAACTAACACAAAAGAAAATAAGAAATGTATATCACAATAAAAAATTAAGCAAAATACAAGGGAAGACAGCAAAAGAGAAAAATAGAAAATAAAGATCTATAAGATAGACAGAAAATAAAAATTAACAAAATGGTGACAGTAAGTCCTTTCCTATCAGTAATTACTTTAAGTGTAAATGGATTAATGTCCCCATTCAAAAGTCATGGAGTGGCTGAATGCATCAAAAAAACCCACAATATTCAATTATGTGCACTCTACAAGAGACTCATTTTAGTTTTAAGTATCACAAATAGGCTGAAAGTAAAAGGAGAAAAAAGTATATCCCATATAAATGGTAACCAAAAGAGAAGAGGCTATGTTATATCAGACAAAATAGACTTTAAGACAAAAACTATCACAGAGACAAAGAAGGAATTATATAATGATAAAAGGGTCAATTCACCAGAAAGATATAACAGTAATAAATATATATGCACCCAACATCAGAGCACCCAAATATATAAAGCAAACATTAAAGAACTGAAGGAAGAAAAAGTAATATAATAATAGTAAGAGACAAGTACACCATTTTTTTCAAAAATGAATAGAACATCCAGACAGAAAATCAATAAGGTAATAGTGGACTTGAAGAACACCATAGGTGAAATGAACCTCACAGACATATACAGAACATTCCACGCAACAACAGAATACAGATGACACTTGAACAACAAGGGTTTGAACTGTGTGGGCCCACTTACACATGGACTTTTGTAATAGTAAATGCTATAACACTACATATCTGCAGCTGGTTGAATCTATTGATGTGGAACTGTGGATAAGGAGGAACCATGGAGTTCAAGGGCTAACGATAGATTATATGTGGATTTTCAACTGTGTGAAGGGTTGGTGCCCCTAGCCCACACATTGTTCAAGGGTCAACTGTATAGTCTTCTCAAGTACACATGTAGCATTCTCCAGGATATGTTACATATTAGGCCACAAAACAATTTTTCAAAAATTTAAGAAGACTGATAACATACTAAGTATCTTTTTTGACCAAAATGGAATAAAACTAGAAATCAAAGGCAGAAAGAAAACTGGAAAATTCACAGATATGTTGAAATAAACAACACACTCCTAAACAACCAATGGGTCAAAGGAAAAAAATCAAAGAAAAATGAGAAAATATCTCAAAACAAATGAAAATGTAAGTTAAACATATTAAAAATAATAGGACACATGGGGCTTCCCTGGTGGTGCAGTGGTTGAGGATCTGCCTGCCAATGCAGGGGACATGGGTTTGAGCCCTGGTCTGGGAAGATCCCACATGCCACAGAGCAACTAGGCCCGTGAGCCACAACTACTGAGCCTGCGCATCTGGAACTTGTACTCTGCAACAAGAGAGGCCGCGATAGTGAGAGGCCCGTGCACCGCGATGAAGAGTGGCCCCTGCTTGCCACAACTAGAGAAAGCCCTCGCACAGAAACGAAGACCCAACACAGCCAAAAATAAATAAATAAATAATAAAAAAATAATAAGACACAGCAAAAGCAGTAGTAAGAGGGAAGTTTATAGTGATAAGAGCCTACATTAAAAACAAAGAAAGATTTCACATAAACAACCTAATTTTATACCTTAAGAGAATAAGAAAAAGAAGAATGGACCAAGGCCAAATTACTAGAAGGAAGAAACTAATAAAAGATTGGAGCAGAAATAAATCAAATACAGAATAGACAAACAATAGAAAAAAATCAATAAAATAGAGGTTTTTGAAAAAAGATTAACAAAATTGACAAAACTTTAGCTTGAATAAGTAAGAAAAAAAAAGAGGGACGACTCAAATAAATAAATGATGACAAAGAAATAAAAAGGATCATAAGAGACTACTAGGAACCATTACACAGTAAAACATTTGATAACCTGAAGAAATAGGTAAAATTGTAGCAATGTATAATTTACCAAGATTGAATCATGAAGAAATAGAAAACCTGAACAGACCTATAACTAGTAAGGAGATTGCATCGGTAATCAAAACCCTCCCAACAAAGAAAAGCCTAGGCCTAGATGGCATCAATGGTAAAGTCTACCAAAAATTTAAAGAAGAATTAATACCAATCCTTCTCAAACTCTTCCAAAAATTTAAAAAGGAGGTAACACTTTCAAATTCATTCTATGAGGCCAGCATCACCCTGATGCCAAAACCCTACAAAGACACTGCAAGAAAAGAAAACTACAGGCCAATATTCCTGATGAATATAGATGTAAAAATTCTCAACAAAACACTCCCAACTGAACTCAACAGTGCATTAAAAGGATTATACACCATGACCAAGTGGGATTTATCCTTGAGATTCAAGGATGGTTCAACATATGAAAATCAATTTATGTGCTACACCGCATTAACAGAATGAAGGACAAAAAATTCCCATGGTGCATCTCAATAGATACGTTTGACAAAATTCAACACCCTTTCAAAATAAAAACTTGCAGCAAACTAGGAATATAAGGAATTTACTTCCACATAATCAAGGCCATATATAAGAAGCCCATAACTAACATCTTACTCAATGGTGAAAAACTGAGAGCTTTTCCTCTAATATTAGGAACAAGGCAAGGATGCCCACTCTTACCATTTCTATTCAACATAGTATGGAAGCCCTTGCCAGAGCAATCAGGGAAGAAAAAGAAATAAAAGACATTCAAATCAGAAAGGAAGAAGTATAGTTATCTCTGTTTGCAGATGACAAAAGCTTATATATGGAAAACCCTAAAGACTGCACAAAAATGCTGTTAGAACTAATGAATTCAGTAAAGTTGTAGGATACAAAATCAACATTAAACAAATCAGTTGTATTTCTATACACTAGTAACTAACTACCTGAAAGAAAATTAATAAACCAATTTTGTTTAAAATAGCATAAAAAATACTTAGAAAAAAACTTAACCAAGAAGATGAAAGACTGGTAAATGAAAACTATAAAACACTGATGGATGAAATTAAAGAATACACAAATAAATGGAAAGCCTTCTTAAGACTTAATATTGTTAAAAAGACTAAACTACCCAAAGAAACCTACAGATTCAATGCAATCCCCATCACAATCCCAATAGCATTTTTACAGAAATAGAAAAAACAATTCTAAAATTCATTTGGAGCCACAAAGGACCCTGAATACTCAAAAAAATTTTAAGAAATAACAGAGTTCGAGGCATCATGCAATTCCTGATTTCAAAATATATTACATAGCAACAGTAATTAAAATAATATGGTACTGACATAAAGATAGGCATATAGACAAATGGCACAGAATAAAGACACAAGAAATAAACCAATGCATATATGGTTAACTGGTCTTCAACAAGGGTGCTAAGAATAGACAATAAAGAAAGGACAATTTCTTTAACAAGTGATGTTGAGAAATCTGTATATTCATATGCAAAAGAATAAAATTGGACCTTTATCTTACGGCATACACAAAAATCAACTCAAAATGGATTAAAGGCCTAAACATAAGACCTGACACCGTAAAGTTCTAGACAAAAATATAGGGGTTGGGGAAGATGTGATTAAATTGTACACTATTTTTGGGAATGTAAAATTGTGCAACCACTATGGAAAGCAGTTTGGAGGTTCATCAAGAAATTAAAAATAGAATTACCATGTGACCCAGCAATCCCACTACTGAGTACTTACCCAAAAGAACTGAAATCAAGATTTTGAAGAGATACTTGCACTCCCATGTTTACTGCAGCATTATTCACAATAGCCAAGATGGCGAAACAACCTAAATGTCTATGAATAGATGAATGGATAAAGAAAATGTGGTATATACATACAATGGAATATATTTTATCCTTAAAAAAGAAGGAAATCCTGACACATGTGACTAAATGTATGAACCTGGAGAAAGTTAAGTGGAATAAGCCAGTCACAGAAGTATGAGTACTGCATGGATCTATTTAAATTAGCAATCTAAAATAGTCAAACTCATAGAAACAGAGAGTAGAATGGTGGGTGCTTGGGGCTGAAGGGAGGGGAAAATGTGAAGTGGCTATTCAACTGGTATAAAGTTTCAGTTATTCAAGATGAATAAATTCTAGAGATGTGTTGTAAAACATTGTGTCTACAGTACTGAATCGTACACTTAAAATTTTGTTAAGGGGATAGATTTCATGTTGAGTGCTCTCACCACAATTTAAAAAAAGAAAGATATTTGGCATGTGTCAAAGTTTCATTTAAATAATTAATGGAGGGACCATCGAATGACAAAGCTAGTTCAATGAAGGTATGAGAAACTGGGATTTATATACTCAGTGAAAATAAGAACGGTGAAATAAGATTACTAAATTAGATAAAAAACATCTGAACCCTAATCAGTTGTTAGTCAAAGTTACCATTTCTCTAGCGACTCAGATGAGTCTCAGATGGGCCCTAGTATGACAGTAAAAGGTCACAGAATCATCTCTTTGCCTTATTTTCAAGTTCTGGATACATTTTCCTGAATATTTCCTCTGCAATCACAAGTAAACTGAATATTATTCTAGGTAATGCATGCATGCACACATCCTCATACTGACATAAAAGCTGATCTCATACATTTTTGTGCTAAGATTATTAACTGAACTTGTTGCTTAGTTAACTGCCTTCTATAGTTTTTAAAGGCAGTTGAAATTAGACATAGGCTTAATACATAGCACACATATAGAGCCATGACTCATACACTAACGGTACAATAATTTATATTATTGTACTGATTTAGTGATAGCTATTACAGGTAATCTCAGAAACTGTCTTCCGATTGTGTATATTCTGTTCTATTTGGCCTGGTTCATTTACATAAGTGCAGCAAGAAGTGTTATATCATAAGCCTTTGTATTGTATTGTCAGCAAAACTAGAGGAAAGCTCACCTAATTAATATCTTTCTGGAGGTTATGAAAGGAATCTAGGGTTGTATTTTCAATAGCCCTTATCATTCCAGAGATTTTTTTCTACTACTCTTAGCTTATCTATTCTGAAGGCTAAGAAACTGAAACTGAGAAATCAATCTCCATCAGGTTTTACCTCTAGTACCCATAATTGCGAATGAATTTCTCCTTCTGCAGGCTCTCCCAATTCAATGAGATTCCTGGCTTGCCAGGAAGTGATCTTTCTTACTACCAGCTGCAAGCACAGACCTCCTAAGAAGGCTTTGTAGATATTGATTCTTCATGTAAAGTATAGATTTTTGAGACAGACAGGTAGAGGTTTGCTCCTTAATGTTGAGCCCTTCATACATAATTAAGTGGAATTTATTTTCCAACACGACATTACCAGCATAGCTCATACATAGTTAAATGGAATTTATTTTCCAACACGACATTACCAGCATACATCATACATAGTTAAATGGAATTTATTTTCCAACACGACATTACCAGCATAGCTTTGGTTACACAATAGATCTGTCCAATTATATCCTGGCTTAACGACTGATTCCTAAAAATCCTACATAAATAATCACAATGCCATTAACAGTGAAGCATCTCAGTTCAGGTAGTTGTAATAATATCTGTTCACTGTCCTAAGTATTTTGTAAACAGGGCAATCAGTATCTTACATATTTTCTGTAGAATCATGGTAGATTACTCTAGAGATAACATCTAAGTATAGTTTGCTCATTTATATATGAATCTTAATTAGAAATTGTAAAATGTGAACTTAGTAGTGTTTTATCTCTTTTTGTCAAAGGTCAATTGTGATTTTTGTAAGTTTAACCAAACATGAAAGCAGTCTTTTGGATTCCAGTAACCAGACTTACCATCATCCTTAGATTCCCTTAATGATTCATTACACTATAATCTATATTAAGATGTCCCAGAGGATAATTTTACTTAATTCTGAGGGGTCAGTGGTAATAAAAAACATTCAGAGTGTGTCCTTTCAGTTTTCACAAGTATAGCCTGTTAAACTGAGCATTAGAAATAGAATAAGAGGGAAGAGAAAAGGAAGTCTTATATGTTCATCATAAAACAGAACATTAAAAACACTACCAACAATATTTTAAACCAACAAGAACCTACTGTATAACAGAGGGAACTCTGCTCAATATTATATAACAACCTAAATGGGAAAAGAATTTGAAAAAGAATAGATATATATATACGTATAACTGAATCACTTTGCTGTACCCCTGAAACTAACACAACATTGTTCATCAACTATACTCCAATATAAAATAAAAAGTAAAAAAAAAAAAATAAAACAAGCGACTACATGTAGGTTTTCCTCACTGATTTTATTCAGTTCTATGTAACTTATTTACATTCTGTTGGATCTTGGGTCAACTACCGTCTACTTCCATAAAGTTGTCTCCTGGATTGAAGTAGTACTGGAAATCCTGAATCAGGCCTTGGGTAAGGTTTGATAAGTGCTGCTCACAGTATTGATGTCAACTCATCCTGGGAAGACTATATTCATGAGTCGTTTCCTTGCAGCATTGGTAGTTAAAAGTGCCTATTATAGCCCTTTCTTCCAAAACTGTGAACATTAGGTGAGATTAAAAAATATTTTGAAAGGGGACTATTCAAAAGCAGACAGGAATATTTCTGTTGATTTCTGTAGTTCTCAAACAATCCCAAAGAGTGGTTTATTTGCTGTGCTAGTGTTGACTTGGAAATTAATGTGAAAAAAAGGAAAAAAGAGGAAAAAGCCATGTCAAAAAATTACTGTTAAATAAAGCCACATGGACTGCTTATTCATTTTAAGAAATCTCATTAATCCCCAAGATAGCTTTTTCAGCTATTTTTTGAATAGTTTCTCTATCCACTGTCCATTTGGCTGTTTAGCTACAAGCAGAAGTCTGGGTAAGTATCCAGTTCTTATTTTTCTAGGTGAAAATCAGTGGGCTTGGAGCCAGTTTTAGTTTTCTAAAACGAGACCAAGTTTAGAAGAAACCTAAATATGAAAGACATGTTCATCCTTTCTCCCAAGGTAATACTTAGGGGGCCCTTCAGCTTTGTGGCTGGAGAAAAGAATGAACCCTGTCTCCCATCTTTTCTTCTTGTAGAAATATTACTAGGCAGGTAGTCTAGCACCTGCTCACGCCCATCTCCTAAGTCTACTCATTCCCATACTGGTACCTTTGCTCTTCTTTCAGAAGCCCTCATTTCACTCTGTGCTCATCCTAAATGCCACAGAACTGCCAAGATCTAACTCCAGGCTCTGTGAAGTCAGTTCCACCTCTAGCTTTTATTTACCTTCCCTTTACAGTTCAAACACAGTGCTCAGAGGGCATTCCCTGGAGCCCAGAATTTCTGAGTAAAATTATGCTTTTTGGTAATGTAAAACATCATAAAGCCTCACATGGTAGTGACTATAACTTGATGTGATGGGAAAAAAAATCATAGAATGAGTGTCCCTAGTCTTTTACTTCTTTTTGCCTACTCAAAGGATCATATCTTTGGTCACTTCTCCTCTCCAACCCTCCAAATTGCTAGGTGAATTCTTTTGGGCTTTTCATGGGAAATCAAGATGAAGAGGGGAGAGAGGAAGAAATGAGGGTCTAGATCTTGAAGGAGTGTGTGCCTGGAAGGATGAGAATAGTGGATGCAAGAATCAAAAAATGTTAAAGAATTATAACTTCACACTATGAATCTTATTTATGGTAGTCAAGAAATTCTAGTAAAGGTCTTAAATAATTTTGAAATTATTTTCTTGCTCGACTATATTTTTTGACTACAAGAAGATTTGGGGACTAAACTTCATCGTTAGGGGTTTATAACTGCTCCATTTGGTATTAATTTATGTGCTAACCAAAATTGAGAACACTCTATTGGATTGAGTAGAGGTGATGTAGTGTAGATTTTTGAGACAGACATAGGTTTGATCCAGTTTTGCAGTTTATAGCTTGTGCAACTTTGGGCCAATTGTCTAAATAATCAGAGCCTTAAATGTCTCATTTTTTTTTTTTAATTTTTATTTATTTATGACTGTGTTGGGTCTTCGTTTCTGTGCGAGGGCTTTCTCCAGTTGTGGCAAGTGGGGGCCACTCTTCATCGCGGTGCGCAGGCCTCTCACTATCGCGGCCTCTCTTGTTGTGGAGCACAGGCTCCAGACGCGCAGGCTCAGCAATTGTGGCTCACAGGCCCAGTTGGTCCACGGCATGTGGGATCCTCCCAGACCAGGGCTCGAACCCGTGTCCCCTGCATTGGCAGGCAGATTCTCAACCACTGCGCCACCAGGGAAGCCCCTCATTTTGTTATATTTTAAAAGGAAAATAGTAATAACGATGATGATGATGATGATGATAGTACCTAACCCAGAGATTAGTTGCAACGATTAAATAATGAGTTTAAGTACCTGCCAAGGAACTTCCCTGGTGGCACAGTGGTTGGGAACCACCTGCCAATGCAGGTGACACGGGTTTGATTCCTGGTATAGGAAGATCCCACATGCCACAGAGCAACTGGGCCCGTGTGCCACAACTACTGAGCCTATGCTCTAGAGCCCACGTGCCACAACTACTGAGCCCGCGTGCCACAACTACTGAGCCCGCATGCCACAACTATTGAAACCATGTGCTGCAACTACTGAAGCCTGCGTGCCTAGAGCCCATGCTCCACAACAGGAGAAGCCACCACAATGAGAAACCCGTGCACCGCAATGAAGAGTAGCCCCTGCTCGCCACAACTAGAGAAAACCTGTGTGCAGCAATGAAGACCCAATGCAGACAAAAATAAATAAATAAATAAATAATTAAAAAAAATAAAGTACCTACCAAGATGCCTGACACCAAGTAAATGCTCATTAATATTAACTACCATTATTATTAACTACCACTATTAGTATTGCAATCCATATATGATTAGTTCCTTTGGAAATAAGAATGATGGGAAAGGAATTAATTAGCTTAGCTAAGTGGTTCAAGAAAGGCTCTTCATGATGTTGCTTACCATATTAAACTTTCATCCATGTATGCTTTCAAAAATTACATGAAATATGCATATTCACTGGGAATAGTCATAAAATATAAAAAATGAAAACAAGGAAAAATTCATCTAAAACATCACCTCTAAAAAATAATTACTATTAATGTTTTGCTGTATTTTCTTTCAGATTTTGTATGTGTGTGCTTTTTGACTGATATCTGTTTTAAAACAAAAGTAGGATACAATTATATGTTTTGCAAACTGCTTCCTACACTTAACATGTTGTGAATATTCTTCCATGGCAATATCTATATTATACAATTATTTTGAAATTTCTGTATAGTATTCTCTTTTATTGATGTTTCATAATTTATTTCACTAATACCGAAGGTACAGTTTTGAGTTCGTTCCTAAATGGTGAGAAGGAGGCAGTCAAGTGAAACTAAAGGCAGAGAGAACAGCAACTTCCGAAGTTCGGATATGGAAATGAACTTTTTACTTATGGAAGAGGGCCAGCGTGATGTCTGGTTAAGGAGAAAATATCAGAAGATTCTAAGCAACAGAGTGGCATGATCTATTTATTTATTATTTTTCAAATAATCCAATAGCCACATGAAGACTAGAATGAAGGTTGGGGACTGGGAAGAGTGGAAGCAGGAAAACCAGTTAGGAGGCTGTTGCATTTTTCTGGGAAGAGAATGATGGTAACTTGGACTAGGGTAGAAGCTCTGCTGCTGCCATCTTGAGACTTAATGATTTATCTTTGAATTTGAGTTTTGTAAGTGAAAGTTTGATGGGACAATGGACCATGTGCATGATCAAAGGAGATGTACACAATACATGTGTCTATCATTCCTTGCTGTTCCATTTGCATACAGAATTTTCAGCACCCCATGAGCACAAAGTTCTAGTGAGCTCATAATACATGGGAGTTCAGCAAACTTGGAGCAAGTATAGAGTAAGTATGTTACATCTAAGACTGAGTAAGCAGGGTCACTGACAGGAAAGTTTTCCATTTGAACCAGAACTTGCTTCAAAGGCAAAAAGAAGGCAATGGTGTTCTAAGAAACATGAGGTACCAAAGAGCTCTATCATATCCTCTCTTAATTGTGTTACTTCCTGGTATTAGCCAACCACTTCCACTGAAAATGATGACATTGAAGAAATGAGAAAGGTAAGAGAGCTCAAAATTCCTTTTGTTTTCCGTCCCTCCTCACTTACCAATAAACTAAGGGTAGAGAGCATTGGTAGAATGTGCCTGTATCAAGAGGTGAAATAAAAACAGTTAAGTTAGTTTTGTGCAGGTTTCCCACTATTCTGATAAGAATGAAATGCATATGTATAAACTATGAACTAAGAATTGTTTAATTTTGATGATTTTTGCATACAAGTTAAGTGTTCTTATTCTGTACTTAAAACTGACTTTGCACAATATGTATGTGAACAATAAAATATGCTAATAATTTAAATTTTTAATTTTTCTTTACTTAGAATGACATTAATTGCTATGGGGAAAAATTAAGTAAGAAAAGAGCGACTGGGCTTCCCTGGTGGCGCAGTGGTTGAGAATCTGCCTGCCAATGCAGGGGACACGGGTTCGAGCCCTGGTCTGGGAAGATCCCACATGCCGTGGACCAACTGGGCCCGTGAGCCACAACTACTGAGCCTGCGCGTCTGGAGCCTGTGCTCCGCAATGGGAGAGGCCGTGACAGTGAGAGGACCACGCACCGCGATGAAGAGTGGCCCCCGCTCGCCGGAACTGGAGAAAGCCCTCACACAGAAACGAAGACCCAACACAGCAAAAATAAATAAATAAATAAATTTATAAAAAAAAAAAAAAGAAAAGAGGGACTGAGATGCGAATGTGAGCTTCACTGAGACTAAAATTTGAGCTAAGACGTGTGGGAGGTGAAGGAGCAAAACGTGCATATCTGAGAGGATAGCATTGCAGGAAGATGGAAATCAGGCTCATGAAACAGCAACTCTTAGAGCCCCGTAGAGTTCTAACTGCACAAGCATTTAGAGTAGCCCTGGAAGAATTAGCCACTGTAAAGACCCTGAGGGATTTGAACGGCATACCTAAAAAATACAAGGAGATAAGTGAGTTGGAGCAGATTGAGCTAGATGAAGTATTGTCAAGAGGAAAGGGGAGGTGAGGTGACTGGGGATTGTGGGGAGAGGGCATGGATATCTTGTAGGCCCTTGATATGACAGTAAGTTATTTGGCTTTTAGTTCAGGTGAAATTGGCTTTTACATTGCAGGGTTTGGGACAGAGTGGTGAAAGAAATGAACAAAGACATGGACTGAGATGCTGGCTCTATAATTTACCAGCCTTTTGACTTTGAGTATGTTACTTAATATTTCTTCTAAAGTTTAGTTTCTTTCCCTTTCACTTGGGGTTAATAATTTACCTAACTCAGAGGGCTGTGAGAATCAAATATGATACTATACATGAAGTGCTTAGCACAGTGTTTGGCCTGTGCTAAATGCCCAATAAATATTATCTATTATTAATGTTGTTGTAATAATAGGAGCTCATGAACAGCAACAATTTCCTTACTGTGCGTTTAGTATTTCCTAGGAATCAGGAAAAATGATCATATTAAAGTAGTTCTTACTTAGATAAGAAAGACCAATACACTTTAACCATTTAGAGTTATTTCCCGTTTTAAACAAGGTTACTAATTAATCCACTCAGGTTAAAAATAGTTTTTTCAGTAAAGCAAAAATGTTAAAGTCACCTAGGGAAAAACAGTCTGGCTAGACTACAGGAATAGCATTGACTCGGAGCCTACTCCAGTCTATTCCTCTAAACTATTCTTCTTCATTGTGTCTGCTTTTAATCTTCCCTTTTAAACAGCTTTATTGAGATTAATTAGCTCAAAGTGCTCATGTTTAAAATGTATAGTTTGTTATGTTTTAACATGTTAAACTCATGAAAACATTATCACAATCAAGATAATGGACATGTCCGTCACCCCTCAAAGTTTCTTTGTGCCCCTTGGTCATCCCTCCTCCTCTTCTTTCCTACCTCCCATCACCAGACAATCACTGATGTGCTTTCTGTTACTATAGTTTGCATTTTCTGGAACTGTATGTTAACAGAATCACGTAGTATATGCTCTTTATGCATGGCTTTGTTCATTCACCATAATGAACTGGAAATTCATCCAAATTGCTGCATTTATCAATAGTTCATACCTTTCCATTTCTGAGTGGTATACTGTTGTATGGAAATACTCAATTTGCTTATTCATTCATCTTTGGATGGACATTTGGGTTCTTTCTAGTTTTTGGATATTACAACTAAAACTGCTACAAACAGTTGTCCAGAATTGGTATTGTTTTTGCATTAAATGCTTGGTAGAATTCACTGATGAAGTAATCATGGCCCAGAGTTCTCTTTGTGAGAGAGTTTTTAACCACTAAATTAACTTTCTTTAATATATGGGGCAACTTTGAAGAGTCAGCTGTGGTACTTTGTGTCTTTCAAGGAATTTGACCATTTCATCTAATTTCATTTGTTCATTTCATAGGTTAGATCAAGTTGATTGATAGTGTTCAAGTGTACATATCGTTGCTGACTTTCTGTCTACTTGTTCTATTAATTATTGAAAGAGTAATATTTAAATCTCTGATAATAATTGTGGATTATCTATTTGCCCTTTCAGTTCTATCATTTTTTGGCTTCATGTATCTTAAAATTCTCTTATTAGTATAAACATTTAGGATTGTTATGTCCTTATGATGAATTGACTCTTAACATTATGCAATAACCTTTTTTACCACTAGTAATATTCTTTTCTTTGAAGTTTACTTTTTATGATATTAATACAGCCACTTCTACTATCTTTTGATTAGTGTTAGACTGGTATATCTTTTTCCATTCTTTTACTCTTAAGTTATTTACATCTTTATATATAAAACACACTTTTCAAAGGTAACATATAGTTGGGTCTTGCTTTTTAAAAAAAATCTAATCTGACATTTTCTGTCTTTACTTGGGGTGTTTAGAATAGAACATTTATGTTTAATGTGATTATTGATATGGTTAGTGTGAGTCTATCATCATACTTTTTGTTTCCTATTTACCGCATTTGTTCTCTGTTTCTCTTTTCCTATTTCTCCGCCTTCTTATGCATGAATTAATCTTTTTTGTGTTATTCCAGCTTTTCTCTTTTGTTGGCTTATTAACCATAACTCTATGTTTTGTTATTTTAATGGTTGCTTTAGTGTTTACAGTATATATACTTAATTTATCACAGTCTACCTTCTCGTGATATTATATCCATTTCACACGTTTTATAAAACCCCTCCAATAGTATGTTTCTAATTTTCCTTCTTGACCTTTATGTTACCGTTGTCATGCATTTTCTTATTCCATATGATATAAACCATACTCTACAGTGTTACTCTTCTTGTTCAGTCAATTATCTTCTTAAAAGATAATTATTTTAAAAAAGATTTAAAAAATAAGAAAAAGAATTTATATTTTACCCATGTAATTACTATTTCTGTTGCTCTTCATTATTATATAGATCCAGCTTCTACCTGGTATCATATTCTTTCTAACTGAAGGATTTTCTTCAACATTAAAAAAAAAGTGAGCCTGTGAGTGAAGAATTATTCAGATTTTTAATGTCTAAAATATCTTTATTTTACCTTAATATTTTTTAACATCTTTATTGTAGTATAATTGCTTTACAATGGTGTGTTAGTTTCTGCTTTATAACATAGTGAATCAGCTATACATTTACATACAACCCCATATCTCCTCCCTCTTTCATCTCCCTCCCACCCTCCCTATCCCACCCCTTTAGTTGGTCACAAAGCACCCAGCTGATCTCCCTGTGCTATGAGGCTGCTTCCCACATTTGGTAGTATATATAAGTCCATGCCACTCTCTCACTTCGTCCCAGCTTACCCTTCCCCCCATCATGTCCTCAAGTCCATTCTCTACATCTGCATCTTTATTCCTGTCCTGCCCCGAGGTTCTTCATAACCATTTTTTTTTTTAGATTCTGTATATATGTGTTAGCATATGGTATTTGTTTTTCTCTTTCTGACTTACTTCACTCTGTAGGACAGACTCTAGGTCCATCCACCTCACTACAAATAACTCAATTTCGTTTCTTTTTATGGATGAATAATATTCAATTGTATATTTGTGCCACATCTTCTTTATCCATTCATCTGTCAATGGACACTTAGGTTGCTTCCATGTCCTGGCTATTGTAAATAGTGCTGCAGTGAATATCGTGGTACATGACTCTTCTTGAATTATGGTATTCTCAGGATATATGCCCAGTAGTGGGATTGTTGGGTCATATGGTAGTTCTATTTTCAGTTTTTTAAGGAGCCTCCATATTGTTTTCAAAAGTGGCTGTATCAATTTCCATTCCAACCAACAGTGCAGGAGGGTTCCCTTTTCTCCACACCCTCTCCAGCATTTATTGTTTGTAGATTTTTTGAGGATGGCCATTCTGACCATTGTGAGGTGATACCTCATTGTAGTTTTGATTTGCATTTCTCTAATTATTAGTGATGTTGAGCATCCTTTCATGTGTTTGTTGGCCATCTTTATATCTTCTTTGGAGAAATGTCTATTTAGGTCTTCTGCTCATTTTTGGATTGGGTTGTTGGTTTTTCTGATATTGAGATGCCTGAGCTTCTTGTAAATTTTGGAGATTAATCCTATGTCAGTGGCTTCATTTGCAAATATTTTCTCCCATTCTGAGAGTTGTCTTTTCATCTTGTTTATGGTTTCCTTTGCTGTGCAAAAGCTTTTAAGCTTCATTAGGTCCCATTTGTTTATTTTTGTTTTTATTTCCATTTCTCTAGGAGGTGGGTCAAAAAGGATCTTGCTATGATTTATTTCATAGGGTGTTCTGCCTATGTTTTCCTCTAAGAGTTTTACAGTGTCTGGCCTTACATTTAAGTCTTTAATCCATTCTGAGTTTATTTTTGTATATGGTGTTAAGGAGTGTTCTAATTTCATTCTTTTACATGTAGCTGTCCAGTTTTCCCAGCACCACTTATTGAAGAGGCTGTCTTTTCTCCATTGAATATTCTTGCCTCCTTTATCAAAGACAAGGTGACCATATGTGTGTGGGTTTATCTCTGGGCTTTCTATCTTGTTCTATTGATCTATATTTCTGTTTTTGTGCCAGTACCATACTCTCTTGATTACTGTAGCTTTGTAGTATAGTCTGAAGTCTGGGAACCTGATACCTACAGCTCTGTTTTTCTTTCTCAAGATTTGGCTTTGGCTATTTGGGGTCTTTTGTGTTCCATACAAATTGTGAAATTTTTTGTTCTAGTTCTGTGAAAAATGCCATTGGTAGTTTGATAGGGATTGCATTGAATCTGTAGATTGCTTTGAGTAGTATAGTCATTTTGACAATGTTGATTCTTCCAATCCCAGAACATGGTATATCTCTCCATCTGTTGGTATCATCTTTAATTTCTTTCATCAGTGTCTTATAGTTTTCTGCATACAGGTCTTTTGTCTCCTTCGGTAGGTTTATTCCTAGGTATTTTATTCTTTTTGTTGCAATGGTAAATGGGAGTGTTTCCTTAATTTCTCTTTCAGATTTTTCATCCTTTGTATATAGGAATGCAAGAGATTTCTGTGCATTAATTTTGTATCTTGCCACTTTACCAAATTCATTGATTAGCTCTAGTAGTTTTGTGGTAACATCTTTAGGATTCTCTATGCATAGTATATGTTTTCTGCAAACAGTGACAGCTTTACTTCTTCTTTTCTCATTTGGATTCCTTTCATTTCTTTTTCTTCCCTGATTGCTGTGGCTAAAACTTCCAAAACTATATTGAATAATAGTGGTGAGAGTGGACAACCTTGCCTTGTTCCTGATCTTAGAGGAAATGGTTTCAATTTTTCACCATTGACAACGAAGTTGGCTGTGGGTGCGTCATATATGGCCTTTATTATGTTGAGGAAAGTACCCTCTATGCCTACTTTCTGGAGGGTTTTTATCATAAATGGCTGTTGAAATTTGTCACAAGCTTTTTCTGCATCTATTGAGATGACCATATGGATATTATCCTTCAATTTGTTAATATAGTGTATCACATTGATTGATTTGCATATATTGAAGAATCCATGCATTCCTGGGGTAAACCCCACTTGATCATGGTGTATGATATGTTTAATTGTTCTTGGATTCTGGTTGCTAGTATTTTTTTCTTTTTTTTTTTATCTTTTTTTTTTTTTTTTTTTTTAATTAATTAATTTATTTATTTATTTTTGGCTGTGTTGGGTCTTCGTTTCTGTGCCAGGGCTTTCTCTAGTTGCGGCGAGCGGGGGCCACTCTTCATCGCGGTGCGCGGGCCTCTCACTATCGCAGCCTCTCTTGTTGCGGAGCATAGGCTCCAGACGCGCAGGCTCAGTAATTGTGGTTCACGGGCCCAGTTGTTCTGCGGCATGTGGGATCTTCCCAGACCAGGGCTCGAACCCGTGTCCCCTGCATTGGCAGGCGGATTCTCAACCACTGCACCACCAGGGAAGCCCGTATTTTTTTCTTTTAATTTAATTTTATTTATTTTTTTATACAGCAGGTCCTTATTAGTTATCAATTTTATACACATCAGTGTATACATGTCAATCCCAATCGCCCAATTCATCACACCACCACCCCCACCACCCCGTCGCTTTCCCCCCTTGGATCATAAGAGACTACTACAAGCAATATATGCCAATAAAATGGACAACCTGGAAGAAATGGACAAATTCTTGGAAAGGTACAACATTCCAACATTGAACCAGGAAGAATTAGAACATATAAACAGACCAGTCACAAGGAATGAAATTGAAACTCTGATTAAAAATCTTCCAACAAACAAAAGTCCAGGACCAGATGGCTTCACAGGTGAATTCTATCAAACATTTAGAGAAGAGCTAACACCCATCCTTCTCAAACTCTTCCAAAAAATTGCGGAGGAAGGAAAACTCTGAAACTCATTCTATGAGGCCACCATCACCTTGATACCAAAACCAGACAAAGATACTACAAAAAAAGAAAATTACAGACCAATATCACTGATGAATATAGATGCAAAATTCCTCAACCAAATACTAGCAAACAGAATCCAACAACACATTAAAAGGGTCATACACCATGATCAAGTGGAATTTATCCCAGGGATGCAAGGATTCTTCAATATACACAAATCAATGAATGTGATACACCATATTAACAAATTGAAGAATAAAAACCATATGATCATCTCAATAGATGCAGAAAAAGCTTTTGACAAAATTCAACACCCATTTATGATAAAAATTCTCCAGAAAGTGGGCATAGAGGGAACCTACCTCAACATAATAAAGGCAATATATGACAAACCCACAGTAAACTTCATTATCAATGGTGAAAAACTGAAAGCATTTCCTGTAGGAACAGGAACAAGACAAGGATGTCCACTCTCTCCACTATTCTTCAACATAGTTTTGTAAGTCCTAGCAATGGCAATCAGAGAAGAAAAAGAAATAAAAGGAATACAAATTGGAAAAGAAGAAGTAAAACTGTCACTGTTTGCAGATGACATGATACTATACAAAGAGAATCCTCAAGATGCCACCAGAAAACTACTAGAGCTAATCAATGCATTTGGTAAAGTTGCAGGATACAAAATTAATGCACAAAAATCTCCTGCATTCCTATACACTAATGATGAAAAATCTGAAAGAGAAATTAAGGAAACACTCCCATTTACCATTGCAACAAAAACAATAAAATACCTAGGAATAAACCTACCTAGGGAGACAAAAGACCTGTATGCAGAAAACTATAAGACACTGATGAAAGAAATTAAAGATGATACCAACAGATGGAGAGATATACCATGTTCTGGGATTGGAAGAATCAGTACTGGGAAAATGACTATACTACCCAAAGCAATCTCCAGATTCAGTGCAATCCCTATCAAATTACCAATGGCATTTTTTACGGAACTAGAACAAATCATCTTAAAATTTGTATGGAGACACAAAAGACCCCGAATAGCCAAAGCAGTCTTGAGGGAAAAAAAATGGAGCGAGAGGAATCAGACTCCCTGACTTCAGACTATACTACAAAGCTACAGTAATCAAGACAATATGGTACTGGCACAAAACAGAAACATAGATCAATGGAACAAGATAGATAGCCCAGAGATAAACCCACACACCTATGGTCAACTAATCTATGACAAAGGAGGCAAGGATATACAGTGGAGAAAAGACAGCGTCTTCAATAAGTCGTGCTGGGAAACCTGACAGCTACATATAAAAGAATGAAATTAGAATACTCCCTAATACCATACAGAAAAATAAACTCAAAATGGATTAGAGACCTAAATGTAAGACCGGACACTATAAAACTCTTAGAGGAAAACATAGGAAGAACACTCTTTGACATAAATCACAGCAAGATCTTTTTGATCCACCTCCTAGAGTAATGGAAATAAAAACAAAAATAAACAAATGGGACCTAATGAAACCTAAAAGCTTTGCACACAAAGGAAACCATAAACAAGACGAAAAGACAACCCTCAGAATGGGAGAAAATATTTGCAAACGAATCAACAGACAAAGGATTAATCTCCAAAATATATAAACAGCTCATGCAGCTCAACATTAAAAAAACAAACAACCCAATCCAAAAGTGGGCAGCAGACCTAAATAGATATTTCTCCAAAGAAGACATACAGATGGCCAAGAAGCACATGAAAAGCTTCTCAGCATCACCAGTTATTAGAGAAATGCAAATCAAAACTACAATGAGGTATCACCTCACACTAGTTAGAATGGGCGTCATCAGAAAATCTACAAACAACAAATGCTGGAGAGGGTGTGGTACAAAGGGAACCCTCTTGCACTGTTGGTGGGAACGTAAATCGATACAGCCACTTTGGAGAACAGTATGGAGGTTCCTTAAAAAACTAAAAATAAAATTACCATATGATCCAGCAATCCCACTACTGGGCATATACCCAGAGAAAACCATAATTCAAAAAGACACATGCACCTGAATGTTCATTGCAGCACTATTTACAATAGCCAGGTCATGGAAGCAACCTAAATGCCCATTGACAGATGAATGGATAAAGAAGTAGTGGTACGTATATACAATGGAATATTACTCAGCCATAAAAAGGAACGAAATTGGGTCATTTGTAGAGATGTGGATGAATCTAGAGACTGTTATACAGAGTGAAGTAAATCAGAAAAAGAAAAACAAATATCGCATATTAACGCATATATGTGGAACCTAGAAAAATGGTACAGATGAACCAGTTTGTGGGGCAGAAATTGAGACACAAATGTAGAGAACAAACGTATGGACACCAAGGGGGGAAAGCGGAGGGGGGTGGGGGTGGGGGTGGGGGTGGGGGTGTGATGAATTGGGCAATTGGGATTGCCATGTACACACTGATGTGTATAAAGTGGATGACTAATAAGAACCTGGTGTATAAAGAAATAAATAAAATAAAATTCAAAAATTCAAAAAAAAAAGACACATCTGATAAAAGACTGTTTTTCAAAATGTACAAATAACTCTTAAAACTCAACATTTAGAAAAGAAACACCCTGATCAAAACATGGGCCAAAGACTTAAACACCCACTTCACCAAAGAAGATAAACAGATGGAAAATAAGCATATGAAAAGATGCTCCACATCACATGTCATTAGGGAAATACAAATTAAAACAACAATGAGATCCACTACACACCGGTAAGAATGGCCAAAATCCAGACCACTGGTAACATCAAATTCTGGTGAGGCTGTAGAGCAATAGGAAGTTTCGTACATTGCTGTGGGCATGTGAAATGGTACAGACATTTTTGAAGACAGTTTGGTGATTCTTACAAACTTAAACATACTATTACTATACAATCCAACAATCACATTCCTTGATATTTACCCAAAGGAGCTGAAAAATTACGTCCATACAAAAGCCTGCACCTGATGTTTATAGCAGCTTTATTTATAATTGTCAAAAGTTGGAAGCAACTTAGATGTCCTTCAGTGGGTGAATGGATAAATAAACTGGTACATCCAGATAATGGAATATTATTCAGTGCTAAAAAAATGAGTTATCAAGCCATGAAAAGACATGGAGGAAACAAATATGAATATTACTAAGTGAAAGAAGCAAATCTGAAAAGACTGTAAACACTGTAGGATTCCAACTAGATGAAGTTCTAGAAAAGGCAAAACTATGGGCAGAGCACAGAAAATTTTTAGGGCAGTGAAAATACTTTGTATCATATTATAATGATGGATACATGTTATTATACATTTTCCCAAATTCATAGAATGTACAACACCAAGAGTAAATCGTAATGTACGGACTTTGGATGATTAGGATGTGTCAATGTAGATTCATCAATTTTGGCAAATGTACTGGTCTGGTAGAGGGTACTGATAATGGGGGAGGCCAGGCATGTGTGGTGCCAGGGGGTATGTAAGGAAGCTCTGTACCTCCCTTCAATTTTTCTGTGAACCTAGAACTCCTCTAAAAACGTCTTAATTTTAAAAAAGTTAAATTTGGGTCTTTTGAATATCTATATCCATTTACTTAAATTTTGAACGTATGGAATACAGTTATAATAATTGCTTTAATGTCTTTCTCTGATAATTCTAATATCTGTATCATTTTAGTTTGGTTTGATTGATTGGATTTTCTCTGAATTATGGGTCATATTTTCCTGTGTCTTTGTAGGGCTGGTGATCTTTGATTAGATGCAAGATTTGTGAATTTTCACTTGTTGGGTTCTGGCTATTTTTATATTCCAATAATACTTCTTGATGTGTTATGGTTAAGTTACTTGTAACAGATTTTATCTTCTTGGATCTTGCTTTTATGATTTGTTAGGTGGGTCCGTAACAGGGATCAGTCTAAAGCTAATTACTCCCCACTACCGAGGAAAGATCTTCCTGAGTACTTTGCCTAATGCTCCATGGATTATGAGTTTTTCCAGCCTTGCTGGGCATAGTTCCCAGGCAATTTCTTCTAATCCTTTTAAGTGGTTCTTTCCTTGGTTTTAGATAGATTCCTAACATACATATACTGATAAGTGCACTGCTGCATACTAGAGGGGCACTCTGCAGCTATCTGGAGCTCCTTTCTGTGTAGTCCTCTCCTCAGCTTTACTTTGCTCCGGTAACTTTAACTGTCTTGTCTTCCTCAGACTCTTCAGCTGCATCCCTTTAACTCAGGGAGACCACTGGGCTTTGCCTAGTTTCCCCCTCTCTGTTCATCAGCTTGGAAATGTTCTTTAGGAAGTAAGCTTGGACAGTTGTAAGTTTTCCCTCATTAGTTTACTGTATCTTAGGAGTCACTGCCCTTTGTTTCCTAATGTCAAATACTTGTGTGCCTTCTGAAAAATGTATACATTTGTACTTTGTCATGGTTTTTAGTTGTTTCACGTGGGAGGGTAAATCTTGTCCCTGTTACTCCATGTCGACTGGAAATGGAAATTTTCCTTTAATCTTAATACAGAAAATTTCCTTAAATTTCTGAGATTTTTAGTGCCCCTATTCCCATCCATTTCATCCAAGCCTTGTACACTTGTCTCTGTGTTTTCTTATATCCTCTCAGTGAATGATCACTCTCAGAGAGAATTAGTAATTTGATGTGGGAGTTGCTTGAACTTACCACTCTCTTACCTCCAAGCCTTTACACATGCATTCCCCATGCCTAAAATGACAGTTCACGTATTTGTTTAGTTAACTCTTCATTCTTCATGTATTAGTTCAAATATCACTTTCTCGACAAACACTTTTTTCTACCCCTAGACCTAGACTTTGATCCCTTTACTCTCTACTCTTTGAGCTCCTTTCTTCTTATACAACTTGTTATTTCTTACTTAGAGTTTGTCTTTCCCACTAGACCAAGAATGCTTATAAGAAGAGGGATACTGACACTTTAACAAAAATGCATATCCAGTGCCTAGAACAGTTCACAGTGGGTATCCAGTGATAATCCATCATACTGATTTAAGTTTTGTTTAGATTTGTCAAGCAAATTAGCTACGAAGGAAATATTTCTCAGCACTTACTTTAAAGTAGCTAAAAAGATGTGAAGACACTAAAAGTCATGATGAAAAGCACATGAGCTTTGACATCAAAACAAATTTGGGTTTAAATTTTAGAGTCACTACTACTTACTAGCTGAGTGACATGGAGTAAGTTATTTGCCTCAGGTTTCTGTGTTTGTTTGTTTGTTTTTGCATTGAGACAAGAACAGCTTCTTCTTAGAGTTGTTAGGACACCTAACTGAGGCTGCCTATCTTAGAATCTCTAGCACAATGCTTAAAATATAGTAGATGCTACATAAATGTTAGTTTCTCTCTTCATCCTTTTGCCACTCCACTCCCCCCTTCTACTGCTTTATTTCAGTTATCTTTCCCCCTCAGGAGAATCCTCAGTGCATTACCGATACTATCTATAGTAACAGATGACATAGCAAAATGTGTTGCCTTGTCTAGGTCATAAGCATGAATTTAGGTAAACACAGTCACAAAATCACGAAGAATCAGAATTGGAGGAGACTTGTGAGCTCCAAATCTTCATAGGTTGAGGCATTGATGTCCAGAGGGGAAAAGTGACTTGACCAGGGTCCTAAAGAAAACTGATGAGGTGCTTTTCGGAAGAACATAGCTAAGTAGCTCAGGGTAACTGAATTGATAGATTTGTTGGTCCTCAGATTAATTAGTAACAATTGATATTCTTAAATACAGTCTTATGCTGAGTCCTGTTAGATAGTACTTATGGAGCTAAAATTGGCAAACAAAAATACAGATATTGGGACCAATTCTATCCTTTTCCTTATTCCTAAAAAACTATGACTCCTTGTGTAAAAGAGTTCAGGCAAGCTTTGATTTCAGATAGAATTCTTGCTGTGTGTTTACTGTTTTAAGCAGCCCATCTGTTTAATTCTTACCATTAACTGTGCCTAATGCTATGGTGTAAACTGGTATTGCAGACAAGTGGGTAGCAGATTTACAAAAGTTGTGTCCATATGTTGTACCGTGGGGGTGGGTGGGTGGTGGTTAGGAAAGGAATGATGAACTCTAGTGTCAAAGAGCCCTGATAGAAATCAGGCCGTTGATATCTTATGACTGCGTTGTTCCTTTCAGTTGATCTCTGGGATCAGTGCCAGAAAAACAAATGAGAACCAGAGACCAAATTAAGTGTTGCCTGATCATTATGTCAAAGACAAAAGCAGGAAGATAAAAATCGCAAAGCCAAATAGATGCAGGACAAAGGGGAAATAATGGCAGCTGTAACCATAGTTTGGAACTACGAAGTGGAACAAATGAGACTGAACTTGCTTACCATCTGTTCAGAAGCAAGGGGAGCCTCAGAAAGTACCCTGGGCTTGAGGTCTGCTGACCTGGGCTTTGACATTCTTGCTCAGCTTCTTACAGATGGGGTGACTTGGGAAAGGTAACCTGTTTTTTCTCCATTTCAGTTTCCTCATCTGTTAGATGGAGATGATGATGATACCCCCTTTTCCCAAGACCAGCATATTCTAGTTCTCTAACAGCTTCACTTCCCCTAACATCTGCCTCCCACCCTTAGCACCAAATTTCCAGCTTCAGCGTCTTTCTATGATCTCCTGTCCTTGCTAGAACCCTACCCATGATGGACATCATCACTGTACTTTAGCAGAAAAATACAATGCAACAGCAAGAATGCAGGATTCTTACTAAATTGCTCCAGACTTCCAATCCTTACTCTGCTCATGGATGATCCTGAAAAATTACTTATCTTTTCTAGGCGTCAGTTTCCCCAAACTCACAGGTTGTTGTGAGGTAATGCTCACAAAGTACTTAATACAATGTCCTGGCACATAAGTAAATTTTAGCATCCATCATACAAATCACTAAATATGTATTATTTCTGTTATTGTTAATATTGTAAAAGTACAGATTTAAAACCTTTAAAAACACATACAGGGGCTTCCCTGGTGGCGCAGTGGTTAAGAATCCAACTGCCAATGCAGGGGACACGGGTTCGAGCCCTAGTCTGGGAAGATCCCACATGCCGCGGAGCAACTAAGCCTGTGTGCCACAACTACTGAGCCTGTGCTCTAGAGCCCGTGAGCCACAACTACTGAGCCCATGCACCACAACTACTGAAGCCCGCGCGCCTAGAGCCTGTACTCCGCAACAAGAGAAGCCACTGCAATGAGAAGCCTGCGCACCTCAACGAAGAGTAGGCCCCGCTCGCCGCAACTAAAAGAAAGCCCATGTGCAGCAAAGAGGACCCAACACAGACAAAAATAAATAAATAAATAAATTTATTAAAAAAAAAAACATACAAATATATATGGAGCACACATGTCAAAGGTTAGTTTAAATCATGAATGAGAGAAGCAGCAGGATGGTAAAAGAGACTCAGAAAAAAAGAAGTATATATAGTTGGTGAAGGAAAGCATGATGAAATAAGTTTAAATTACATACAAAACTGTTAATGTCCTAAGAGGTCAATAAAATTGTAAACTCTGAGGTTATCTTTTTTACTGGGAATTTATTATTTTTATCTCCACTGAACAAAGATACCTCACAACTTATCAATCTTCTATAAGTAAACACTTAAATTTACGCAGGGTCTGAGCCTTAATTAATAATAAATATTAAGTCAAATTAAATGACGGCCCTAGAGAATCAGGAGACTCAACAGCAGGCTTGTTAGAAAATGCTCTAAAATGATCATGAAAAATCTGGCAGTGATCTCCTTGCTTTATTTTCCAAGTTTTAGGTAATTATTTTTGCTTTGGGTTTGGTCAATGAATCATTGTCCTGTCTAAGACCTTGGCCTTCTGGGACCAGGTTTTGGTAGGCAAGCTAAAATTTCTCACCCTCTGAGCTTTTGTAACCAAATTAAATCACCATAAATATCTTTGTGTTTGAAACTTTTGAGGACATTGGGAAATGAGAAAGAGAAAAGAAACGGGAGCCTGGAAATGAAACGAGTTTTATTTTCATTTTCACATAGGGTGTGACCTCTTTTTCTTGGGTATTTAGAAATGGGGCATGTTTCACATTTGCAGCGGCCAACTGCATGAAAACATAAAACAATTAATGTTCATATCTGACCAACATTTTCCTTAAATCTCAGCTGTTATCCTTTCCTCCCTGTCCTCTTCAAATGGATTTCCTGTTTTTTCAAGTTCTTTCATTTTCCTTTATTCTTTATCTCTCTCCCTAATCTTTCCCTCTTCCTTTCCTACCCTTCCTGGGTCTTTATATTTACTTCGAGCAGTCGTTCCTCCTTTTTTTTTTTTTTTTTGACTCTTTCCTCTTAGAGTGGTTGGAAGCCAAAAAGATCTGTTTTCTTTTCTCTCTTTCTCTGAGTCCTTTCTTTAGCTTGCTTTTATGATCCCCCAGCTGTTTCTTTGGTTGTCACTACCCAGGCCCTTTGATCCCAATTCCTCCTTTTGACTGTTTCACATATTCTTGGGCTTAGTTAGAGGGAGGACTAAAGAAGAAGAGAAACTCTTTAAGGCAAATCAACATATATTTTGGAGAAAAATCTTTAATTAGTCTTTAATCCAGGATGCCTCTGATCACATTTTTAAATCAAATAAATAAAAATTACTTTTTAAAACTGTAAAGACAATGATATTGCCATAGATTTTAAAAGAAAGAGTTTTTTTTTGTTAACCTGCCTCATATACATAAACATTTTCATTTCTGTATTTTCCTTCTGTCTTTGTCTTCTGATATATGTGTTTTTGCATGATTGCATTTAAAAATCTCTTTATTTAAGCTTGTGGCCTAGATATGTGAGCATATCTTGCAGGTGTATTAAGGAGTAGACAAAATTTGGCAATTTAAAGCCTTGGGGGCTACTGTGACCTTTTGGTGTGGGAAACAAAGCCTGACCTTCAGGGAGCTGTGTCCATCCCCATGCTGGGTGCCATAGTGTTTGAATTACCTTGCTCTGAACACATGATCAGGCAAACACAGTTCTGCCTTCCACAAGAAGACAGTCAGCAATGAACTTGTTTTCTAAGTCACTTGGAGCAGGACTAGCTAGTTAATAAAGGACATTCTAACAAATGAATAAAGAACCTCCACTGTGTGAATGAAAAGTGGCCCCTATTATACAGAAGATGAGTCTGAGATCTGGAGTGAGATCTGAGTTCAAGTCCTCCCACTTGTTGATTGCATAACCTTGAGTAAATACTGAAGTTCTCCAGGCTTTAGTTTCTTCTTCTGTAAAGTGGAGATATTAATGGAGGCATTAATCACTATATTTGAGGATATCATAAGAATATAATATCAGTGGAGATGTTATATGTTATACAGTAGTTCCCTCTTATCCATGGTTTCAGTAACCCATGGTCAACTGCAGTTCAAAAATACTAAATAGAAAATTCTAGAAATAAACGATTCATAAATTTCTGAATAGTATGTTGAAATCTTGCACTGCCTGGTCCATCCCACCTGGGATATGGATCCTCCCTTTACCTAGTGTATCCATGCTGTGTACTCTACCCACTTGTTAGTCTAGGAAAAAACATAGTATATATAGGATTCAGTACTATTTCAGGCATCCACTGGGGGTCTTGAAACATATCTCCCACAGATATGAGGGAACTACTGTATACCATTTGAGACAAGGTACAAGTTATCATAAATGCTGAGGAAATGTTTAAAATCTCATATAATCATTTGTTTTTCTGTTCATCAAGAATGCTTGCAAGAAGGAAATGAAATTTCAAGGTTTAGTGCACATCTGTATTATTACTACATCTGTATTATTACTATCTTTCACAATCTCTTCCAAATTACAAGTGGATGTCTGCTGAGAAAATGGGAGCAATTAAAGCAGTAACTATTTAAAAACAGAGTGTTATAGGAATCGGCCTATAGATCAATGAGATAGCATAAAGTTCAGAAATAAGCTTAGATTTATAAAGAAGTTTAGTATATGATAAAGATGACATTTCAGATCAGTGAGCATTTGTATGAAAATATACCCTTGCATGAAGTATGAAATGTCATGTTCTGCCTCAGCTTAATCTTTTCCTTAAAGAAGCACCTTGAATTTTGTTTTAAAATTTTACTAAATTATTCAAGATGGTGAATTAAATTTTATTCCCAAATTTTCAATGAAATCAGAGAAAAGATACTTGAAAATCAGTACGTCCTTAACAATGCTATAAAAAGATTGCTATAGGAAATAGAAATTTTTAAGAATTTTTGTAGGATACAAAGAAAATGGGATCAGATTAATGAAGACAACCAAAAATATCTAGATAATTTAGGGAAAGTAGCAGCAATAAAGAACCTAGAGGTGGAGGTAAAAAGCAGAACCATTGACTCAGGAAACAAAAAAGAACTTTAGAGTATTCTAATCTATTACTGTTAGAGACACTTAGGAGAACATTTCAGACTCAAAATAAGAGCAGGCTGCAATGATGGAGGAAAAATAAAAAACAGTTCTTATAAATAATAATCATGCTTGCTAAATTTTTTTCGAAAGAAGGCTTAAAAACCAAATTATAGATCTAAAAGATGAAGATGATGGAATCTCCAAAAATGTAGAGAAAAAAGAGAAAAAGAAAAAAAAATGGAATTATGAAAGAAAAATAAGAAAGCAAAGAGGTCAGATGCAGAAGCTCATTATCTCTTTATAGTATTTAAAACAGTATAATGCTCCTGGGAATAGACTGATAGATTAGCATGGCAGCCTGGAGTTCAACAATTGCCTTGCATTTATATGGAGATTTATACACGGTAAAGATGGCATTTTAAATCAATGGGCATTGAGGGAGAGGGTTCACTGGCCTCTGGGAGCATTGTCAAGACCCTTGCTTTACGCCCAAATTATTTGATTAGATGCAGAACTGATGCAGATATGCCAGAAGCTCTGGTAACCAATGTTTCAAATTTGTAAAATTTTAATGTTTATTTCCTTTCCATTCTAAAAGTACATTTCATCTCCCAAGGGAAGGCAGAAATGGAGTAGAAGACAAAGGCACGGGTAATTCTTCTGCTCTAACAGGTGTGAGCAGGGAAAAAAGAAACAGTTTGGGGAGTTTTTCCAGTCCTACCCACTGTTCTGCTCTGTTAAAAAAAGGCTGTTGCTCTTTTACAAAACTGAAAAAGAATAGGCACTAACTAACACGCAAATCTTACTCTTTTCCAAGCTTTTATTTTTCCTTGAGAGGAAGGTGGGCCTGGCTATGTAAATATTCCCCCAGACAACTTACATAACCTTAAAGAGAAGCTCAGAGACACAGAATGCAAAATCAGAGAAAGGACTTAAGGCTGCCTCAACCATTTTGTGAGTTGAGAGCAAAAAGGAAACATTGATTGCAAGTCTCAGTATTTCCTGCACATTGGAAGGAGGGAGTGAAACATGACATGGTGTTCAGTCAAGGAAACAGATTCCACCAGTCTCTCAAACTTGAGTGTGAAAGTTTGCTTTACTCTCTATAGTAATTTTTAAAAATTTGTGTTTAATTTGAAAATAATCTAAATACGTGAATATGAGCCCTTTCTGAGCCATCAAATGACTACCTGAATATGGCTGCATAATTTCCGTGTTGGAGTTGGCTTTTGTGTTTACAACGTTATTGGCCTCAAGTAGAAAGGAAAAGAACAGAGAAAAAAATTAATACATTAGTGAAGGCCAATGCCATCAAGATGCAGGCTGTGAACAAAAGTGTCATAGGAGTTCAATGAAGAACTGTGTCGGGAACACCAAGTTCTCTCAGTGCACAGGAGCACAGGTTGCCAAACCTAAAAATCCGTGCTCTGGCATCCAGTGCCACAGTCAGAGAGTAAAGAGAGATTTTATTTCAGCAAAGTAACATCATCTATCACCTTAAATTAATAGATTTAATTTGAATTATCTTGGTTCTAGAAATTTATATTTGTGTGAGCATAAGGAATTTATACCCAGGTTTACATTTGCACAGATTTAAATAGCATGCCAATAAAAATAATTTAATGAAAAGTAAAAGTTAGAGCCATGGGTACTAATGTTTTTATTAGCCAGGAAACACGCATCACATCCGATCCAAGCTAGCTGACCCTAGTGGGTCCCCCAGGCCACAAAGCTTGTTGCACGTGGTTGGACTGGAATAGAATCAAGGGCTCATGTGACTTGGCCTCTGTGTTTCTTCCTGAGACAAGCCCCTCTAGGGTGTCCTCTTCAATTTCTAGCCAGGTTTTTTTTTTTTTTCATGTTTTAATTTTCCATTCATGAATAAGTCTCTTTCCTTGGTGTTTACTTAGCTGTGCATACTTGTCGACACACAGGAGAATGAGATGTTTTGGAAGATCAGGGCTTGGGTTCCCTCTGAGAAGAAGGTCTTTAGTGGCAGCTAGTCTGTAGCTCACACAAGACAATGTAGCCCTGGTGGGGCATGAACCCTATCCCAGATAGTCTGAGAAGACTTCAAAATCATCCCAGCCTTCCTGTGGGCAAGACTAGTGCTCTGGTGGAAATTATGACCACTCCCACCCAACTGAGAGTGGGCAAAATCTTTCTCTTTAAGACAAAGAGTTTAGGGCTCCTGGGGCTCTTTGGGGTGGGTGTTAATTAGGTGGAAAGATGGTGCATAGTTCAAATTAAACTAGAAAAACAATATATGAGTTTATGATGTAAACATAACCATTTTAACCGGATAAAGTGCTCCTGATTGCTGACTAATGTATTCTCTCCCTATAGCCGCATTACAATTGTTGTGGTCTGAATGTTTGCGACCCCCCCACCCAAATTCATATGTTGAAATCCTATCCCCAAAGATGATAGTATCCAACAAACACATGAAAGGATGCTCAACCTCACTAATCATTAGAGAAATGCAAATCAAAAGTACAATGAGGTATCACCTCACACCAGTCAGAATGGCCATCATCAAAAAATCTACAAACAATAAATGCTGGAGAGGGTGTGGAGAAAAGGGAACACTCTTGCACTGTGGGTGGGAATGTAAATTGATACAGCCACTATGGAGAACAGTATGGAGGTTCCTTAAAAAACTAAAAATAGAACTACCATACGACCCAGCAATCCCACTCCTGGGCATATACTGTGAGAAAACCATAATTCAAAAAGAGTCATGTACCAAAATGTTCATTGCAGCTCTATTTACAATAGCCAGGTCATGGAAGCAACCTAAGTGTCCATCGACAGATGAATGGATAAAGAAGATGTGGCACATATATACAATGGAATATTACTCAGCCATAAAAAGAAACGAAATTGAGTTATTTGTAGTGAGGTGGATGGACCTAGAGTCTGTCATACAGAGTGAAGTAAGTCAGAAAGAGGAAAACAAACACCATATGCTAACACATATATATGGAATCTAAAAAAAAAAGGTTCTGAAGAACCTAGGGGTAGGACAGGAATAAAGGCGCAAAGGTAGAGAATGGACTTGAGGACACGGAGAGGGGGAAGGGTTAGCTGGGACGAAGTGAGAGAGTGGCATGGACATATATACACTACCAAATGTAAAATAGATAACTAGTGGAAAGCAGCTGCATAGCACAGGGAGATCAGCTCGGTGCTTTGTGACCACCTAGAGGGGTGGGATACAGAGGGTGGGAGGGAGACGCAAGAGGGAGGAGATATGGGGATATATGTATACGTATAGCTGATTCACTTTGTTATAAAGCAGAAACTAACATACCATTGTAAAGCAATTATACTCCAATAAAGATGTTAAAAAAAAAAAGATAATAGTATTAGGAAGTGGGCCTTTGGGAGTTGCTTAGGTTGTGAGGGTGGAGCGCTCATGAATGGATAAGTGCTCTTATAAAAGAGACCCTGCCAAGATCCCTTGCCCCTTATACCATGTGAGGAAAACAATGAGAGGGCACCTGCTACTAAACAGGAAGGAGGCCTTTACCAGAAGGTGAGCATGCTGGGGTCAGATCTTGGACTTTCTAGCCTCCAGAACTGTGAGAAATAAACATTTGTTGTTTATAAGTTACCCAGTCTGTGATATTTTGTTATAGCAGCGCAAATGAACTAAAACAATGATCAAAAGATTACTTGATGAACATATAATCAGAACCAGAGGAGTCAGCTGGATTATCTGTCTAGTCTGATCAGAACGTGATAGACTTCTGCAGACGTCTCCATCCCAGGGAGGCAAACTTCATAGACCTCCCTCCTGCACTGTTTGAGTGTGCCCAGCTAACATTTGCTTCTGTTAGTTTTTTGATGTTTTTCTTTCTGATTGATGCATTGTTTCTTTAAATATGCTAATACCCTAAATCTGCTTCTAACAAAGGCTTGCTGGCCTAAGTCTTTGTTTTTAAGATAACCTTATATAAGTCAGCTTTGAGCCACTGTGTGTTGATTTTATTTTTCTCTCAGAAGCTAATCTTGTTAATTTTATTTCCGAGTTCTTGGCATCTCACTGTTGCTTCAGTATAGTACTTGTTCCTTTCTTTTACTTTGTGCTTATTGAATGAAAGAAAACTACTCCTGATGTATGCTATGACATCTCCAGAATTTCCATATAGGAAGGACATGGGACCTGTGATCTCACAGGAATGGGGGGTAGAGAACTCCGCTGAAACTCCTTTTGGAGGATAAGCATACTACTTTTATGAAGAAACTGTTTATTTGCCAGTAGCTTAAGCTGTGTTTACATAGTAATCATGTTTCTACTTGGGTTAGATGTTTATTTAGAGTGATTTAGGTGATGGGGCTGAGGAGCACTTTGGGCATTTTTGCTTCCCTAAGCCACCCCTTGGTTGGCCTCGGTGCATGGTTTGGTTCTTCAACCTGGATCATAGATTGGTTTTGCATTGTTCCTGGATATGGACTTAATGAATTGGCTCTCTCCCAGAAACCTCCAATTACTTATTTCACTTTTATATGTACAGACATCTATTTGCACCTGAGTGTTTTATGTCCTAGTTTTGCAGATGCACAAGTCACTAACTTTGTCAGCAAAAGGACTGCTTTCTTTTGCAGATATCCTCTTTGCCAGAGAGTAAACACGCTTTTCTCTCTCCATCTGCGCAATTCCATTTTGACTCCAGGCAATACAGACAATGGCTGTGCAGCCATTCAGGTGTCTGTCAGTTAACCCGCAGTAACTGCAATCAGTCCTTGGCTGCCCAGTTGCCTCCTTGAATCCTGATACCAAGATCCCATTAGAAGGGGAATGTCGTGGGCAGAAATGTAAATGACTAAAGATTGCAGGTGTGTGTGTTGGGGAGGGGAGGGTTGGATCCAGGTATGTTCCCTTTAATTATACTCAAAAGTCAAATATAAATTATATTACTGGTTGTTTGGGGATCCATGGCTTTTCTGCAACCCAGTAACATAGTGTATGAGTTCCTATTGCTGCTCTAACAAATGACCACAAACTTAGCGACTTAAAATAACATAAATTTATTACCTAACAGTTCTGAGCATCAGAAATCCAAAATGGTTCTCATCGAGTTAAAATCAGGGTGTTAGCAAGGCTGCATTTCTTCTGAAGGCTCTAGGAGAATCCGTTTCCTTGACTTTTCCACTTTCTAGAAGCTGCTCACATTCTTTGGCTCACAGCCCTCTTCCTCCAACTTCAAAGCCAGCAATGTTGGGCTGAATCTTTCTAAAGCTGTCATCTTCCTGGTTTTCTTCTGCCTCCCTCCTCCCCTTTTAAGGATGCTTGGGTCCAACTGAATAATCCAGGATCATCTCTCTATTTTAAAGTCAGCTGGTTAGCAACTTCATTCAATCTGCAACATTAATTCCATCTACCACCTTAATTCCCCCTTGCCATGTAATCTAATAAATCACATGTTCCAGAAATTAGGACAGGGACAAGTTTCAGGGGTGGGGATAGCCTTGTTCTGCCTACCACACATAGAAGGTCAAAACAGTCTCTAAAAATGTCAGCTTGAGTACTCCTGCTTCCACACTCTTTACCCTAAATGTTGGATTGATGTCTTTGGATGTATGAAGACTCCATAAATGTGTGATAATCTCTCATGAGATTCCTTCCTACCACAATAAGTACCACAGTAAGGTGCCTTCCTACCAAAGGAAGCTCTTTTCAGTGTTTGATTGGGGGTCACTGAAACATCTCTTTGCCCTTCTTTATTTTTCTCCCTCACAGACCTCACAAACACATGGAATTTCTAGCATCAGTTACTTCTTTGGGTTAGGAACTGTCTCTTCAACTTTTTTAAATTATAAAACTTGGTAACACATCAGTCTACTGACACAATTGAGACCTTGGCATGTATAAATGTATCAGAGAAATTAGATGGCTACCTGGTAAGATGCAGGATAGGTAAACTAGATAAATTTTGAGTTGAGAGAAGATAAAGGAAAAATTTAGGTCTTGGGACATTGGAGAGACAACGGGTAGGAGGACTTACTGTATTAGAAGATGATACACATGGCTGGGAGGGCCTCAGGCAGACATGTTCATTCATAAGTTCAACAAATAGGGCTTATTTTCTGTAGTAGCTATGCAACATATTGGAGTTTCAAATGTGAACAAAATATCCAGTAGCTTCCCCCCCAGATGTCAGTGTAGAGGCACTCAATGGGATACCATGACGGTGAATGCCTTTATTTGTCCATTTTTTCTATGTTTAAATCCCTGTTCCTTCACTCAGCATGTGGCTTCTCCACAGTTACAAAGAACTTTGAATCTGGTTATAGGCTTGCCACATTTGTTGTAGACTGATTTGTACAGTTCAAGTGGACACAGTATATGAGCGCCTTAGCTTTAATAAGGAATGTGTTATACTAGTGTTGTGTAAGCCATGCAAATTATTGTTAATATTATTATTTTGCTGATATTTTATTTTGAACACTTGTTTTTATTGATGTATAGATAATTCTTTGTTGTAGGGGGCTGTACTTTGTATCATAGGATATTTAGCGGCATCCTTGGTCTATACCCACTAGATGCAAGTATACTCACCCAGTTGTGACAACCAAAAATGTCTCCAGAAATTGCTAAGTGTCCCCTGGGAGGCAAAATCACTCCCATTGGAGAACCACTGATGAACAGCATATAAACAGAAATATGCATAGACCACAAGTGACAGCTTGACTAATTTTTAAGAAGTGAGTACACTAATGTAACTTCCATCCAGATCCAGGAAAAGAACATCACTAGCACCCAAGAATCTCTCCCCTTTTAACTGCTTTCAGTTATTTCTCAATCAATACATAATCACAATTCAGACTTCATTTCCTATAGATCAGTTTTGCCTGTTTTTAGACTTCATGTAAGTGTAATCACATAATATATAATCTTTGGGTCTGTGAGATTTCTCCCTTGTGTCACATGTTGTCATGGTTTGTTTATTTTCATTGCTTTATATGATTCCATTGTGGTAATACCATAATGTATTTATCCCTTCTAAACTTTTGAAAAACATTTGAATTGTTTCCAATTTTTGGCTGTTATGAGTAATGCTGCTATGAACATTCACATATGTACCTTTTGGTAAATTTTGGGAAATTGGCGTATTGGCCTCCAAATGAAATTCCTGGGACTTGGGTATGTGTACTTTCAGTTTTAGTAGATACTGTCAAGTTTTCCAGGGTGGTGCTACACACTTTTATCCCAACCAGCAGTGCTTGAAAGTCCATTTGATCTGTTATTGCCAATGACTAAGTAATTTTAGCCATCCTGGTAGATATGCAGTCTCATTGCATTGTGGTTTTAGTTTGCATTTCCCAGATTAAGTATGTTTTCATACAGTTATTGGCCATTTTCATATCTTCTTTTGTGAAAGAATGTATTCAAGTCTTTTGTCCATTTTTTTTTTTTTTAGCCCCAGAATGCATTCCAAGAAAGGCTTTCTTTCTTTTTTTAAAATTTTTTTATATTTTTATTTTTTAAAGGACACAAATTGTACTTAACATTTGTTACTTTTTTTTAAAAAATTAATTAATTAATTAATTAATTTTTGGCTGTGTTGGGTCTTCGTTTCTGTGTGAGGGCTTTCTCTCGTTGTGGCAAGCGGGGCCCACTCTTCATCGCGGTGCGCGGGCCTCTCACTATCGCGGTCTCTCTTGTTGCGGAGCACAGGCTCCAGACGCGCAGGTTCAGTAGTTGTGGCTCACGGGCCTAGTTGCTTCGCGGCATGTGGGATCTTCCCAGACCAGGGCTCGAACCCGTGTCCCCTGCATCGGCAGGCAGATTCTCAACCACTGCACCGCCAGGGAAGCCCTGTCCATTTTTTTTTTTTTTTTTTTTCCAGTTGAGTATAAAATGATACCACTTGCTCCTGTGGTAATCAGTTTCTTTAGAATGTTTACCTCTCAGCTTAAACTAATAAAGAAATAGTCTGGTTTTGCTCATTTCTCTGTTGTGTGCTTCATTGCTATGAGTCCATTCACCAGTCATAGTTTCCCCTGGTTAAATTGATCAAATGGAAGCCACAAACTGGCCAACCTAAGGATGAGCCTGGGGGCCTGACAGTCCTGCCAAGATTGGTCTTGACTGAAATAATACTGCAGTCCTTCCTCCCTTCCTCCTCCTCTTCTTTCTTCTCTTCCTCCTTCTTTTAACTACAGAATCAACAGACAGATCGCCATAGATAGAATTAGCTCATTTGATACCATAGTTTAATACATGTTGGATGTTGCCATAAATGTTTTCCAGGATATTTATTTATTGGATTATTTTATGAATTAATTTGCTGCCTGGGATGACTACTTAGTGAAGTAAGAGTTTAATTTTAGGGAGTCTCACAGACAAATGAACAAAGGCCCAGACCTATTCTCTTCCTTCATGCCAACAATAAGAACTGTATTTTCCTTCCACAGGGGTTTTTGGCTACCTTTGTTAGTATGACATCACATGCAAAATAGAGCCTAAATCACCTTTCTTATTCTCAGGCTTCCTCACAAAACCAAAGCCTACCCCTGGGATGCTCTCTTTCCACAGTCATGCACCACCTCCTCTTCTTTCCCTTATTACATAACCATCCAGAACCCTGTGTACTTCTTCCACATCAGGCTAAGATGTCATCACCTCTAGCTTTGGATGCACTCCGTGTTTGGATGGGCAGTCTCCAAGGAGCATTTCATCGGCCCATGCTGTTCTTACTGCTGCCAAAGGTAGGGCCCCTGCCAGTGATGCGTACTTAAGCTAATAGCCTGTGGGCTTCTGGGAAACAAAAGGGCAGGTGATGGAGGACAGCCATCAGAAATTGGCAGGAAACAAGGCTCTTTTTGAGCAAAACCATTCAGAAGAACATGAATCAAATAGAAAGAATCTCAGAGGCTCTGGAAATATGATTGTGTTCTCATCTATATCTCTCAAGTAGAAAGAAATTGAAAGAGATGGCTAGTATCCAAAATTCCCAAATCTTTGACCTCTGTTGTCACAGGAACTGGAGGAAGAGATGCAGCAGGGACACAGAACAAATGTACTCCGTTACTTACCCTGAAACTTAGTTCCAAGTCCTATGTTCTGAAGCAATAAAGAATAAGCCAATTCTTCTTTCTGCATGGCAGTACTTTATGAATTTAAAGTTGGTGATCATTACTCCCCTGAGTCTTCTAATGAATGTGTGGAGGTTGAATTGGGAATAACGTCTGAGGTTCTTTGGCCAATCAATGAGTCAATGAAATGTATGAGGCATGTAGTAAGTTCTTAGCATTATGTAGATGCCAAAGGGGATACAGAATAAGAGCCAACATTTGTATAGTGCTTACTTTATGCCAAGCACTGTTCTAAAGGCTTAATCCACACAACTCTTTAATGTATGTACCATTACTAACCCCATTTTACAGATGAGGAAACTGAGGCTCAGAAAGGGTAAGTAACAAAATCCAAGGCTGCATGTTAAGTCACAGAGGTAAGATTTATATCCAGGCACTCTGGCTTCCTGGCATATGGTCTTATCCACTAAACTAATGGAACATGAGGGAATATTAAATATACAAAAGGTCTATAGTCATATCCTCAGAAAGATCATGGTCTGGGCTGAAATGGATAAAGAAGATAAAGTGTAAAGGAACCAATCCTTGGAAATTGCACAGGATTTCAACAGGTGCAGAAGGAGGTGGAGGTTTAGGAAGTGAGTATTTTGGGACATTTAACATTCCTGCCCCACTAATTGCCAGTAGGGATTATCAAGCATTGTGACAACCAAAAGCTTCTCCACAGGTTTGCAAAAGCCTACATGTTGAGAAGAACTGAGCTACACGTACAATGGCTCAGAACAGTGGTCCTCACGTGTATCAGCACCACCTGGAAGGTTTGTTAAAACGCAGACTGCTGAGCCCTGCCTCCAGGGTTTCTCATTCAGTAGGTCTGGGGTGAGACTCAAGAATTTGAATTTCTAACAAATTCCTAGGTGATGCTGATAATGTGCTCACTTTGAGAACCACTGACCTTGAAGCAGAAGCCATCAGGACAAGAGAGTAAGGAGAAGGGTTTGGGGTGAGTGCAATAGAAGATAAAAAATGAAGAAATAGAATGATTATCTAATAGTAACAGCCAACTTCAGTGACAATTTATTCTAAGTCAATACTGTGCAAAGCACTTGGCATATATTATTTCTCTTAATCCTTGCCACAAATTGTAGATGCCATTATTATTTCCAGTTTACAAGCCAAGAAAACTTAAATACATTAGGAAAATTTCCAGGTCATATATCTATAACTTTAAACCCATATTCAGCCATTTCTAGGGTGCAACCGTTAGCCAATACTGCTGTTCCACAGTTCTGAGAGGTGTTTTGTTATGATGTACTAGGAAGTAGATACTCTTTCAAAGTTTCTAATCAGTGATGTAGCAAGACAAAAGTGATAATTAGGATAAATTATTCTGGTAGAATTGTGCAATGTTTAAAGTCTGAGAGGATGGCTATAGATCTTTACAGCAATACAGGCATGATCAAAATTTCAGGAACATAGCTTTGCATCCTTTCCTATCTATTTGCAAAGTGAGTGATATATATTTAAAAACACAGATTTTGGGATCAGAAGGCTTTCATCTTGGATCTGCTGCTTACAATTGATTCATTTATTCAAAAATATAACTGGAATCCACTAAAAATGGCAATAATTCTTTCTTTTGCAAGCTTTGATTGGTTATCATTTTGTTTTGAGACAAATAACCAAACCCAAGTTAAACTTTTCTCACTGACTGCTTTTTAAATCTTCTCTTCATCTTTGGTGTCCTACAGTTCCATTAGGATAGGTCTAGGTGTGGATTTATTTTTAAACTTCTTGGGTTTGAGTTGGTGTCTTTCTGGAAAATTCCCCATTATTAATTCTTCAAATATTGCTCCTTCCTCATTCACACTATTATTTCCTTCTGGAATTCTAATTAGAGTATGTTGGATTTTTCCATTCTCTCTGCTTATTTTATTAATCTCTTTCATTATTTCAATATGTCTACTTCAGAACATTCTGGATAATTTCTTTGGACGTATTTTTCTTTTACTAATTTTCTCCTCACTTATTTCTAATCTTCTTTTAATCCATTCATTGTTTAATTTCATTTAATTTATTGCCACTTTAATTTTCAAATTATATTTCTTCAGATCTGTTTTTTTTTAATAGTCTTTGGTTTATTGCTTATGTTTTCAGACTTCACTCCTTGAAACATATCAAACATTTAAATTTTATATCCAGAATCTGATAATTCCAATATTTGGAATTTTGTCTGTATGATTCAGCAATGTTATTTATTCTGGCTCTTATTCATGGTTCTTTGTTTACCTGTATATTTGCAATTTTCGGCTTTTTGCTCATATCTCTTGGATCATTATCTGAGAGAATTTTTTCAGGTCATGTTGAAATTAAAGTCCTTCAGAGAGGACTTTGTTTTGCTTCTTCTTATCACCTGGAGAAGGCAGTAAAATCCAGGACACTTTTATATCAAAATTTCTATTTCAATTTTTTTTGTACCACCCAGAAAGTTTTAACTTGGGCCAAAAACCTGTTTTAGGGCTGGCTTATAGTTCCAAATGCTTAAGAGTGATTTTTTTCTTTACACTTAGTGCCAAAGTGAAGAAAAAAAAAATGCTTCCTTGCTATTTACTTCTAGGAGGAAATTGTATTCCAATCAAGTCTCAACTTTATGTGAGGGCCTACCATTAGACTTTCTACTTTAGGTGCGCCCTAAGGTTTGTCTACTTTCTTCTGTGCCTTACATGGGCTTCAAAACATATGTTCAAGTTCACCAGGGTTCAACAGATTTCCTTAGGGTCAAAGCTGGATTTTGTACTTGCTTGCTTTCTACCTCTCCATATACTTTGTTTTGCCATATTATATACTTTCTTGCCAGTTTAGTAATGCACTTAAAATATTCTAAACACACACACACACAACATTTCAGCCATTTTTGTCAGAAAGGTTGTTCGTAATATCTGATTATCTAGTCTGCTAAATTGTAGAAAATACAAGCCCCAAGTTAAACTGAAAATGTATTGCAAACTATATATATAAAAAAAAAAGGAGAAAAAACAGTCATTTTCATTGAAAGATATCATTAGATAAAAGTGTCGAATGAACTCCCTGAGGACAGAAACAATATATATATTTTTATTTGTATCTTTAGAGCTTACTACTATGTCTAAAACATAATGATTTCCATGAATAACAAATGAATAAAATAATATAAGCATTTATATTGCATTGGAGACTTCAAATAGTTTGATCAGTATAACTCATTATTAAATGTATTTGGACATATGCTCAACTGGTTCCTAAATATTCAGACACCAATATATACATATACTGTATATATTACATGTATATATTGTATATTATATGTACATATATACAAATGCATATGTACACATATATGTATACATACATATATATTTCTCACATATATTTTACTAAGTGGTTCTACCATTTTAACATAATCACAGTTATTGCTAAGCCTGGCACACCTCTGATAAGCTGGCAGGCAGCCCCTATTAACAGGCAGGAACATATTTCAGCAACCTTGATTAGAGCTAACCCATTTCAGATTCTGAATTCTAAACATGTCCATCTAAATCTAGATGGTGATCCATCTACCAGCGTAAAGCTTATCCAAGGAACTTCCCCGTGGCTTTGCTTCTGAGCTCAGAGGGAAGCATGCTGTTGAACACAGAATCACTGAACGCAGTAGAACTGAGGCAAGGAGGGTCCCTGCCAAAGCTATTCCTCTTACAACTAGGAGCTCTTCAAAATGTGACAGAAAAGGGAGGTATGGAAACAGGAAGAGTTTTACATTTCTGTCAGCTCAGGTTCTGAGGTCTATAGCTAATTCTGACTGGCTGGCAACCTGTGGTGTAGTTAACTAAAGAAATATATTTCTTTGAGATCAGGAACTGTTCTGTCTCCTTTAAAAGGAATTTAGAATAACTATAGATAGATATTGGAATCAAACAAAACTAGTTTCAAATCTGGCATCGTCACTTACTTTTTGTCAGCAAGCAAACTACTAACCCTTTCAAGTCCCTGTTTCATCAACTGGGAAATGCAAATAAGAACACATAAGACTGTGTTAAGATTTTAAAAAAGATTTGCACGGTGGCTTATACATAAACATACACTAAAATTTAGCTGTTAATAATTGGTATTTTTTCCTTTTCCATGAAGACTACTGTAGTGTGTTCTTTGCTCAGTAGGACAAATTAACTGAAAAAGCCATCCATCTTTACTTGTTCAAGTGAGTGTCCACATTTCTGTGCCTTTGGCCTTCACCATTGTAAAAAACAAGAATCAGGATGATTCTTTGTTCAGTGAAAACAAAGCCATATATAGATCTATTCACTTCAACTGTTAAAAAACTTGTGAAGTGGATTTTCAAAGAAGGAGGCAAGAGTTGTTTCTTGCCCCATCAAAAGGTAGAAAAAATCCCCAGCACCTGACGCCAGCTTCACCCTGGAACCAGCAGCCTGCATCCTGTCTGCTTTGCTTTGGCAAAGCTTGTGTACTTCCATTGACTCAATATGCTGACACACAGCTCTGCCGCAACTGCAGCCACTACCCACGTAATCTCTCTCAGGAAGCGCTATGTATTCTTGCCAAACTCTGCAAAGAGGTTAGAGATAAAGACTGGTTTTCTGGAGGACCTGCTTTGTGGCCTCGGTGAGGGTCCTTTCAACTATTTCCTTTGTTTGCTTGAGGAACTCCCGCCTTGCCTCTAGCAATTCAGCTTGTTCTCAGAAAGAAATACGGAGTCCTAAAAGAAACCTTTCCTTCTGATTCAAGGAAGCTATGCAAAACTGGCACAGACCGTCAAATAACAAGCAGAGGAATATTTCTATGGCTAGGGTTAGAGAGGGATAGAGGTTTTGTGGTCAGAGCACAAAACCATTAATGGAGTTTCAGGATTTCTTTCAAAACCCACCATCTCCTCCTTCCTCCCATTTTAAAACTTGATTTGTGACTGTAAGCTAATTACTTAGATGTCCTGAAATTCAAGGTTCTCCTCTGGAGATTGAAAGCAGATACTTTTGCTAAGGCATTTCTGTTTTCCCGCAAGATATGTTCACGCCATGTACCTTGCTTATTATATTGAATAGGTTTTTGCTGCATGCACTTTTAGAGCTTCCTACAAAAACCTTATGTCCAAAATAGTGGGTACAGTGTGAGATGCTTACCCAGAGGGGGATCTTTAATAGTGTAGTGCAGAGAATAGTGTGGTATCCATGATTCTGCCCAATGGGTGAAACTTTTCATCTTGAACTACAATTATGAAATAATTCCTTCACCAAGAATAGAATAAAATAAAATATTCTTCCCATTGTTTTACTGGAGCAGGAGGTGCACTGAGGTGAAGAACACAGTGCCATTAGAGCAGACTAGAGACAAGGATACTTGATTTGTCTACCTTCTAGCTATGAGAAGTTGGATAAGTACTCAGCTTTTTTAGTCCCATTCCCTTATTTTTATGTGCCTTATTGTACTAGCTAGGACCTCCAGTACAATGTTGAATAGAAGTTGTGAGAGCAAACATCTTTTGCCTTATTCCAAAATTTAGGAAGAAAGGGTTTTTGAAGTTGTCTTTTATCATATTGTGGCAGATCCCTTCTATTTCTTGTTTCCTGAGAATGGATGATAAATTTTGTTAAATACTTTTTCTACATTTATTGATATGATCACTTAGTTTTTCTTTTTAGTTTGTTAATAGGGAAACACATTGATTGACTTTGAGTATTAAACCAACCTTGCTTTTCTAGGATACACTTCAGTTGGTCACAACTTATTTCTTTTTATCTATTGGTGGATTTGATTTGCTACCATTTTTGCTATGGATATTTGTATTTATGTTCATGAGGCATATTGATTTGCAGTTTTCTTGTCTTATAGTTTCTACGGTTGGTATCAGTGTAAAGCTTTTATTTTCTACAAAAGTTTATATAGAAATGGTATTATTTCTTCCTTAAATGTTCGGCAGAATTCATTATCTCCAGGGATACCACCTGGGGCCTAGTGTTTTCTTTGTAGTAAGGTTATTAAATACAAATGCAATTTCTTTAATAGATATACTACTATTCAGATAATCTGTTTCATCTTGAATTAGCTTTGGAAATTTGTGACTTTCAGGAAGTTTTCCATTTCATCTCAGGGGCCAAATGTATTGGCATAAAATTGTTCATAATATCTCTGTTTTCCTTTTAATACATCTAGATCTGTGGTGATGCTTCCATTTCATTCCTGATTTTGATAGTTTGTCATTTCTTTTTTTCTCCTGATCAGTATCTCTAGAAATTTACCAATTTTGTTGATCTTTTCAAAGAGCTAGCTTTTTCTGTCATCAATTTTCTCTTTTGTTTTTCTGGTTTCCATTTCTTTAATATTTGCTTTTATCTTTAATCTTACTTTGTGTTATTTGCTTTTCTTTTTCAAGCTTAGATTGCTGATTTAAGATCATTCTTGGTTTCTAATATAAGTATTTAAAGTTATAAATTTCACTGTAAGCACCCTACTGATTTTATGCTGTGTTTTAATCTTAATTGAATTCAAGATATTTTAAAATTTCCTTTGTCATTTTTTGTTTGACCTATAGGTTATTTAGATGTGTTATTTAATTTTCTAATATTTGAAATATTTTCAGAAAACACTTTTTAGATTTCTAATTTAATTCCATTGAAGGATCAAATAAAATAATTTTCAATCAATAAGACCAATTCTTTTTTATCAATTTAGATGATTTATAGAAATGTGTTTTATGCCTCAGAATATAGCTTTCCTTGGTGAGTATTTAGTGTACACTCAAAAGAATGCTCATTCTGCTGTTGTTAGGTGGACTGTTCCATAAATGTTAATTAGGTCAAATTAGTTGATAACATTTTCCAGTCTTTTTACTTTTCCTAATTTTCTGTTTGTTCTATTAATTATTGAGAAAGGAGTGTTGAAGTCTCCAACTCAAATTGTGAATGTGTCTCTTATCAGTTCTACCAGTTCTTGCTTCATGTATTTTGAAACCTGTTTTCACATGCATACAAATTTAGGATAGTTATGACTCAATGACAAATTGACACCTTAACACTCTAAAATATTCTTCGCAATCACCCTATATTGCTTTTTCTGAACTACTTCAACTGAGAGTAGGAAATACAGTTACACAAGCTTTCTTTCTTTTTTTTTTTTAATTTACTCTTTTTATTTATTTATTTATTTTTGGCTGTGTTGGGTCTTCATTGCTGCGCGCAGGCTTTCTCTAGTTGTGGCGAGCAGGGGCTACTCTTCATTGCGGTGCGCAGGCTTCTCATTGTGGTGATTTCTTTCGTTGCGGAGCATGGGCTCTAGGCGCACAGGCTTCAGTAGTTGTGGCACGCAGGCTCAGTAGTTGTGGCTCGCGGGCTTAGTTGCTCCACGGCATGTGAGATCTTCCGGACCAGGGCTCAAACCCTTGTCCCTGCATTGGCAGGCAGATTCTTAACCACTGCACCACCAGAGAAGTCCCTACATAAGCTTTCTTATGTTTAGTGTTTTTATGGTATTTTTTTTTCATCCTTTTACTTTTAAACTGTTTTATACTTGAGATGGGTTTCTTGTAACAGTATTTAGTTGGGGCTTGCTTTTTAATCCACTATAACAATCTCTGCTTTACAATTAACTTATTTAATATAATTATTAATTTTAATGTAGCTATCAATAGGTCTGGATTTAAATCTATTTGTTTTCTATTTGTTCTATTTTTTCTTGTTTTTTTTTTTTGGATTAAGTAATAATTTTTTATGACTCCTTTCTAACTGCACTTATAACTTTCCTAGCCACATCTCTTTGTTTCATTTATTTGTCTACTTACTTAATTTTGGTGGTTGCTCTATGGTTTACAAAATACATCTCCTTATTACTAGAGTCTACCTTTAAATAATCTTATACCACTTCATGTATAGTCTGAGACCCTTACAGCAGTGTGCTTCCACTTTCACTGTCCCTTTCCTTTGTGCTGTTTTTGTCATACAGTTTACATGTGTTATAAATTCAATAATTTATTATTATCACTTTTATTTAAACAGTTCTTTTCAAGAAATTTTAAAATGGGAAGAAATATCATATATTTACTCACAAGTCTACCATTTCCAGTGCTTTTCATTCTTTTGTGAAGGTCAAAATTAGCATCTAATATCAGTTTCTTTCTGCTTGAAGAACCTCTTTTAATGTTTCTTGTAATGCATATCTGCTGGTAATAAATCCTTTTAGGTTCTGATTATCTGAAAAATTCTTTATTTTTGAAAAATATTTTCCCTAGGAATAGATTTCTAAGTTGGCAGTTTATTTTCCTTCAAAACTTTAAAAATGTTGCTTGTTTGTCTTCTAGCTTGCATAGTGGCTCATATTTTTTGTTCCTCTTTATGTAATGTGTCTCTTTGTCTGGGTGCTTTTAAAATTTTCTTTTTATGGCTGGTTTTCAGGAATTTGATCATGATTGTTTTGGTATAATTTTGTTTATTTTTATTTTGTTTGGGATTCATTGACCTTCTTGGATTTATAGTTTTCATCAGGTTTGGAATACATTTGAGCATGATTCCTACAAATATGTTTTTGAATCATATGCATATTATCTGCTTGATATTGTCCCATGGATCATAAATACTGTTTATTTTCTTTCTGTGCTTCCTTTTGGATTACTTCTTGCTGTGATTTCAGGTTTGCTGATTGTTTCTTCTTCAGTGCCTAATCTGTGAATCCTTCTCAATGTATTTTTAATTTTGTATATTTCCAAAAATTTTATTTGGATCATTTGTTTTATCTTTCATTTATCTCTTCATTATGTTCATGTCTCCTTTATTTTCTTCAACATGTGAAGTTTACTTGTAATACCTGTTTTTATGTCCTTGTCTGCTCATCTTAACACTTCTGTCTTTTTTTGTGTCTATTTCTATTGAGTAATTCTTCTCCTGATTATATGTTATATATTCCTGCCTTTCCTGTATTCCTGGCAAATTTTTATTATGAATTTTACACTGTTTGGTGGGGATTTTTTTGCATTCTTTTGAATAGTGTTGGATTTTCTTCTGGCACCCTGATAAGTTATTTTAAATCAATTTGATTCTTTTGAGACTTGACTTTATGCTTTATTTATTGCCTTTTCAAAGCAGCTTTTAGCCTGGGGATAATGTAACTCCTATACTAAGGTAATGTCCTTGTAAGGATTCTATTCATTGATATCTTTCCATTCTGCCTGGTGGAAACACAGACTCTTCTCAGCTTTGTATGAGGAATTTTCAACCCCCTGCTTTGTGGCAATTCTTTTCTTGTGGGTTTCTTCTCATGTCTGTGCAGATAAGTGCTCAGCTAAAGGTTAACGCTAAAGGTTCTGCAGATCTCCAGAGCTCTCTCTTTTCTCCCCTCTCTGACACTACAGCTTCTTCCTCTATCATAGCTGCTATTCAAATGTGGGTTTCTTTCTTCTCAACTACTTGGGTCCTCTAGGCTCTGGGTTCTTCCTTCCTTGAACTATAGCCTACAAATTGCCTCCAGTAGTAAGCTAGGGATTTGTAAGTCTTAGCTCATTTGTTTTACTCTTCTCAGGGACCACAGTCTTCCACTGCTTTTTGACCAATGTCTGAAATCCATTGTTTTATGTATTTTGTCTGAATGGCCTGCTGCCTATGGTTTATGAATATTTGTTTTGTGGTTCACATATTAGTCTCTGTTCAAAGTTGTTTTATCCTGAAAGCCCCAAATGTATCTTTACTATTCACTTATTCTTTACATTATTGCTGAAAAACTATGTGAGGCCCTGGGGAAATGGATGAGTGAGACACAGTTACTATCCCAAAGAGCCACCTGAGCATGTGGGAAACAAATTTTTAAAATAATAATTTGGCTATATGGCTACAATGTGCACATGCCTGCTATTATAAGATGAATAAAGTGTCATGGGAAACCAGAAGGAGAAGAAATTAATAATAACTGGAACAGGTTAGGAGCAGGGAGGAATAGGTAGACTTCACTTAGGAGGTGACTCAATTGTGGTGCAGTTCAGCAATCTATGTCCCATAAAAACTAAAAAGGAGCAAGACAATTTTCTTAGATACAGGTTATAACTCTGTTGGCATTCTTAGTGAACTTAACAAACTTGAACACTTAAAATTCACATGATAATAATAAATGGGTTTAACCTCACTACATACTTGAAGATGGGAGAACAAAAAAGTTGAGAGATGAAGTACTGTAGAAAAATTTTAAACTACATTTCAATGGTAATTAATAATTTTTGTTTGTTCACCCTTCACATGAGTATTCCATTTAATCTTTACAACAGCTCTATGAAATAGCGCCATTATTATCAGCTCTCTTTTGCAGATGGAGAAACTGAGGTACAGACAGGTTAAGTAAACTGCCATAAGTCATGTATACTACATGGTAGAACGAGCATTCAAGCTCAGGATGTCAGGCACTAGAGTTGTGTTCTTAACTAGTACACTAGCTGTTTTTGCTCTCCAAATTCAATAGCTGTTCATATCTTCTCTCACAGAAATCTGATAAAAATTCTTTAAAGTAATAAACCCAAATATATTTTAAATATTTAGCCATGTAAGTACCTATTATATGAGTTCTATGAATAATCTTATTCATTTATACTTTATGGAGTAGATTTCCTTTTAGAAAGATATTTGGAAACCAGACACAGATAGGATACATGAGCAATCAAAGAAATTAAAATAGGATCAGAATGATACACTACTTTTCCATTTGCCAAACTGATAAATATCAAAACCAGTACTGGTAACTAAAGTTAGAAGGGTGGAAAGGTATGAAGAGATACTTTTCATGTATTCATGGTGAGATTGATAATTGATAATTTTTTGATGGTAATTTGGAAATATATGACAAAACCTTAAGATTTAATTTCCTTTGATACAGTAATTTTGTAACAGAGAAGAACAAGCCTAATTCCATTGTGCTCTGTTGCCTGTGCTTAGTCATGCTGGCCTTGAACCTTTCTAAAGGAATGTTGCCTATAGCCTGAAATATACATAATAACCCTTTCTCAAGTCTCTGCATCCCAGGCTTGACATTTAAAGGCCTAATACTTTTCGTTCATAAAGAGACAAAAAGTTGCTTAACAGAGAATAATATTTATTTTATTGGAGGTTTACAGGAACATTTGACCAGACCCACGTGGACTGGACAGCTGTAAGAACAAAGGATTATCATGTCCCCTCCAGGGTCTGCAGGGTCTGATGGGCACCAAGAAGTCTGCCACAACCAGCCACACCCCTCCCATTTTTATAAAAGAAGCCTGAATTCTAACTCATTTAAGATACGCTAGCCTACCATCTTCTCAGTCTGGAGACTATCTGAATAAAGTTGCTATTCCTTGCCCCAACACCTTGTCTCTCCACTTATTGGCCTGTCATGTGATGAGCAGTACGAGCTGGGACTTGGTAATAATTTATGTCCTAGGAATATGCCTGGAATAAAAGATCATAAATGCAAACAAAGAATAATAAACTACAAAATTCATAATAGTGTTATTTAAAACAGTGAACAGTTATAAATTTTTTAAAATATTAAAACTAAAAAAATTGGTTAAATTAACTATTATACAGTAATTCTTTTTGAATCTTATATAGTAAAAAATATATAATAATACAGTAAAGGGCATAATTTCAATTTCATACAGATACATACATGTTAGTAGCCATCAATGAATAATAGAATTGTATGTGACATGTTTTTATTTGTTTCCTCTTGTATTTTCTAAAACTATAACCATAAATGTTAATTCTTTTTACAACCAGAAACACACAGAGACAAAATAAAAATAAGTAAATCCAGCATCTAAATTCAGACTGAAAGAAAAATTTTGAACTTAGAAGGGTATGACATTCAAGAAAAATCAAGGGGAGAATTATGCAATATTCTGTTTAATTTTATCAGTTTTCAGGATTACATGGTTAATTCTGATATATTTCCCTTCCCTCTTAGTATCATAATTATTAGATACCTGAATTTTCTCAATAACTTGCCCAGTGTCTATATATCCCTGTGAATGTGTATGTGTAGATGGCTAAGCAGCTTGATTTAAACAATTCAATCACATGGAAGTCTTATCTCCACAATTCTAACTATTCAGATATTTGTATATCTGTTGATACTGAATGATGAAGCTTTCTTATTCTGATGATTCCCTTTTGCCCACTCTACCCATCCCAGTTGGGAACTTTCCACTTCAGGCATCTGGGAAAGAGGGCTGTGGCAGAACCTTGGAGAACAAAAGAGTCAGTTCTCAGCTTTTGAATTCAAAATAGGATTTTGTTGAGTTGTGACTTGCCTTACTGTGTATAATAAGCTGGGTGCTTTGCAGAGAACACTATCAATATTCAAAGAGCTATTAATTTTCATTGCTTCCTTTGGGTGTGTAACTTGATATACATCAATTAACTTGAAAGGAAGAATCATCTCTATTTACTAATCTAGGAAAGTGAGGCTTAAAAAAGTTAAGCAACAAGTCATGAAGTCTCGTTTTAAGCATAATCACTATGCTCTTATGAAATTATTGACTTTTTTATATTTAAGAAATTTTATGAAATTATTGACTTTTTTATATTTAAGTTTTCAAAACATATGATATTCTTTAATTTCATTGGTTCTTCAATTGTCCAGTCTATAGTTTTCTAAGGATAACCAAAAATTGAGCCAAAGATATATCTTTAGCTTTCATTTCTAAACAAAGTTTTATATATTTTGAAATATATCAAATCCCCAGAGGGCTATTGTTTAAAAATTATGGATTGACAAATTATGGACCTGGAGCTTTCTTTGTGAATGTTTTTGAAAATGAATTCAATTTGTTTAATGGAAATAGGGTTATTCAGATGTTCTGCTCCATTTTATGTCAGTTTGGTAGATTGTATTATGTAATAATATGCCCATTTCATCTATATTGTCAAATTTATTGACTTTAAACTCTTCAGACTAGTCCTTTAATTTCCTTTTAATGTGTGAATAATCTGTAGTGATGTACTTTCATTCATTTCTGCTATTAATGAATTGTATTTTCTATTTTTTTGTTAGTCTTGCTGGAGGCTTATTAATTGTATTAATTTCTTTTGGCTTTGCTAATTTTCTCCATTGTTAAACTATTTTTTATTTCATTGATTTATGCTGTTATCTTTATTATTTACTTTCTCCCCTAGCTTTTAGTTTAATTTGCTCTTCTTTTCCTACTTTTGTCAGATGGGATCATAAAGCATTAATAAGGAAAGAAAAAGAAAAAAGAGAAGGCAAAGAAAGAGATTACTAAGGGAGAAGTGCAATTGTTTCTATTCACAGAAGATATGATTGTTCACATAGAAATTTCTATGTAAAAAAATAAATAAATAAAAAAAGTTTAAAAGAACAAATAAATGTGCTAAAATATACATAAAAAGCTTAGAAAATAAAATTGATGAAATCTTCCAGGGAATAAATATAAAGGTAAAAAATATTGGAAACTATGTGAGAAAAGAAAAATAAAAAGATCAGTTCAAGAGGTCTTTCAGCTATCTGTAGTTTGAAGAAGAGAGAATAAGGAAAGTAGAAAAGATATTATCAAGGAAATAATACAAACAAAAGTCCAAGAACTGATGTGTGTAAGGTTCTACTGAATGCCCAGCACTCTTACAAGATAACTGAAAAGATATTTAAAAAGCAAATATATATATTCAGTTAGATTTTCAATACTTTTCTACTTTTCCAATTAATTTTAAAGAGTTTATATATGTGTGTGATATTTTAAAAAGCATATTTATATACACACAAAGATAGTTGATTTTTAAATTTTTTTTGCTCTTCCAATTAACTTGAAAGAGTATATATGTGTATTTATGTGTCTATTAAAAAACAATATTTATTGCTTGATGAAAGACCAGACAAATTCAGGAGAAAGCTTGTTAATCAGAGAATAGAAAGAGGGAACATACTAATGCTTATTGAGCAACAGGAACTTTTCATATATATATATATACACACATATATATGTATATATATTTTATTTTACCTTCTCAAAAACTCTGCGAGGCAGGTATTATTATCATCATTTTAGAAACATTAACACATATATGGTTAATAATCTCCTGGGAGCTTAAATTCAGGTCTATATGATTCCAAACCACTTTCTTGTCCTACTTTAGCAAAAGCCAAGACTTGAGAAGTGCCTTAAGAATGGTTAGAAGTAAGTACTATTTAAGTAATTGCGGATATTATTTAGCATAACTTAAGCTATTTCATATATAAGAGGAAAAAAGGAATTTCTTTCAGTCATCCATTTATTTAACAAATACTTATTGAATTTCTACTTGATGCCAGGCACAGAGATGATAGGATTCAACTCTGCTCAAGACACAGCCCTTGCACCTAGGGTGCTTCCAGCACTGGGGGTTAGGGAGAGAGAAACCAGGCCGTGGGGGGACAGTGTGGTAAGTATTGTGATTGGGGGAGTATGTGTACAGAAGTGCACCCAGGACAGATACCTAAAGGAAGCCTTCGAGAACAACTCGCTGATACAGGAAGGATGAGTATGTGTTAGCCAGATGAGTGGAGGTGAGGAGCAGAGGTGGGGGGTGGAGAAGGGGGTGGGTGATGAAAGTATTCTAGGCAGAGGTATCTAGCTGCTTGGAGGTAACTGATTTGCAGAAGTGCCAAACGGCCTGACATGTTGCCTAATACTTGTTGGAACATGGGTGGGTAGGCAGAGAAGCAGTTAGTGGATGGAAAAATAATTGGGGAACATAATCCAGTAATTACTGTAGGAGCAAGAGATGAGAGTTATTGACCCAGAAATTCCCTGTAAAAGGGCTTTCTCTGTCTTTTCAATTCCCAGAGAAAGATTGTGCTGATGTCAGAGGGAAAATGTGTGCTTTTATCCCTCATATCTAAGTAGGTCAGTATTTGCTAACACTCAAGGAGTCTGCATTATTTCCTCGTCGGCTAGAACATTGTGCTAATGAGGAGTGGGTCATAGGTTTAATCCCCTTATGGGCCTCTTAGCTTTGCTCTGTTCTGTAGCCATGGACAGCACCCCTCACCCCAGGCTGTGCTTTCTCAAATGCCAGGCGCTGGCAGGAGAAGCCTGGTAAGACCTTTTGGAGAGATTAGAAAAAACTCATCACCACTCAGGGCCTCAGAGGGGGCACAGCTTCCAGTGAATATTCCACTGACAGTGCATAATCAATGTAACTGTGGTTTTCTAAGAATGTGGAAAGCATTTAGTGTTACTCCCACTAAATCTCTAACCTCAGCTCCTGTGGAAAATTTGCAGCTAAAGAGCTGCAATCAGCTAATATTCTCCTCTTCTCTTCCCTCTTCAGAGTAAACTAAGAATATTTGTTAAACGTCTAGTGAATTGGGGGTCCTATGATGCTGTAACAAGAGGATCAAAGATATAATCCCTCATGCATAGAAGTTTAAGCCTAAATACCACTAGATTTATTCAGCAATGACTTTAGAGTACAATCCATAGATCCAGCTCTGTGCCAGGCAACTAGGAGAAAAGATGCACTAAGTAACGTTTATTGAATATGTCTTGTGTGCCAAGCACGTAGCTAAGTACTTTACAATGATTATTTCATTTAGTGCTCAAAAATAGCATGTCAAAACTCAAGCGGGTCAAGTCCTCCCCCACCTGTTACCTTCCTCTTTCTTGGGAGAGGAGGTGATAAATACGAAAATGTGTGGCCTTAGAAAAAAACAACTATGGTTAGAAATTCTCTCAGAAGAAATTTACAGGCAGAGAGGTCTGAATAATTACAACTATAACTAATATTTATTGTATACTTTCTAAGTGATAGGCATTTTTCTGAGCACTTCATATCATTCAAACCCTTAAATCCTCAACCCCAATTCTATGAAGATAGGTTCTATTATTATTGATGTTTTGTATATGAAGAAATTGATGCAAAGAAGGACAAAGAAGTAAACCTGTTCAAGTTCACATAAGAATTAAGTGACTTCTTCTTAGTGTCAGGTTATAACCCAGGCATTACCTTAGTTATATTGAGCATGTTTTATTGTGCTGATTTCCCATTTACATATATTCTTCGGTGATGTATCTATTCAAATCTTTTTTCCCTTCTTACTATTGAGTTGTAGAGGTTTTTTAAAAGAAATTTTTATTCTGGATATAATTAATTTATCAGAAAAATAATTTCCAGATATTTTTTCCAAGTTTTTTTAGTGTCCTTGAAAGACAAAACTTTTAAACTTTGTTGAAGGCCAATTAATCAAATTTTTCTTTTATTGTTCATGCTTTTCTTTGTGGCCTAGCTAAGAAATCTGTCTATATCAAGATCACAAAGATTTCCTTTTATTTTTCTTCTTGGAATTTTATAGTTTTTGGTCTTATGTTTAGGTCTGTGTTTCATTTTGAGTTAATTTTGTATAAGATGTGAGAAAAAGGTTAAAGTTCTTTTTGTCCCACATAGATATCCAGTTTTTCCAGCACCATGTGTTAGAAAGACTGTCCTTTCCCCATTGAATTACCTTGGCAGCTTTGTTGACAGTCGATTGACCATAACTTCTGTTAGTAATATTTTATAATTTTTGGTATATTCATCTTTCATATTTTAATTTATCTGTAAATATTTCTCAAGTGTGTGGGATAACATTTTTATTTCAGTTGCCAAATAATTTTTTTGCTAGGATATAGAAACACAATGGATTTTTCTTCACCGTGACCACCTTCAAATTGCTTGGCATCTCTATTGAAAAACAATTGCCAAGGCAAAAAATTAAAAAAAAATCACTTGCCAATATATATGTGAGTCTAGATCTGAATCTCCATTCTGTTCCATTAATCAAAATGTCTATTCTTACACCAGTACCAAACTGCCTTTATTGTTAGAGTTTTATAGTAAATTTTGAAATCAGGTTGGGTAAGACTTCAAACTTTGTTCCCTTTAAAAAAAATTGCTTTTGTTATTCTAGACCGTTTGTTTTTCCATATAAAGTTTAGATCAGTATGCAAATTTCTGCAACAGATCCTTGCTGAAATATTTTGACTGGAATTGCCTTGAATCTATATATCATGTAGGCCAGAATTGTCATTTTTAATAATCCATTATCTGATTTGCCTCCATTTATTTGGATGTATTTTCTTATTATTCTTCTAACTTCTGTAGGACCTGTGGTGATAATGCCATTTGGATTCCTGATACTGGCAATGTGTGTTCTTTTTCTTTCCTTTTCTTCTCTTTTCTTTCTTTTCCTTCCTTCCTTCTTTCTCTCTTTCCCTCCCTCTCTCCTTCCTCCTTTCCTCACTTTATCCCTTCCTTCTTTCCTTCCTTCCATCCATCTAGCTAGATGTTTGACAATTTTACTGATGTTTTAACAGACAGCTTCTGACATTGTAAATTTTCTGTAATGTCTGTTTCTATTTTATTGATTTCTACTCTTATCTTTCTTTTCTTCTATTTATTTTGCTCTTTTTTTCTAGCTTCCTAGGGTAAAAACTTGGTTCACTGATTTTATTTTATTTTTTTATTAATTTGTATTGGGGTATAATTGATTTACAATGTTGTATTAGTTTCAGGTGTACAGCAAAGTGAATCTGTCATATGTATACATATATCAACTCTTTTTCTTTTTTTTTAGATTTATTTCCCATATAGGCCGCTACAGAATATTGAGTAGAGTTCTCTATGTTATACAGTAGGTCCTTATTAGTTATCTATTTTATATATAGTAGTGTGTATGTATCAAACCAATCTTCCAATTTATCCCTCCCCCCTTTCCCCCCAGTAATCATAAGTTTATTTTTTACATCTGTAACTCTGTTTCTGTTTTGTAGATAAGTTCATTTGTAGCCTTTTTTTAGATTCCACATATAAGCAATATCATATGATATTTGTCTTTCTTTATCTGACTTACTTCACTCAGTATGAGAATCTCTAGGTCCATCCAAGTTGCTGCAAATGGCATTATTTTGTTCTTTTTTTATGGCTGAGAAATATTCCATTGTATATATGTACCACACCTTCTTTATCCATGTACCACATATTCTTTATCCATTCCTCCATTGACGGACATTTAGGTTGCTTCCATGTTCTGGCTATTGTAAATAGTGCTGCAATGAATATTGAGGTGCATGTATCTTTTTGAATTAGGAATTTCTCTGAATATATGCCCAGGAGTGGGATTACTGGATCTTATGGAAGTTTTATTTTCAGTTTTTAAAGGAACCTCCATACTGTTTACCATAGTGGCTGTACCAGTTTGCATTCCCACCAACAGTGTAGGAGAGTTCCCTTTTCTCCACACCCTCTCCAGCATTTATTGTTTGTAGATTTTTTGATGATGGCCATTCTGACCAGTGTGAGGTTATATCTCATTGTAGTTTTGATTTGCATTTCTCTAATAATTAGTGATGTTGAGCATCTATTCATGTGCTTTTTAACCATCTGTATGTCTTCTTTGGAGAAATGGCTATTTAGATCTTCCACCCCTTTTTTGATAGTGTTTTTTTGAACTACATGAGCTGCTTGTATATTTTGGAGATTAATACCTTGTCAGTTGCTTCATTTGCAAATATTTTTCTCCCATTTTGAGGGTTGTCTTTTCATCTTGTTTAAGGTTTCCTTTGCTGTGCAAAAGCTTTTAAGTTTCATTAGGTCCCATTTGTTTATTTTTGTTTTTATTTTCATTACTCTAGGAGGTGGATCGAAAAAGATCTTGCTGTGATTTATGTCAGAGAGTGTTCTGCCTATGTTTTCTTCTAAAAGTTATACAGTATCTGGCCTTACATTTAGGTCTTTAATCCATCTTGTGTTTATTTTTGTTCATGGTGTTAGGCAGTGTTCTAGTTTCATTCTTTTACATGTAGCTGTCCAGTTTTCTCAGCACCACTTATTCCAGAGACAGTCTTTCCTCCATTGTATATTCTTGTCTCCTCTGTCATAGATTAGGTGACCATAAGTGCATGGGCTTATCTTTGGACTTTCTATCCTGTTCCATTGGTCTGTATGTCTGTTTTTATGCCAGTACCATACTATTTTGATGACTGTAGCTTTGTAGTACAGTAAGTCCCCTACATATGAACCTTCAAGTTACAAACTTTCAAAGATGCAAACATAAATTCGCATGTCCAATCACATAAGTTAGTTCACATGTCTGACATGAACTACTGTACTTTTCAAGGTACTGTACTATAACATTAAGATGTTTTCTTTATTTAAAAAATTTTTTTAACATCTTTATTGGAGTATAATTGCTTTACAGTGTTGTATTAGTTTCTGCTGTATAACAAAGTGATTCAGCTATACGCATACGTATAACCCCATATACACTTCCTCTTGCATTTCCCTCCCACCTTCCTTATCTCACCCCTCCAGGTGTTCTCAAAGGACCGAGCTGATCTCCCTGTGCCATGCAGCTTCTTCCCACCACCTATCTATTTTAGATTTGGTAGCGTATATATGTCAGTGTTACTCTCTCACTTCGTCCCAGCTAACACTTCCCCCTCCCCATGTCCTCAAGTCCACTGCCTACATCTGTGTCTTTTTGCCTGTCCTGTCCCTAGGTTCATCAGAATCATTTCTTTTTTTTGGCAGAAACAGCAGATTTTTATTTTATTTTTTTAGCATCTTTATTGGAGTATAATTGCTTTACGATGGTGTGTTAGTTTCCTCTGTATAACAAAGTGAATCAGCTATACATATACATATGTCCCCATATCTCCTACCTTTGCATCTCCCTCCCATCCTCCCTATTCCACCCCTCTAGTTGGACACAAAGCACCAAGCTGATCTCCCTGTGCTATGCAGCTGCTTCCCACTAGCCATCTATTTTACATTTGATAGTGTATATATGTCCATGCCACTCTCTTACTTCATCCCAGCTTACCCTTTCCCATCCCCGTGTCCTCAAGTCCATTCTCTATGTCTGTGTCTTTATTCCTGTCCTGCCCCTAGATTCCTCAGAACAATTTTTTTCCTTTTTTTAGATTCCATATATATGTGTTAAACATATGGTATTTATTTTTCTCTTTCTGACTTACTTCACTCTGTATGAAAGACACTAGGTCCATCCACCTCACTACAAATAACTCAATTTTATTTCTTTTTATGGCTGAGTAATATTCAATTGTATATTTGTGCCACATCTTCTTTAACCATTCATCTATTGAAGGACACTTAGGTTGCTTCCAGGTCCTGGCTATTGTAAATAGTGCTGCAATGAACATTGTGGTACATGACACTTCTTGAATTATGGTTTTCTCAGGGTATATGCCCAGTAGTGGGATTGCTGGGTCATATGGTAGTTCTATTTTTAGTTTTTTATGGAACCTCCACACTGCTGTCCATAGTGGCTGTATCAATTTCCATTCCCACCAACAGTGCAAGAGGGTTCCCTTTTCTCCACACCTCTCCAGCATTTATTGTTCGTAGTTTTTTTCAGGATGACCATTCTGACCGTTGTGAGGTGATACCTCATTGTCGTTTTGATTTGCATTTCTCTAATAATTAGTGATGTTGAGCATCCTTTCATGTGTTTGTTGACCATCTTTATATCTTCTTTGGAGAAATGTCTATTTAGGTCTTCTGCCCATTTTTGGATTGGGTTATCTGTTTTTTTGATATTGAGCTGTATGAGCTGCTTGTACCTTTTGGAGATTAATCCTTTGTCATTTGCTCCGTTTGCAAATATTTTCTCCCATTCTGAGGGTTGTCTTTTCATCTTGTTTATGGTTTCCTTTGCTGTGCAAAAGCTTTTAAGTTTCATTAGGTCCCATTTGTTTATTTTTGTTTTTATTTCCATTCCTCTAGGAGGTGGGTCAAAAAGGATCTTGCTGTGATTTATGTCATAGAATGTTCTGCCTATGTTTGCCTCTAAGAGTTTGATAGTGTCTGACCTTACATTTAGGTCTTTAATCCATTTTGAGTTTATTTTTGTTCATGGTGTTAGGAAGTGTTCTAGTTTCATTCTTTTACATGTAGCTGTCCAGTTTTCCCAGCACCACTTATTAAAGAGGCTGTCTTTTCTTCATGGTATACTGTTGTCTCCTTTAGCAAAGATAAGGTGATCCTATGTCCGTGGTTTATCTCTGGGCTTTCTATCCTGTTCCATTGATCTATATTCCTGTTTTTGTGCCAGTACCATATTGTCTTGATTACTCTAGCTTTGTAGTATAGTCTGAAGTGGGAGCCAGATTCCTCCAGCTCCGTTTTTCTTTCTCAAGATTGTATTGGCTATCTGGGGTCTTTTGTGTTTCCATATAAATTGTGAAATTTTTTTTCTAGTTCTGTGAAAAATGCCATTGGTAGTTTCATAGGTATTGCACTGAATCTGTAGATAGTTTTGTGTAGTCTAGTCATTTTCACAATGTTGATTCTTCCAATCCAAAAACATAGTATATCTCTCCATCTGTTTGTATCATCTGAGTTTATTCATCAGTGTCTTATAATTTTCTGCATACAGGTCTTTTGTCTCCTTAGGTAGGTTTATTCCTGGGTATTTTATTCTTTTTGTTGCAATGGTAAATGGGAGTGTTTCCTTAATTTCCTTTTGGAGTTTTTATCATTAGTGTATAGGAATGCAAGAGATTTCTGTGCATTAATTTTGTATTGTGCTACTTTACCAAATTCATTGATTAGCTCTAGTAGTTTTCTGGTAGCATCTTTAGGATTCTCTATGTATAGTAGCATGTCATCTGCAAACAGTGACAGCTTTACTTCTTCTTTTCCAATTTAGCTTCCTTTTATTTCTTTTGCTTCTCTGATTGCTGTGGCTAAAACTTCCATAGCTATGTAGAATAATAGTGGTGAGAGTGGGCAACCTTGTCTTTTTCCTGATCTTAGTGGAAATGGTTTCAGTTTTTCACTACTGAGAACGATGTTGGCTGTGGGTTTGTCATATATGGCCTTTATTATGTTGAGGTAAGTTCCCTCTATGCCTACTTTCTGGAGGGTTTTTATTATAAATGGGTGTTGAATTTTGTTGAAAGCTCTTTCTGCATCTATTGAAATTATCATACGGTTTTTATCCTTCAGTTTGTTTTTATGGTGTATCACATTGATTGGTTTGCATATATTGAAGAATCCTTGCATTCCTGGGATAAACCCCACTTGATCATGGTGTATGATCCTTTTAATGTGCTGTTGGATTCTGTTTGCTAATATTTTGTTGAGGATTTTTGCTTCTATGTTCATCAGAGATACTGACCTGTAGTTTTCTTTTTTGGTGACATCTTTGTCTATTTTGGTATCAGGGTGATGGTGGCCTCGTAGAATGAGTTGGGAGTGTTCCTCCCTCTGCTATATTTTTGAAGAGTTTGGGAAGGATAGGTGTTATCTCTTCTCTATATGTTTTATAAAATTCGCCTGTGAAGCCATCTGTTCCTGGGCTTTTGTTTGTAGGAAGATTTTTAATCACAGTCTCAATTTCAGTGCTTGTGATTGGTCTGTTCATATTTTCTATTTCTTCCTGGTTCAGTCTCGGAAGGTTGTGCTTTTCTAAGAATTTGTCCATTTCTTCCAGGTTGTCCATTTTATTGGCATACAGTTGCTTGTAGTAATCTCTCATGATCCTTTGTATTTCTGCAGTGTCAGCTGTTGCTTTTCCTTTTTAATTTCTAATTCTATTGATTTGAGTCTTCCTTTTTTTCTTGGTGAGTCTGGCTAATGGTTTATCAATTTTTTGTATCTTCTCAAAGAACCAGCTTTTAGTGTTATTGGTCTTTGATATTGTTTCCTTCATTTCTTTTGCATTTATTTCTGATCTGATCTTTATGATTTCTTCCCTTCTGCTAACTCTGGGGTTTTTTTTGTTCTTTTTTCTCTAATTGCTTTAGGTGTAAGTTTAGGTTTTTTATTTGAGATGTTTCTTGTTTCTTGAGGTAAGATTGTATTGTTATAAACTTCCCTCTTAGAGCTGCTTTTGCGGCATCCCATAGGTTTTGGGCCATCGTGTTTTCATTGTCATTTGTTTGTAGGTATTTTTTGATTTCCTCCTTGATTTCTTCAGTGATTTCTTGGTTATTAAGTAGTGTATTGTTTAGCCTCCATCTGTTTGTATTTTTTACAGATTTTTTCCTGTAATTGACATCTAGTCTCCTAGTGTTGTGATCAGAAAAGATAGTTGATACAATTTCAATTTTCTTAAATTTACCAAGGCTTGATTTGTGACTCAAGATATGATCTATCCTGGAGAATGTTCCATGAGCACTTGAGAAGAAAGTGTATTGTGTTGGTTTTGGATGGAATGTCCTATAAATATCAATTAAGTCCATCTTGTTTAATGTATCATTTAAAGCTTGTGTGTCATTATTTATTTTCATTTTGGATGATCTGTCCATTGGTGAAAGTGGGGCGTTAAAGTCCCCTACTATGATTGTGTTACATTGTGTTACTATGATTGTGTTATCCCCTTTTATGTCTGGTAACATTTGCCTTATGTATTGAGGTGCTCCTATGTTGGGTGCATAAATATTTACAATTGTTATATCTTCTTCCTGGATTGATCCCTTGATCATTATGTAGTCTCCTTCTTTGTGTCTTGTCATTGCCTTTATTTTAAATTCTGATATGAGAATTGCTACTCCAGCTTTCTTTTGATTTCCATTTGCATGGAATATTTTTTCCATCCCTTCACTTTCAGTCTGTATATGTCCCTAGGTCTGAAGTGGGTCTCTTGTAGACAGCATATGTATGGGTCTTGTTTTTTCATCCATTCAGCCAGTCTATGTCTTTTGGTGGGAGCATTTAATCCATTTACATTGAAGGCAATTATCTATATATAAGCTCCTATTACCATTTTCTTAATTTTGGGGGTTTGTTTTTGTAGGTCTTTTCCTTCTCTTGTGTTTCCTGCCTAGAGAAGTTCCTGTAGCATTTGTTGTAAAGCTGGTTTGGTGGTGTTGAATTCTCTTAACTTTTGCTTATCTGTAAAGGTTTTAATTTCTCCATAGACTCTGAATGAGATCTTTGTTGGGTAGAGTAATCTTGGTTGTAGGTTTTTCCCTTTCATCACTTTAAATATGTCCTGCCAGTCCCTTCTGGGTTGCAGAGTTTCTGCTGAAAAATCAGCTGTTAACCTTATGGGGATTCCCTTGTATGTTATTTGTTGCTTTTCCCTTGCTGCTTTTAATATTTTTTCGTTGTATTTAATTTTTGATAGTTTGATTAATATGTGTCTCGGCATGTTTCTCTTTGGGTTTATCCTGTATGGTACTCTCTGTGCTTCCTGGACTTGATTGACTATTTCCTTTCCCACTTTAGGGAAGTTTTCAACTATAATCTCTTAAGATATTTTCTCAGACCCTTTCTCTTTCTGTTCTTCTTCTGGGACCCCTATAATTCGAATAGTGGTGCTTTTAATGTTGTCCCAGAGGTCTCTGAGACTGTCCTCAATTCTTTTCATTCTTTTTAAAATTCTGCTCCCTGGCAGTTATTTCCACCATTTTATCTTCCAGCTCAGTTATCCATTTGTCTGCCTCAGTTATTCGGTTATTGATTTCTTCTAGAGTATTTTTAATTTCAGTAATTGTGTTGTTCATCACTGTTTGTTTGCTCTTTAGTTCTTTTAGATCCTTGTTAAATGTTTCTTGTATTTTCTTCATTCTTTTTCCGAGATTTTGGATCATGTTTACTATCGTTACTCTGAATTCTTTTTCAGGTAGGTTGCCTATTTCGTCTTCAGTTATTTGGTCTTGTAGGTTTTACCTTGCTCCTTCATCTGTAACATATGTTCTGTCATTTCATTTTTATTTTTTTTGATGGGTGGTGTTGTATTCCTGTTTTACTGGTTGTTTGGCCTGATGTGTCTAGCACTGGAGTTTGCAGGCAGTTAAATAGAGCCTTGTCTTGGTGCTGAGTTGAGGACCTCCGGGAGGCCTCACTCCAACTGATATTCCCTGCGGTCTGAGGTTCTCTGTTAGCCCAGCAGTTTGGACTTGGAGCTCCCACCACAAGAGCTGGGCCTGACCTCGGCCTGGGAACCAAGATTCCGCAAGCTGGTTGCTGGGGTTTCCTCCCATCCCCTTAGGTGTTCATGGTCCTCCTCCGGTGCCTGGTAGGTGCCCTAGTTGTGAGGAGATGCAAATTCCGTGTCATCCTAGTATGCCATCTTGACTCCTGTATTTGTTTTTTTTTTAATGTATTATTTGTGTGAAAAGTATTGTAAACTATTATAGTACAGTGCTATATAGCCGACTGTGTTAGTTGGGTACCTAGGCTAACTTTTCGGACTTAGCGAACAAATTGAACACACTCTCAGAATGGAACTCATTTGTATGTAGGGGACTTACTGTATAGTCTGAAGTCAGGGAGTGTGATTCCTCCAGCTCCTTTTCATTTCTCAAGATTGCTTTGACTATTCAGGGTCTTTTGTGTTTCCATACAAATTGTAAAAATTTTTGTTCTAATTCTGTGAAAAATGCCATTGGTAATTTGAAAGGGATTGCACTGAACCTGTAGCTTGCTTTGGGTAGTATAGTTATATTCACAATATTGATTCTTCCAATCAAACATGGTATATCTCTCCATCTTTCTCATCTTTTATTTCCTTCATCAGCATCTTATAGTTTTCTGAGTACAGGTCTTTTGCCTTCTTAGGAAGGTTTATTCCTAGGTATTTTATTCTTTTTGATGTGATAGTAAATAGGATTATTTCCTTAATCTCTCTTTCCTACCTTTCATTATTAGTGTATAGGAATGCAAGAGATTTTTGCGTATTAATTTTGTATCCTGCATCTTTACCAAATTCATTGATAAGCTCTAGTAGTTTTCTTGTGGCATCTTTAGGATTTCCTATGTATAGTATCACATCATCTGCAAACTGTGAGAGTTTTACTTTTTCTTTTCCAATTTGGATTCCTTTTATTTCTTTTTCTTCTCTGATAGCCATGGCTAGGACTTCTAAAACTGTGTTGAATAAAAGTGGTGAGAGTGGACATCCTTGTCTTGTTCCTGATCTTAGAGGAAATGCTTTCAGCTTTTCAACATTGAGTATGATGCTAGCTGTAGGTTTGTCGTATATGGTCTTCATTATGTTGAGGTAGTTTCTCTCTAAGCCCACTTTCTGAAGAGTTTTTATCATAAATGGGTGTTTAACTTTGTCAAAAGCTTTTTCTGCATCTACTGAGATGATCATATGGTTTTTATTCTTCAGTATGTTAGTGTGGTGTATCACATTGACTGATTTGCGTGTATTGAAGAATCCTTGCATCCCTGGGTTAAATCCTACTTGATCATGGTGTATGATCCTTTTAATGTGTTGTTGGATTCAGTTTGCTGGTATTTTGTTGAGTATTTTTGCATCTATCTTTATCAGTGTTATTGGCCTGCAATTTTCTGAGTTCACTGATTTTAGATATTGTATTCTAATACAAGCATTTAAAGTTATTCGTTTTCTTCCACATAGTGCTTTAACTGCATCCCACAAATTTTGATGTGTTTTATTTTTATTGCCATTCAATTAAAAATATTTGATAATTTCCCTTGTGATTTTGTCTTTGTCCTATGAATGATTTTGAACTGTATGGTTTAATTTCCAGTTATTTGGGGTTTCCTAGATGTCTTATTACTATTGTTTTCCTATTCAACTCTGTTGTAGTTTGTAATGGCTAATTTTGCATGTCAACTTGGCTACACCACCCTACCCAGATTTTGGTCAAACGTCAGTCTAGACATTGCTATAAAGGTATCTTTTAGATGTTATTACCATTTAAATTAGAAAACTCTGAGTAAAGCAGATTACCCTCCTAATGTGGGTAGAACTTATCTAAATATTTGAAGGTCTTGAGAGAAAAGAGGTCCCCTGAGTAAGAAGGATTCTGCCTCCAGAAAGTCTTCAAACTTGACGCTGTAACTTTAACTCTTCCCTGTTCTCCAGCCTGCTGTCTGTCCTGTAGATTCTGGATTTGCCAGCCTCCACAATCATGTGAACCAATTCCTCAAAATCTCTCTCTCTCTCTAGATAGTGAGCTAGCTAGCTAGCTAGCTACATGTATATGTATATGTTTATAGATGGGCATATATCTATATATAGATATAGATATAGATATAGATACACACATTCTATCAGTTTTTTTCCTCTGGAGAATTCTAATACATAAGTAGAAAACACACTCTTTTTAATTTTAATCCTTATTATATTTATTGAGATTTGTTTTATGGCCCCAAATAAGACCTATCTTGGTTAATGTACCATGTACTCCTGAAATGCTGTTTCTATAAATGGTGAAATATAATTCAGCTGTTGCTTGATGTAGTGGCTTATAAATGTTAACTTGGTGGAGGTAGTTTACAGTGATGTTCACATCTTCTTGATTGTTACAGATTATTTTGTCTAGTTGGTATAAGAATTTCTTTGACAGGGTGTTAACAATATCTTATTGTGATTGTGTAGCTGTCTAAATCCCCTCAAATTCTTTCAAGTATTGCCTCACATATTTTGAGATTCCATTATTAGGTGTGTACTTTTTATACTTTTTGTGTCATCCTCATGACTAATCCTTTTAATCATTTTGAAATATCTCTTTATTTCTAGTAATACTCTTTGCCTTAAACTCTGTGGTATATGACATTAATGTAGCCACTCCAAGCTTGGTATGTTTGTGGGTCGTGTGATATATATTTCTCCATCCATTTACTTTCTACCTATCTGTGCCTTTATATTTTAAATGTGTCTGTTGTAAGAAGCATGTAGTGAGTCTCAGTTCTTTATGAACTCTGTCATAAGTAGACTTCTTACACCATTAACATTTAATATGTTTTTATGTGGTTTAGTTTAAGTCTACCATTGTACCTTTTTTTCTGTTTGTCACTTCATTTTTTGTTCCTCTGTTCCATGTTTTCTTCCTTCTCTTGGGTTATTTAATGTTTTTTTTTTCTTTACTATTTTTTATTAATTTATATCTTGGCTTTTAGACTTTTTTCAAGTGTAAATTTTTAGTGGTTGCTCTAGGGATTTACATACCTAAACTTTCACATCTGCTTAGAGTTAATATTTTATTATATCATATAAAGTATAGAAACTTGGCAATCATATATGTCCCTTTATATCCCCCCACTGTTCTTCATGTTACAGTGGTCATATGTATTACTTCTACATGTATTGAACACTCCACAGACAATGTTATAGCTTTTGCTTTAAACAGCCATATGTATTTTGAAGGACTAAAGAGGAAAACAGTCTTTTTTTAAAGACTATTTTTTAAAGCAGTTTTAGGTTCACAGAAAATTGAGGGGAAGGTACAGATCTTCCCCATATACCTCCTGCCCCCACGTGTACAGCCTCCCCCATTACCAACATCCACCATCAGAGTGGTACATTTATTAAAACCGATGAACATACATTGATACATCCTAGTCACCCAAAGTCCATAGGTTACATCGCAGTTCACTCTTGGTGTTATATATTCGATGGGTGTAGACAATCCATCTTTATTGTATCATACAGAGTGTTTTCACTGCCCTCAAAATCCTCTTTCCTCCATCTATTCATCCTTCCTTTCTCAACCTGGACCTTTCTACTGTCTCTATAGTTTTGCCTTTTCTAGGATGTCCTCTAGTTGGAATCATTTAGTATGTAGGCTTTTCAGATTTCCTTCTTTCACTTGGTAACATGCATGTAAGTTTCTTCCATGTCCTTTCATGGCTTGATAGCCCATTGTTTTTTAACACTGACTCATATTCCATTGTTTGTATGTACCACGATTTATTTATCTATTAACTTACTGAAGGATATCTTATTTGCTTCCAACTTTTGGCAATTATGAATAAAGCTGCTATAAACATCCAGGTGCAGGTTTTTATATGGACGTTAGTTTTCAGCTCCTTTGGGTAATTATCAAGGAATGCAATTGCTGGATTGCATGGTAAAAGTATGTTTAATTTCGTAAGAAATTACCACACTATCTTCCAAAGTGTCAGTATCATTCCACATTCCCACAGCAATATGTGAAAGTTTCTATTGCTCTACACCCTCACCAGCATTTGATGTTGCCAGCGTTCTGGATTTTGGCCATTCTAATAGGTACGTTGTGGTTATCTCATTGTTGTTTTAATTTGCATTTTCCTGATGACATATGGTGTAGAGCATCTTTTCATATGCTTATTTGTCATCTATCTTCTTTGGTGAGGTTTCTGTTAAAATCTGGTCCATTTTTCATTCGAGTTGTTTCTTATTGTTGAGTTTCAAGAGTTCTTTGTATATTTTGGATAACAGATGTATTTTTTGCAAATATTTTCCCTCAGTCTGTGTCTTCCCTTCTCATTTGCTTGACATTGTCTTTCACAGATCAGAAGTTTTAAATTTTAATGAAGTCCAGCTTATCAATTTTTTCTTGGATGATGCCTTTGATGTTTTATCTAAAAAGTCATTGCTATATCTAAGGTCATCTAGGTTTTCTCTTATGCTATTTTTTTGGGCAGGTGTAAGATCTATGTCTGGATTCATTTTTTTGCATGTGGATATCCAGTTGTTCCAGCACCAGCTGTTGAAGACTGTCTTTGCTCCATTGTATTGTCTTTGCTCCTTTGTCAAAGATCAGTTTACTACATTACATGGGTCTATTTTTTGGGCTCTTTGTTCTGTTCCAATGACATATTTGTCTATTCTTTCTCCAGTATCACACTGTCTTGATTACTATAGCTTTATAGTAAGTCTTGAAGTAGGGTAGTGTCTGTCCTCCAACTTTGTTCTTTTCCTTCAATATTGTGTTGGCTATTCTGGGTCTTTTGCGTCTCCATAAAAACTTTAGAATCAGTTTGTCAATATCCACAAAATAACTTTCTGGGATTTGGATTGTAATTGCATTGAATCTATAGATCAAGTCGGGAAGACCTAACATCTTGACAATATTGAGTCTTCCTTATCCTTACACATGGAATAGCTCTCCATTCATTTAGTTCTTGATTTCATTCATCAGATTTTTGTAGTCCTTTATATAGATCTTAAACACATTTTGTTAGATTTATACCTAAGTATTTCATATTTTGGGGTGTTTGCATTAATATTAAATGATACTGTGTTTGTTATTTCAAATTTCACTTGTTCATTGCTTGTGTATTGAAAAGTGATTGACTTGTATATTAACCCTATATCCTGCAACCTTGCTATAATATCTTATTAGTTCCAGAGGTTTTTGTTTGTTTGTTCAGTTTTTTTTTTGTCTATTCTTTTGGGTTTTCTACATAGATGATCATGTCATCTGTGAACAAAGACAGTCTTTCCCTGGTACCTGCTTTCTCACCATTAAATATGATGTTAGCTATAAGTTTTTATAGAAATTCTTTATTAAGTTAAGGGAATTCCTCTGTATTCCTGGTTTACTGAGTTTTTGTCATGAATAGGTGTTGGATTTTATCAAGTTTTTCTGTATCTATTGATATGATCATGTAGTTTTTCTTTTTAGTCTGTCTATATAATGGATTACACTATTTGAAAATCAAATGTTGAACCTGCTTTGCATACCTGAGATAAATCTCACTTGGTCATGTCGTATAATTCTTTTTATACATTGTTGGATTTTGTTTGCTAATATTTGTTGAGAATCTTTGCATCTATGCTCATGGAGATATTGATCTGTAGTTTTCTTATTGCATCTTTGTCTGATTTTGGTATTAAGGTAATGGTAATGCTGGGCTCATAGGATGAGTGAGGAAGTATTTCTTCTGCTTCTGTCCTCTGAAATAAATTGTAGAGAATTGGTATAAATTCTTCCTTAAATGTTTAGTAGAATTCACTGTTGAACTCATCTAAGCTGGTGCTGTTTTAGAAGGTTATTAATTATTGATTCAATTTCTCTAATAGGTATGGACTTACTCAGATTGTCTATTTCTTCTTGTGTGAGTTTTGGCAAATTGTGCATTTCAAAGAATTGGTTCGTTTCATGTATGTTATCAAATTATGGGCATAGAGTTGTTCATTATATTCCTTTATTATCATTTGAATGACAATGGGATCTGTAGTGAGATCTAAATAAAATAGATGTCCCTCCTTTCATTTCTGATGTTAGTAACTAGTATCCTCTCTCTTTTTCTTAGTTAGCCTGGTTAGAGATTTATATTATCTTTATATCATATAAAGATTTTATTGATCTTTTCAAACAACCAATTTTTGGTTTCATTGATTTTCTCTTTTGATTTCCTGTTTTCAATTTCATTGATTTCTGCTCTATTTTTATTTCTTTTCATCTGCTTACTTTGGGTTTAATTAGTTCTTCTTTTTCTAGGTTCCTAAGGTGGAAACTTAGATTATTGGTTTTAGATCTTTCTTCCTTTTTAGTATATGCATTCAATGCTATAAATTTCAATCTAAGCACTGCTTTTAATGCATCCCACAAATTTTGATAAGTTGCGTTTTCATTTTCACTTAGTTCAAAATATTTTAAAAGTACTCTTGGGATTTCTTTTTTGAACCAAGCGTCTGTCTCTTCAAATTGTGTGTTCTGCCTTTTGGTATGCCTTGTAATTTTTTCTTGATAGCCGAACATGATGTACCAGGTAAAAAGAACTGCTGTAAATAGGCCTTTCGTACTGGGGTGGTGAGGTGTGGTGAGTAAAGTGTTTTATAGTCCTATGATTAGGTCTCAGTCATTTAGTGAGCCTATGCTTCTGCCCTGTGAACTTCACAAGTGTTTCTCAGTTTTCACTCCCCCATTAGGTAGAACAGGATGGCTAGAGATGGCTGGAGTTAGGTATTTCCCTGCCCCCAAGTCAGTTAGATTCTGGTAATACCCAAGCAGATAAGACACTGGTTAACTACTTTTCCTTGAGGGCAGTCCTTGTTGAGAAAAAGAGTGCTCCAGCTTATTTCAAAGTTGTTCATTTTTCTTTCCTCCTGCCAGAAGCGTGAGGGGATTTTTTTCTGTTATTTAGATTGGTTGGAGGGCTAACTTCAGGCCAGTATTCAATTAAATAAAATTGGATTTAGTGGAAAAAAAAATTTAATTTTTTTTTACTGAGGGAAGCTGACCGAGTACCTGGAAATGAATCTCACAATATTGTGGGGGTGATCCTTACGACTGAGTACTTCTGGAGTGTTTAACTCTCAGACTTCTCCACACTGAACACTGAATTTCCCCCAGCAATTCATCAGTTACAGTTCAGGATTTCCTAATCCAGCACTGGTTCCCATAGCTGTTTCTGCTGGTGGATCTCTGCTCCTGTAAGCCTGTGACTCCCTGTATTTGCCTGTCTGTGTTTCTAATTTAGGGACAGTGGTTTGCCCTGTGTTTTCCACTAACTATGGATCCAAGAAGAGTTGTTGATTTTTCATTCTGTTTAGCTTTTTATTTCTTATTAGGACAGAGTGGTGACTTCCAAGCTCCTTATATATAGAACTGGAAACTAGAAGTTCAAAGCATAGTCTTTTATACATACCCAGATGATTACCATTTCTGACACTCTTCCTTCATTGCTGATGATCCAAGTTTCCCTCCAGTAACATTTTATTTTTTTCAGCTTGAAGAGCTACCTTTAGCATTTTTTTTTAAAGAGTATATCTTCCGGTGACAAATTCTCTCTGTTTTTACTTATGTGAAAATGTCTTCATTTCACCTTCATTTCTGAATAATAGTTTTGCTGAATTTAGAATTCTAGGTTTATGGATTATCTTCCTCCACTACATTAAAGATGTTGGTCCTTTGTTTTCTTGTTCTTCATGAGAATATGCAGTCATTCATATCCTTGTTCCCCTATATATTATGTGTTATTTTTCTCTAGCTGTCTTGAAGTTTTTTCTTTATCTTTGATTTCTGAAAGTTCAATTATGATTTCAAGTACATCAATTATGATGTACCTAGGCATGATTTTCTTTGAATTTATCCTGTTTAGATTTTACCAAGCTTCTAGAATTTGTAAGTTTATGTCTTGAACCAAATTGGGGAAATGTTGTGGGCTGAACTGTGTTCTCCCAGAGGATATACTAAAGCCCTAACCCAGGTACCTGTGAATGTGACCTTAGTTGGAAATAAGATTGATGTAATTAAGGTAAGATGAGGTCATTTGGGTAGGTTCTAATCCAATATGACCGGTTTCCTTATAAGAAGAGAGAAATCTGTATGCAAACGCACAAAGGAAGAGCATCATGTGATGACAGAGGCACAGATTGGAGTGATGCAGTTACAAGCCAAGGAACACCAAGATCTATGACCACCACCAGAAACTAGGAAGAGGCAGGGAAGGATTCTACCCAAAGTCTTAGAGGAGCATGGCCCCACTGACACCTTGATTTTATACTTCTAGCCTCCAGAAGTGTGAGATAATATATTTCTGTTGTTTTAAGCCACCCAGTTTGTAGTACTTTGTTACAGCAGCTCTAGGAAACCAACACAGGAAGTTTTCAGCAATTATTCCTTAATTTTTTTTCTTTCACAAACTCTTTTCCTCTCTTTCTGGGACTCTAATTCTATGTATGTTAGACCATATGACACTGTCCTACAGGTCTTAGAAGTTCTGTTCTTTTAAAATAATTTTTCTCTTTATTTTTCAGATTGTATAGTTTCTATTGATTTGTTTTAAAGTTCACTCTCTTTACTCTGTAATCTCTATTTTGGTATTGAGTCCATGCAGTGTCATTTTATTTCAGAGGCTGTAGTTTTTTGTTCTACAATTTCCATTTGATTATGTTTTGTATAGTTTCTATTTTTCTTCTTAGATTTTCTATCTTTGTATTTATTTCAAGTATATGCACATTAAGCATAGCTATAACAGCTACTTTAAAGTCTTTGTTAATTCCAATTTCTGGGTCATCTCAGTGTTGGTGTTTATTGATTGTCTTTCCCTTAAGTTATATTTTTCTGTTTCTTTGATTGTTGGATATGTTATGAATGTTATATTATGTAGACTCTGGCTTTTATTATATTCCTCTGGAGATCGTTGATAGTTTTGTTTTAGTTGGCAATCAATGCAGTTAGGATCAGACTGTCAGGCCTGTCTCACCTTTGGTGAGTGATATTCAATTCTCAATTCAGTTCTCAAAGCCTTTGCCAGGTTGGTTTCAGTTTGTCCCACACATGCATAGTTCAAGGATTAAACTGAGACTTGTGGAGATGATTCAAATATCAGTTCAATTCTCAAAGTCTTTGCTATGTTGGTTTACTTCTGTCCCACGTATGTGTTGTATAGGAGAGAAGCTGAGACGTGATTTCTTCAGCAGAATTAGGGGACAGCATTCTCCTGACTTCTCCTTTCTCAGATTCTCCCCATTTCACTCTGGCTTGCATAACCTGGTTTCCATAGTTCCTCTGGCCAGAAAGACATTAGGATTCTTTTTAGACTTTTAGTTGCCAATGCTGTGCTGCTTGATGACTGGTCCCCTCAGAGAAAAGAATCAGGAGAAAATAAGAACAGGAAACTCACCACCATGCAAATACTTCTCCAAGTTTCGATTCCCCTTTATAATCTTTCTGCTTTTAGTTTCTTCAACTTTTTATTTTAAAATAATTATGGTTTCACAGGAAGTTGAAAAGATAGTACAGAGAGGTCCCATGTACCTTTCATCCAATTCCCCCCAAAAGTTACATCTTACATAATTATAGTACAATATCAAAGCCAGGAATTTCATATAGGTACAATGTGTGTGTAGAGTTCTGTCATTTTATCAAATGTGTAGGTTCACGTAACCATGACCACAAGATACAGAACCATTCAATCAGCACAAAGATGTCCCTAATGCTACCCCTTCATAGTCACATTCAAGCCCTCCCCCCATCATCCTTAATTAGTGGCAACCATTAATCTGCTTTCCATATCTATAATTTTGTCTCTTCAATAATCTTATATAAATGAATCATACAGCTTGTGAAACTTGGGTTTGATTTTATCACTCAGCATAGTAATCTTGAGATCCATCCAAGCTGTTTCATGTATCAATAATTCATTACTTTTTATTGTTGAATAGTATTCTGTGGTAGGTAAATACATAATTTGTTAAACCAGTCACCTATTGAGGAACGTTTTGATTGTTTCCAGTTTTAGGCTATTACAAATAAAGCTGCTATGAACAATGATATGTGGAGTTTTGTGCAAATATAAGTTTTCATTTCTATGGGATACATGACCTAAAGCTCAATTGCTGGCTCATGTGGTAAGTGTATATTTAGCTTTCTAAGAAATTGCCAAAGTATTTCCCAGATTGGCTGCACCATTTTGCCTTTCCACCAGCAATAAATAAGAGACCCAGTTTTTCCACATCCTTGCCATCATTTTAGCTGTTTTAATAACGGTGAGTGATAGCTCATTGAGGTCTTAATTTGCATTTCCCTGATGACTAGTGATGTTGAACATCTTTTCATGTGCTCATTTGACATCTGCATGTGCTCTTCAGTGAAGTATCTCTTCATGTCCTTTACCCATTTGCTAATTGGATCATCTTTAGTTTGGATAATACTTTACATACTCTAGATTTGTCAGATATGTGCTTTGCAAATATTTTCTTTTCCATTCTGTAGCTTGTATTTCCATCCTTCTAACTGGATCTTTTTCAAAACAAAAGTTTCAAATTTTGATAAAGTCTAATATTTGATTTTATTTTTATGGATTGTGTTTGGGGTATCAAGTCTAGGAAGTCTTTACCAAACCTGAGTCCTGAAGATTTTCTCTTATGTAATTTTCTAAAATTTTACAGTTTAATGTTTTACATTTAAGTCTATAATCTAGTCTGAGTTAATTTTTATATAAGGTGTGAGGCTTATATTGAGGTTCATTTTTTTGCCTATGGATAAAATGCCAATTGGTCTGGCACCATCCATTGAAAATATTACCCTTCCTCCACTGAGTTTTTCCCTATATTTTTATCAAAAATCACTTGGCCTCATTTGTGCGGGAGTTATTTCTGGTTTCCCTATTCTGTTCCACTCATCTATGTGTCTATTCCTCCATCAATATCACACATTCTTGTTACTATAACTATATAATACATCTTGAAACCAAGCAAAGAGATTCTTCCCACTTTATTCTTCTTTTCAGAATTATTTGAACAAATCTAGACTATTTGACTTTTTGTAAATTTTAGAATAATCTTGTTTATATCTACAAAAAATATTGCTGGGATTTTGATAGGAATTGCACTAAACCTGCATGTCAATGTGGGGAAAATTGACACAACTATAGTGAATCTTCTAATACATGAACACAGACTAGTTCTCCATTTATTTGGGTCCTCTTTGATTTCTTTCAGCAATATTTTGTAGTTTTCAGCATAAAAGTCCTGTGTGTCTTTGTTAGATGTTCTCCAACAACCAAATATTTATTTCAGAGTGACTGTATATGCCGTTGTATTTCTAATTTCTGTTTTTACATGCTTGTTTCTATTTCTATAGAAATACAATTGCTTTTTGTATTTTGATCTTTATCCTGCACCCTTGCTGAACTCATTAGTCCTCAAAATTTTTAGTAGGTTCTTTGGGATTTCCTACTTAGACCATCAAGCCATATCATTCTTTCTTCTTTTCTCATGTTCCAAGATTCCTTGTTCTGTAATTTCCATTATGTTCAGATAACTTTCTTAAGCTATTTTTTTAGGATAGATTTGCTGGCGAGAAATTCTGTTAGTTTTCTGCATGCTTTGCTCCAATCTGGTGGGGATGAAAAACCCACATCCCCACTTGGCCCTGTCAGACATCACTGAGTTGGGGAGTTGTGTGACTCTTTATAGCCTGACATGAGTGGAAGTCTAGGCTCTCCATCAAGCCTTTGCTGGCAGAGATGGGGTAGGACCATAGACTTTTCTGTGACATTTGGCTTAAGTAAAAAGGTTATCTAAAAATCTTCTGTTTTCCTTACTTTCCCTATTCCTGATCTTTTGGCCAAAGAATGTAGGCTTTCCTGGGCTTTTTTGTTTGTGTCTCCTGGCTTTCCAGATTGCCACCTTCTCCAATATCCAAACTGGGCTAAATGGGGCAAAAGAAATTCCAAAGAACTTACCACTGTGTAATTCTTTGGGCCCCAGCTTCTCTAGTTGGTCTGCCTTTTTCTGTCCACTTTTCAGAGTCTTCTATATTTGTCTTATATGCAATGTCCAGGGATTTTTCAACGTACTCAGCAGGAAGAATAGGGTAGATATGCCTACTCCATCTTCCCAGAAGCAGAAGAGTTCTTAATTACTTTTGAGAGTTCTTGGGTAGTCGTTTTTTCTCTATTTTCCAGAGTGTATAGTTGTAATCAGTGCAAAGGATTGGTTATAGAGATTTAACACTGCAACAGAGGATTTGGAATTCTCCATTAATTTTTTAAAGAGTTTAAGACACAAAAAAGGGGCATGTTTTATAAATATTAACCAAAATACTTCCCATTTCTGGCATTCTTTACTCCTTTGCGTTACTCCAAATTTCTCTCTGGCTATTTCCTTCTGCCTAGAGAACTTCATTTAACATTTTGCAGAGTGCAGGTCTACTGTTAATAAATTATCTCAGTATTTGTGTCATAAAGTTTTTATTTTGCCTCTGTTTTTGAAAGATATTCCTGGTAGGCTTAGAATTTCAGAATGACAAATTTTTCTTTCACTAGTTTCAAAGATGTGGCTCTATTGTCTCCAGATTATATAGTTTCTGATAAGAAACCTGCTCTCACTCTTATCTTTGTTCTACTCTAAGTAATGTATGTGTATATTTATTCCTCTAAGCGCTTTTGTGATTTTCATGGTGTCACTGGTTTTCAGCAACTTGATTATAATGTACCATGGTGTGAATTTCTTTATGCTTATTTGATTTAGTGTTTGATGACCTTCTTAGATATATGGATTTGTAGTTTTCTTCACATTTGGACTTTTATTATTATTATTTCTTCAAGTGTGTCTCCTTTTCTGGGACCACAATTACATGTATAACATTGTGTGATTGCTTGATACAGGTCCCCAGCTTACTGAGGATCTTTTAACTTATTTCAGGTTCTTTTTCTCTGCATGTTTCATGTAGTATAACTTTTATGGCTTTGTTATCAAATTCACTATTCGTTTTTTTCCTCAGTTTCTAATCTGCTGTTAATCCCATCATCTGGTGTATATTTCATTTCACATACTATATTTTTCATTTCTAGAAATTCTATTTACATTTTCATATATCTACCATTTCTCTACCCATTGTGTTCATGTTTTCCTTTAAATTATTGAGTTTATTTAAGATTCGTAATAGCTCTTTTCAGGTGCTTCCTTAATAATTTGGGTAGATGCTTTACATAAGCCACTAATTAATTTTTATTTAAATGGGCATTTTATTCCTATTTTGCAATTAAGGAAACGAAAGCTCAGAGAGGCAAATTAATTTGCCGAAATCATGTAGTTAATAAGTTGAAAATTACAGCCCAAGATCATCTGATTCCCAACTTCATCCTCATAGTTACTGTGCTATGCCATATTAACTCTCTTAACTGGTTGTTTAAATTTGAACAAGTATTCTACTTTTGTGAACCTCAGTTTCCATGTCTATAAAACTAGAGATCATGAAGATACCTACCTCACAGTATTGTTTATGAAAAGTACTTCTCCTCTGAAGTTATTTTTGCTGCAGCTGGGAGAAAGAACTTGAATGTTATTTCAGAGGACAGCCCAACAAGAGCAGAGCTAAATATGCATTTGGATAGGTGTGCGTGGGGGGAAGACATCTCATTGGAAGGCTCTCATAAATTAGGAAGCATGAGGACATAGGGGCATTCCTTGTAGAGGTCCTTGGATAGGAAATAAAAAGCATTAGTGGGGCTTCCCTGGTGGTGCAGTGGTTAAGAATCTGCCTGCTGATGCAGGGGACACGGTTTCAAGCCCTGGTCCGGGAAGATCCCACATGTCACGGAGCAACTAAGCCCGTGCACCACAACTACTGAGCCTGCGCTCTAGAGCCCACGAGCTACAACTACCGAGCCCACATGCCACAACTGCTGAAGCCCGCTTGCCTAGAGCCCATGCTCCACAACAAGAGAAGCCACTGCAATGAGAAACCTGTACACCACAATGAAGAGTAGCCCCCACTCGCCACAACTAGAGAAAGCCCACGCAGAGCAATGAAAACCCAACGCAGCCAAAAATAAAAAATAAATAAAAATTAAAAAATATATATAGCATCAGCACCCTACTCCTATGGGCACTAATATGCCTGGTACTGCCTGGATATGTCAGAGAAGCTATGGTTTTAATCATTTTTAAAATATGAATTTACCATTTTGACATAGGTATAGTGTGGAAAAGAAAGATTGTTATATATTGGCCATCTTAACCTCTTCCAACAATCCAGGTGGTGATAATGACCAAGATGGCATCTACTGGAAGGAGTTTTTATTGTTTTAGATAAGGATTTCGTCCTAGATTTATATCCCTTCACAGAACCTTCTCTATGGTTGGAGAGCTCGGATTATTTGCCCTGTGTATCCAGGGTACATTAATGAGTTCCATGATAGATATGTTTCTTTTTTCTTTTTTCTTTATGCTCTTTGTTCCTTGAGGTACTACTAAACAGAACTACCCTAGGCAGCAATCTTGAAAATTCATTCAGGGTTCTCTATTTACTTAGTATCAACTCTATATAAGTGTATTGCTATGCACTCTGTACTAGGGATACAGAATTGCATAACATGAAATATCTGCACCTAAGGAATTCACAGACTAGTGGGGAAGATAAAATACAAGTTAAACATGATGTAGTAATAGGTCTAAGCCACAGGGTGTGGGAAAATCCAAAATTGGTTATCCCTTACCCATCTGGCAAAGGGATAGACAAACCAAATTCTGAAAGGATCTTAGGGACGGTGATGCTTGACTGAATTCTGACAGGTGAGGATGAGTTTGTCAAGGGTGGAAGTAACAGCAGGGAAGGAGGTTCTCAGCAGAGGGAGGGGAAACATTTCTGAAGCTTTGCAAGAGTGGTGAGTGTAGTTCCTCTGTTATCTGTAATTTGTTTTGACTGGGGCTCAGGGGAGATAAGACAGGACAGGTAGGCAAGGTGCAGACTGTGAAGAGGCTATTATGTCTCTCGGTCACAAGGGAGTCTGAATGTGAGAGCGTGGGTGAGGAGGTATTAATTCATATCCATGCTGCAAAAACAACTCAAAGTACAAGGCTGGTTGCTGACAAATCAGTTGCCTCAGATTTGTGTCTGATCCCACACGGTGGCTGATGCAGAAATACCGATGACTGACTGGGCCTAAGCTCCCAGACAGTGAGGAAATCTGCTGAGTGGAAGCCTTTGGAGTCTGACTACAGGATAAACAGCTTTGCTCAGAGCTCTACCCTCTGGGTAAACAGTGGCCTTTTTCTGAGGGGAGACAGCTCAGCTGGGGGTGGATTTTGTTGGCTCTCGAGGCAGAAATAGTGCTGCCTGGGCTTGTGCAGGCTCCTGAGTTTGCAGGCAGACCACAGGAAGCTGACAAATCCAAAGAGGCATGAATGTGGTGAAAAGAGCACTGTCAAAGGCTGAGGAAATGTTTAAAACCAAGTGGGGAGTAAGAAGAGGAATGTCCTGTGTGAATACCAACCTTAGCGCAGAGGTCTAGGGCTAGATATTTCCTCCTCAGCTCTGTAACTGCAGCTATCAAGTACCAGGGTTCAAGCTAAGTGCTTTCCTTGCAGAATAATAACAACAACTGACATTTTGAGTGCTTGCTTTGTTGCCATGTATTGTTCTAGGTACATTCCATACCGTTACTTATTTAATTCTTATATCTACCCTATGAAGGAGTTAAAAATACTATTTCATATTACAGATAAGGAAACTGAGTCTCAGAGGTTAGGTTTGCCTAATATCACACACGTAGGAACTAACTAGTGGATCTGGGGTTTGAACCCAGGCAGTGGAACTTCACAAAGCCCATGGTCCTTTTCTCTATAATTCTATGAGACAAGCATCATTATCCCCAATGTATAGATGGGAAAACTGAGGATCAGAATAGTTAAGAAAATAATGGAGCTGGAATGGACCTCAGTCCTTGACTCCAGTTCTTGTGGCCTTCACCACTGCACTCCATTGGGAACATGTCTAGAGCCAGTGTCTGTCTCTATGAGACTCTTGCCTGGTTGGAGCAATGTCTGGACCTGAATTCTATGAGGGAACTGGGCTGTGGGGACGCCCAGCCAGACCCTCTGAGGAGATCATAAAGATGTCTCCCAGAGAGCAGAAGGTGTTAACCATATAATCAGTGTTAGCCAAAAAATCAGCAATGTCCACCAGGCACGGGACCACCACCACAGGCCCTACCTGCCCTGCTCTTACAGCCACCCTCAAAAAAGCAGAGAATTTAAGCCTTTGAAAGAGAATTAGGGGAAATATTCCAGACCCAGGCATGGACCACAGTCTCCTCCACTCTCCAAGGAGCTGGAGTAGGAAAGGATGTGGAAGAGCCGGCCCCCTTCCTAGTCTAATCCCTCAAGCTGTGCAAGAGATGTGGGGAAGAGATAGTGAGTAAATTAGTTTGAGTTGGGAATTTTAAATTGGACGACATAGACTTTTTATTAAAAAACAAAAGAACAATTATGTACCCTGGGAAGTTTTGGAATCTGCTCAAGGCATCATTAAAGGAAAGGAAAGGAAGAATCCAGGGAGCACAGGCAGTGATAGAAAGATATAAAACTGTTTTATGAGACTGTTCAATAGACCAGATACATCAGTAATCTACCAGCTCGGGCATTCCAGCTCAGGCTGCCCTTCCCATCAATATTTTACTCCTCATTTAACTTCTTTCAAACTTAGAAGACCCCTAATTCCAATCCCAATGCTTGCTACCATAGCAATGCTCTTTCAACTCATGGTTGGAAGCTGACAGTTGTTATTTCTCTAGGACTCATACTATGTTCCCCTCCCAAGCCAGATACTGAAGCCACCTAAGGCCAAGGTACAGTGGTTGTGCAAAGTTCAGATCAAGTTTTATTTATTTATTTATTTGTTATTATTTTTTAACATCTTTATTGGAGTATAATTGCTTTACAATGGTGTGTTAGTTTCTGCTTTATAATAAAGTGAATCAGCTATACGTATACATATATCCCCATATCTCCTCCCTCTTGCATCTCCCTCCCACCCTCCCTATCCCACCCCTCTAGGTGGTCACAAAGCATTGAGCTGATCTCCCTGTGCTATGCGCCTGCTTCCCACTAGCTATCTATTTTACATTTGGTAGTGTATATATGTCCATGCCACTCTCTCACTTTGTCCCAGCTTACTCTTCCCCCTCCCCGTGTCCTCAAGTCCATTCTCTACCTTTGCGTCTTTATTCCTGTCCTGCCCCTAGGTTCTTCAGAACCTTTTTTTTTTTTTTTTTTTTTTAGATTCCATATATATGTTTTAGCATACGGTATTTGTTTTTCTCTTTCTGACTTACTTCACTCTGTATGACAGATTCTAGGTCCATCCACCTCACTACAAATAACTTAATTTTGTTTCTTTTTCTGGCTGAGTAATATTCTATTGTATATATGTGCCACATCTTCTTTATCCATTCATCTGTCGATGGACACTTAGGTTGCTTCCATGTCCTGGCTATTGTAAATAGAGCTGCAATGAACATTGTGGTACATGACTCGTTGTGAATTATGGTTTTCTCAGGGTATATGCCCAGTAGTGGGATTGCTGGGTCATATGGTAGTTCTATTTTTAGTTTTTTAAGGAACCTCCATACTCTTCTCCATAGTGGCTGTATCAGTTGACATTCCCACCAACAGTGCAAGAGGGTTCCCTTTTCGCCACACCCTCTCCAGCATTTATTGTTTGTAGATTTTTTGATGATGGCCATTCTGACTGGTGTGAGATGATACCTCATTGTAGTTTTGATTTGCATTTCTCTAATGATTAGTGATGTTGAGCATCCTTTCACATGTTTGTTGGCAATCTATACATCTTCTTTGGAGAAATGTCTATTTAGGTCTTCTGCCCATTTTTGGATTGGGTTTTTTTTTTTCATATTGAGCTGCATGAGCTGCTTGTAAATTTTGGAGATTAATCCTTTGTCAGTTGCTTGGTTTGCAAATATTTTCTCCTATTCTGAGAGTTGTCTTTTCGTCTTGTTTATGTTTTCTTTTGCTGTGCAAAAGCTTTTAAGTTTCATTAGGTGTCATTTGTTTATTTTTGTTTTTATTTCCATTACTCTAGGAGGTGGGTCAAAAAGGATTTTGCTGTGATTTATGTCATAGAGTGTTCTGCCTATGTTTTCCTCTAAGAGTTTTATATTTAGATCAAGTTTTAGTAAAGCATCAATGGTATCATGAGTCAGGCTCTAAACACCTCTGGTAAATGGATTCTATAACCCTGTTAAGCTTGCTTCCTAAGACCTTTCAAATTCATCATGGACACTGCAGCGACTGACTGTGAGCCCTATGTCTGTTGGGGGAAACAGGCTGTATGTCCTTCTACAGAGAGGCTGGATGTCCCAGGGATAGAAATCAGCATCTTACAGGGCTGGGGACAGAGGTGGATAGCTGAGGTCTTGTGTTTCTTCCTAAAAGACACAGCTCTGAGGTGGAGATAGAATCGGCCTGTCCGAGATCACCATGCCTCAGTGGATGGAGTGTAAATACTTGGGAAGACCATGGGATATAGAAAGGGGAACAAGTAGCTCTAAGTTTTCAGACTGAGATGTTTATTGCAAGTTTAATTCTTCTGAGAAAGTTTGACTCCCACCAGACCTCAGGTGTCTCCTTGAGAACAGAAAACTGAGCATACTAAATCAGGCCAATGCTCGGGGGTATGTCAGGAACTCCTAAAAGATGAACAAAGGACAAAGTGTAGGGATGGTCAAGGTATCCTCTGTCCTGCTCCCCATACCATGAACACCCTTATGTTTCTCTTCATGGCCTAGAATTGATCTATCATCTTAGGATACTTCTAAGCCTACCTTGAATCTGTACCTCATCTCAGGGGAAGCAAACTTCATATGATTATGACTAATCATTATGTTGAAATGAAATAAAATGGTCAATTCATGCATTCATACATTCACTTGTTCAACAAATATTTATGGAATACCAATATATGCCAGGTAGCTGAGCTTAAATCTCCAGGTTCTCAATGTTTCCAGGCCCCTTGGGAGGCCCAGAAAAAAGATGTTTCAGAAAAACAGAGGCCTTTACTCAAACTGCAAGAAGGTGGGTGTGAGAAGGATGAGGGGCGAAGTCACAAATTTTAGGACAACCAAAGGCTTCCTGGAAAAAAGAATATGAAAAAAAGACATGATTTTCACTTTGTGTTCCTACTTTTTTGGGTACTTCAATCACAGAAGCATGTCAAGTTTTGATGTCGAGACCTTGGCATGAAGCAGGTACCATCCACTCCTTTCAACCCTTGTTGGGAATTAATACATCTGAGTGGGGCTTTCCACATGCTTAATGGAACTGAACAGGCTACTTGGATTTTATAGCAACAGTCATTTTTATTTTCTGTCTAGATGAAAAATTTGTGATCTTTGTGTTGTTTCAGAACAAGATAAAAGTGGGATTTGAGAAGCAATTATAGCTTTAAGGAGGGAATTTCTTCCCCTCACGATCTCTCAGCCTATTTAGTGAAGCGATTTGGATTGCATTTTGCTTTTAGCTCCACTCTTGTGTAGGTAAAGAAATTACTGCATGAGCTCACCCTTGGCCCCCAGCCCTGGGCTATCATGCCAGTAAATCTATGATAGCAGAGTCAGCACACCAAATGTCTATATCTTTATTCTAATCTCAACATGAACTGGACTCAGAAAAATTCCTTTTTCCATATCATTTTTATTCTTAACCTTTCAAGCCACTGGGCTTTGCTCTGAGGCATTTCTTTTGTCGGGAAGGGGTGGGAAAGAAAAGAGGGGAAAAGGGGAAGAAGGGAGGAAATTAAAACCTGCCCAAACATACTCAGACTACCTTTTTCACGTGGGGTAGGAGGCAGGCAGGATACCTGGGTGGCTGTTGGATGATATTGTATGGATGTGGGTGGACCTTTCTAAGCATGTTCCTTGGTATTATATCCATAAGGGAATGCAGCAAATATTTGCTACGGCTTTGAGCAAAACACAAACCAGAGCCTCCCCTCCTGCCTTTTTTTTTTTTTTTTTACAAGATTTGAAATTCTTTTTTGCATTGCTTTACTTTTTTTGTGATCAAAGAATCCCATGCTTATGATATAACATGTGGAAAGTACAAATAAGTAAAAAAGTAGCCAAAAATGGCATTTACAGCCCCACTCCTATAAGAAATTACTGCTAAGGGGCTTCCCTGGTGGCGCCGTGGTTGAGAATCTGCCTGCCGATGCAGGGGACACGGGTTCGAGCCCTGGTCTGGGAAGATCCCACATGCCGCGGAGCAACTAGGCCCGTGAACCACAACTACTGAGCCTGCGCGTCTGGAGCCTGTGCTCCGCAACAAGAGAGGCCGCGATAGTGAGAGGCCCGCGCATCGCGATGAAGAGTGGCCCCTGCTTGCCACAGCTAGAGAAAGCCCACGCACAGAAACGAAGACCCAACATAGCCAAAAATAAATAAATAAATAGATAAATAATTAAAAAAAAAAAAAAAAGAAATTACTGCTAAGAATACGTTGAAATCAATATTCCAGGTGATAAACCAGAGCCCTTTTAATGATGCTCCCTGTGCTTTGGGACACTTGACAGAGTCTCCGGCCTGCTATTCCACTTGCTGGAGTTGGTGGTTGGTCCTACAGAATAGCCCTACAACGCTCATTCTTGTTCTCCTCCAAGCAAATGTACCAGGCAGCATGCTTGCTTTGCCCAAGGCCTCCCCTCAGGACAGCCGCTCTGGTTCTCTGCTCAGTTCAAGCATCTTAAATGAAATTTAAGCGCTCAGCAGAGCCTCACAGAGCCGCACAAGAGGAATCTGGACGGGGTCCTAGCCTGACCCCTCCCTCGTCCCTCCCATGCTCACTGCTCCCCATTGGCAGCTGCAATGGAAAGATCCAATAGGAACTACGAACTCTTCCTTTATCCACAGTCCTGGCTCGGAATCAAGTTGCTGACACCAGAGACACCTTTCCTGAGGGAAGCACTTGGAAGCACTCGGCACTGGGCTGGAGCAGACAGCATTACGTGCCCTTTTAAAATCAGGACAGTGAAAGATCGCTTCTAATTGTGGAGGTGAGATTTGAGAAGGTCATTAAAAGTGAGGACTGATTAAGATGGCTGGAGAAGATAAAGGAAGAAAAACTTGGATAGGGATGGAGACCCAGGGCAGGAATCATCTTCTGAGATCCTCCAAATGGCTAAGGCCCCTCTCTTGGGGACTTTTGTCAAAGCACTTATCATCAGGACTGTAATTTATTGTGTACTCTTTGGACATAAGACAAGAGGGTGAACTCCTCATCCTTATCTATGCAACTCCATATGTTCAGACCTAGCACAGGTATGTCACTGAGAAAGCACTTAGTAAATGCTTGTTGGGCTGAACTGAAATGTTGTCAGCGTGAATAAAGCTCAGCAGGTGCAAGAGAGAGTAAGACAGGGGAGAGGTGGGAATACAGCTAAAGGGGAAGTGGGTATTTTCTCTTCCTACAGGTCTTGTAGCTGAACTCTTTTGGGTAGTCAACCAAGATTTCTGAGAACCTCTGCGTAGGCTCTGCTCAGGTGCAAGAGGTAAGATGGCAAATGTGACCCTACTAACTGTCTCCTCCCTCTCAGCACATCTTATTTCCTGAGCAGATGGAAACCAGGAGAACTCTGTCATCTATCCACTACCAAACTGACTGCCCTGCCTGAGTTCAGACCCACATATTCTGCCCACCTTCCTGTTATGCACAGAAAAGTGTCCGGCTGCTACCGGTCCCTGACCCTCCCCTGGGAACTGCTTCTTCTTTTCTTTCATTTACGCAAGGATTTTGCTTTATCTCCTCTCTCTCCAGCATTGACAGTTTACCCTCTCTGCAGAACCATTCTCATCTCACTACCATTTACTTTATTATCTCCCACCTTAACTGTTGACCCATTTCTCTGCCCTCATGTATAGCAAAACTCTTCAAAAGAATAATATTACATTATATTATATTATATGTCTCTAACTCCTAGCCTCTTATATTCTCTTTAACCCACTCCAGTCACATTTGTATCTCTGAACTCTATTGAAAATGCTCTGGTTCAGACCACCAATGATTTCCATCTTGCCAAAACCAACAATCTGACCAGGTCATACCTTGTCCAATTTTTTCAACCACCCTGTTTATTTTTACTCTTCTTCAAAGCACCATGCTCTTTCCCTTGCACACTTGCTGTTTCCTTTTCCTGGAATGTGCTTCCTTCAGAACTTCACCGGTTTCTCTCCCTCACTTCAATCAGAAGTCACCTTGACGTCCTAGTGGGAAATAACATCCCTCACCATTTCCTGTGCCACCCTATGCTCCCTTACCTTGCTGTCTTCCTTCTTAGCACTCATCACTGCTGAAAATTGATTTATTTGCAAACTAATTTAGGTATGATTCCTAGTAGAATGTGAATTCCAAGAGCTTAGGGACTTTGACAGTCTTGTCCCTTCCAAATCCCCAGCACCCAGAACAGGGCTGGTACACAGTCAGCCCTGAATGAATAGTTGTTGAACAATGAATGAATAAAGGCACAACCCTGACCCTAAGGAACTCATAGTCTGAGGATAGTGATGATGATGATGATGACGATGATGGTAGATATGTGATATTAAGTGCCATATATATACACACATATACAATCATTATACTCTTCATAATAAATATATGAAGTTATGAAATTACGAAGTAGGTGGTATCATGTCTACTATATAGATAAGGAGACTATCTTATCTTTAGAACTAACCTGTATAACCAGCAAGAGGCATAGCTAGTCAGCGGGAAGAGCCATGACTCAAACAACCTCTGACTCCAGAGGTGTGGTCTTCAACCTTGAGCTCTTTGACCTTGCAGTCTGAGAGTATGTGAAAAGGTCACCCCATCTTCACAGGTTGTCTTAATGTGGATATGGCAGTTCCACCTACTCATGAACAGCGAACACCCATTTATGCTTGCATAGTAGAAAAGAGTGCTGACCTTACTCATTTTGCCATAAAAGCACTCTCTATGCCAGGAGCCAAAATACACAGAGTTGGTAAATATTTTGTACTTGGTTACAAGCAAGGACCCAAATCCAGTTAATTTTGGCTCAGCGTGATATGGTTGTTCACTAGTTTTAGGAAATATGTAGGTAGGTTCAATTCCAATTTGAAGACGTTCCTTGGTCATATTTCAGCTGAGTGTTTTAGGAAATTTAAACCTTTTGATCCATTTGGGCTTGTTTCTGAGTTCAGCACAGTTTGTTCCCCATCATGGTTTATAGTCCGGTTTGGTGCAAGGCCCTGGCTGTTGGGTTTCCTGTAGGCCCATAAGCTGTCCTAATGAATGTGGAAAAGCCGAAGAAAATCTCTGCCCAAGACTGTGTGTGTGGATCTTAACTTGGGTCAAGCCAGGAGTGATAGCCTTCTTCTTGGCCAACCACATATGTAATTTTAAAGTTTCCACGCACACAAAAAAAGGAAACATGTGAAATTAATTTTAACAACAGATTTTATTTAACACAGCATACCCCAAATATTATTATTTCAACATGAAATCTGTATAAGGAACTATTAAATCTAGTCTGTATTTTACATTTATACCATATCTCAAATTAAATCAGCTACACTTCAAATGCTCAATAGCTGCATGTGGCTGTAGTGTCTACCATAATGGATAGCATATCTCCAGAGTGTAAGAATAGGTTTTGATTTTGTTGTTGTTGATAAGGATGGTAATGATGCAATTATTATTAACTCTGAGTGTGCCAGACATATAGCATCTTTATTTGGGAAGAGAATTTAAGGTTTGTGTAGTCTAATTATCCTTTCAATGCTTGACTGTTTTCTAGAGTGTCATCTACGAGAGGTCATTCAATATCTACTTACACAGTAATAGGGAACTCATCCCCTCTGAAGGAACTTATTCCATCTCTAGCCAGCTTTATTATGGCAGTATCCTTTTTACTGATCTGGAAAGTGTCCCATTAGTGTTTCTACACTTTGTGGTTCTGCACTTTGAAGCCAGAGAGAGTAAATCTGATTCCATTTGCATGACTTTTTATATTTGAAGATAACTGGCCTGTCTTGTTGAGTCAATCTTCTCTAAATAAACTGCTTTATTGCTCCCATCATTACCCCTGATAGTTTCAAGTAATCTCCACATTCTGTCCCATGAACAGATTCCAGATTATCAATGTCTATCTTAAGGTTTGATGCCCAGAACCGAATAAAATATTCATAGATGGGCCCACCACTCTCATATCGAGTGAGACTATGAACTGTTGGCCTTATATATTACATTTCTACTGCGCCATGATCACAACTCACTGTTGACTATACTGAGCTCCTTGGCCCCAAAACACCTAAACGTGGTCCCCATGCACATCTTCCTTATGTTTTTATGTGTATACTTATATCTGGACCCAAGGCAATGCCATAAGATGGGCATGGTCCATGTATCATCCAACTCTGGCGAGCTGGGGAGAACAAAAGTAAGGAAAATGACCCAGGTGAGAACAAAAGTAAGGAAAATGACCCAGGTGATGACATGAGAAACTTAAAAAATATATTATTTATATAATACTTATGCATTACCATACAGGAAAGATTGTATTTCTTCAGATATAAATTATGTGCATTTTCAATTTTCAGTGTAGTACTCATCATTAAAAGCTGATTGCTTATAGTAGGAAAAATTATTATCGTTATTTTTTACAATCTGAAATGCTAAGATATTTTTGGATACACTATCCAGTGTATTAATGGGCTCTTTCAATTACCTACCCATCATTAGCAAATTTTGATGAGAAAGCTCTTTATATCTTTTACAAGTCATCAATAAAATTATTGAGTATGTTGTGTCCTAACCCCAAAACTGACAACATGAGATCTTCACTAAGTAGTACACTTTGGGTGAATGTGAATGTGTTCAACCAATTTAAAACTACTGAATTTTCATTAAACTGTTCAATATTTCTCAATTTTGGAAATATTTTGGAAATATTTCCAGTCCTCCTGGGACTATCTTAACCTCATTTTTGCCTGGAAAATTTCTGCTCAACCTTTGTGCTTTATTTTAGTTATTCCTACTTGTTCTGGGTTAGGTACCATTCTTATGGGCTCCTGCAGTGTTGTCCCTGTCATAGTAATTGCCACACTCTTTTGTAATTTTCTGTGTATCTGCCTCTATCTCTACTAGAGATAAACAGTGTTAGGACAAGGATTGACACTCTTATATCCTAAATGTCTAGCAAAGTTGATGCTCATTAAATACTTCTTGGTTAAATGAATAAATCCTCATGATCACATGCAGAGGTAGTTATTATCATCTTCATTTTAAAGATGAAGCAGTTAAAACTCAGAGAACTGAGTAAGCTTAATAAGGCACAGAGCGGCTGGCAAAGCTGTGGTTAAAGGCCCAGGATTCTGAATCCGAACCTAAGGCTCTCATCATAAAACCAGTTATACATGCCTTTGATACCCTCCTGGACATGTGAAGTTCCTTAACAAATGGCAGTGCCTTTATGGTCTTACTGGAGATAAGACTTATAGTGCAAATATCAGAAAGAGAGAAAGCACAATAAACTGAGTTCTGGTAACACTAGAGTATTAAATACTGATGTCAGATGATCTCCTAGAAATAGGTTCTGACTTGAAGGGAGATAGACTGAACCTAGGGTTCTTGTCATGCAAGTCTGTGCAAATCACTTTTTGTCAGCCTCTCAGTTTCTCAGAGCAAATGCTTGTTAATTATTTGGTTTCCAAGCAGTTAGAAGAACAGGCCCCCATGCTTTGTTCTTTTCCATGTGAACGACTGTAATCAGAACTTATTTTAAACAGTATTAATTGTTTTTCTGCTTATAAAAATTAGACATGTTTATTGTTAAAAATTTGAAAAAATAGTTTAAAAAATTATACCTAACTACATATGCTTTTCTTTCTTTTATAGATACTTATGTGCCTTCTCTAATTTGGGATCAATCACTATGTGTCCCTTTTTCCTTAATAATTAAGAATTTTCTTATATCAAATATTCTCTGCCACATGATTGCATAGATTCACCCTGTGTACAGTCCACAAATATATCTAAACAATCTTTATTGTAGATGTTTAGGGCTATTTCCAGTTTTAAATTCTATAAATAATATGGCAATACTCATCCTTGGATGTTAATCTTTATACACTTGGCTGATTAAGGAGACATTTTTGTTTCCCTCATCTAATTGGTCATATGTTGTTCTGGGCATTAGGATAAGAACTCCCCAGAACTGGGCCCTCACCTTAAAGGGCTTATAGGATTTTGATCCTCAGCAGTAATCAGATTGAATCAAGGATTAGAATTCCTAACTCCTGAGTACCTAGATTAGGAGCCTTGGGGCCTTCCATTGCCCTCTGTTTTCCTGTGACATCCTGGGAGCTAATTTCTAGGGTTGGGCTGGAGGCCTCCCTGTTTTCAAGCTGGACCCCTTATTTCTGCCAGAAACCCCACTCCTGTGCCTCAGTGCCAAGCTAGGGAAGAAGAGTTAGTATTGAGAATGAGGACAGCAGGGGGTTGTCTCTGCCCAAAGGCAGGAGAGAGAGAGAGAGAGAGAGAGAGAGAGAGAGAGAAAGAGCACAAGTGAGAAAATAAGCAAAATGCACATACACTCTCTTTCCCTTTTTTCTTTTCTTTTCTCTTCCCTTCTCTTCTCTTCCCTTCTCTTCTCTTCTCTTCTTTTTCTTTTCTTTTCTTTTCTCCCAGGGAAAGAAAGAAAAGCAACTGCTTAAATTAATACTGCCCTGGGGGCAGCCTGAATGGGCCTGACTTGAACAGAGTAGCTTGTCACCCTGCTGCCATTATGACCCTTGCAGGGTCCAAGAAAATGCATAGATGAACTCACTGGGTTGAACAACATGCTCAGTGTCTTGAGAACAAACAGACTTTTCTTTGGTGTTAGTTACAAACATCTTTTCTTCCCACTTGTTCAGTTCAGTTCTCCCAGAATCAAGAGCTAATCTCCTGTGAAAGTTCAGGGGAAAGGCATGTGACACAGCTTCAAGCTGCCTTAGCCACACGTCCCCGGGGAAGGTCCCTGATCAGCCTTGGAGGGGCTCTGCCTCTGTCCCAGCCCCTCTACCCTGCGTCTGGGAGAAGATTCATCGTGCAGAGCCTTAGTTTTCTCATCTGCAGAATGGAAATAGGAGTGGTCCCCCCAATTGACTATACTAATTTAGAGTTGTTTTATTTTAGATGGATTCATTCACATATATAGCACCGAGCTGCCATACACCAAGCCAGATACTGAGAACACAATGGCACAATTTCTGCCTTTGAAGAACTTAAAGTTAGTGGGAATCTCAGACAATAAATGGGCAGTTACAGTGCAATATTAAAGAGACTATAACAGGAGAAATACAAGTAATAATATCACTTATAAGCCAGGCTCAAACAGGAAGCCATTCAGGAAACGTATCCTTATGGAATTGGTATTGACACTGAATCCTAGTGGATTTAGCCAGTCAAGAGGCAGGGACAGAAAAGTTACAAAGAACTTAAAATCAAGAGAAAGCCTGATTCCTCTGGAAAACTAGGTAAGTAGGTATGAATGAATGAAGCATCCTGGGAAGAGTAAGAGGTGATGTTGGGAAGGGCAGATGTCAGAAGAGGCAGGGCTAATCTGGATTGAAATGATTTTAATTTATCCACAATTTTCTTGGATAATTTTATTTCCAGTAAAGTCTGTGTTATAACACATTGTCAAAGGTTGCAACAAAGATCTTAGGCCAAAATCCATATGCTCAACCTTTCTTATATATTTCCTCTTCTTGAATCCCAATCATAAAATCTCTACCATTGTATGACTTAATGGGTTGTTGCAATAGTATTTAAGATGCTGACCAGTGGAAACCCAAAGACAGAGTATTTCAAAATAGAAGTGATTTTAGAGATTTTCTACTTTCCAGAGGCAGTTTAACACCCAGAGATACAGTATATAATGTACTGTATGGATCTGTTGACAACTTAGTTATGTTTGGAACTACATTTCCCAGAATCCCTTTTCTTAGATGGTCTGGGTTAGAGTTGCCAAAAGTGACATTCCATGCTGCTCTCAGAACATAATACAAACTCCTTAGCTTTGTCTACACAGTCCTCAGACCTCTTGAAGGGCCCAGGATGTCTACACTTAACCTCTGCCTTCATCTCTGTCTTGAACATCCTTCCCCCTTCACCTCTATTCCTTCACCTAATTCCCCTTTATAATTCTAGATTAAATATCTTTTTCTGTGGAAATTTTTCCTTGTGGACCCCGATGGTGGTTTTAAACAAGTCTATGAACACTTCTAAGTCCCTTCCCTTTAAATCTCAGTGTTTTTTGACACTTTGACCAATAGAAAACAGTGGAAGTGACACCATGTGACTTGTGAATTTAGGTCATAAAAGACCATGCATTTCTACATTATTTACTGGAATACTTTCTCTTGGACTCCTGCTATTCCATGTAAGAAATCTGGCTATTTTGAAGCCTCCATGATGGAAAGGCTATGTGCAGGTATATTTGGGACAATATCTCCAGCTAAGCCTAACCTTCCAGAAATTCCTACCAAGGCAACTGCAAGTGAATGAAGCTATCTGGGATCCTACATCCTAGCTCATCCCCTAGATGAATACCACAACATGACCTTGTGTCATGCTTCACATATCCTCTTAGTAAAAAGTTCTCTAAGTATCTTAAGGATGTGTCTCATAGGCCTTCCTAGTTAACATATTGTGTTTCTAAGGCTCTTAGGGGCACTTTTTTCCCACAATTGCTTCACAGGCACCCCAAAGTTGAGAAGAGCTAATCTTTAAGAGATTTATGACAGTGACTTTTTGTTTACTGAAATTAATTTTATTAATTGTTACATAAGAAACCCACAAAGTTTTACAAGAAATTATATCAGTATGAACTGAAATGGACAGAAACATTCCAAAAAGAAAAGATTTCTGTGAACAAGAAGCACACTGAGAAAATCACTTAGCTGAAAACATAGGCAGGAATGACTCAGGGGTGGAACTAAGAGATCAGAGAATGGACCAAAGAGTCGTGGAGAATTCCTAGGAGCATGATTCAGGCCTAATCAAAGAATAGACAACATGTTCATGATTGAATTTCAGAATTGCTATGAACCAGTGACTGCTATGTGCCTTCTATCGCCCTCCTTTTGGAACAGGACAGTATATTGCGGTTTTCCTATTCCTTATCACCACCATGGGGGTGAGGATAGAAAAATTCCCCTTTAATCTTTAGATTGAGAGGAACCATACCTAGAGAACTAGACCTGAGGAGACTTATCTGTTTCTGGATCTAATTTGGGCAATGACATGTTGGACCTCGGGCCTGAACCCAATGGCATAATAGAATGAGACTTTTAAAGGAGGAGGAAGTGAATGTATTTTGCATATATGAGAAATTTAAACAACTTTTGGTAATAGAGATGACTGTGACAGTTTTAAAATATAGCTACAGATTCTTTAACACTCTTATTGAAAGAAGGTATCTAAAAATCCTCTCCCCTTGAAGCTGTGAAGGCTTGTGACTGCTTTGATCAATAGAGTCCTGTTATCCCCAGCAAGGTAACAAACAAGTTAGTGAAGTCATCTTGGATTGTTCAGACTAATCCACCCCCCGAGCTGAATATCACCAGGTGACCTCCATCAATACCACGTGAAAGAAAAGAATCACTTAGCTGACCCCTGCCCAAATTCCTGACCTACAAACTAATGAACTCTAAATAAATGGCTGTAGTTTTGCGATTGTAGTGGCTAAGTTTTGCAATAGTTTGTTACACAGCAGAAAATTACTGGAACATTACTCAAGTCTAGCTATAAATGCCCTGTGTCTATGCCTCTATGAAACCCTGTCCTCTTTAAACTGTGCAGTGTAATTATCTGTGAAAGACATATACTCTGACAAATATAAAATACTGATGAAGGAAATTGAAGATGATACAAAGAAATGAAAAGATATATTGTGCTCTTGGATTGGAAAAATTAATATTGTTAAAATGGCCATGCTACCCAAAAGAAATATACAAATTTAATGCAATCCCTATCAAAATACCCATGAAATTTTTCATAGAACTAGAATAAATCATCCCAAATTTTATATGGAACCACAAAAGACCCAGAATTACCAAAGCAGTCTTGAGAAAAAAAGAACAAAGCTGGAGGTATCACCCTCCATGACTTCTGACTATACTACAAAGCTACAGTAATCAAAACAGCACTGCATATGCACAAAAACAGACACATAGATTAATGGAACAGAATAGAGAGCCCAGAAATAAACCCAGGTACCTATGGTCAATTAATCTACGACAAAGGAGGCAAGAATACATAATGGAGAGAAGACAGTCTCTCCCATAAGTGGTGCTGGTAAAACTGGACAGCTACATGTAAAAGAATGAGAGTAGAACATTTCCACACACCATATACAAAAATAAAGTCAAAATGGATTAAAGACCTAAATGTAAGACCTTAAACCATAAAACTCCTAAAAGAGAACATAGAATGCTCTTTGACATAAATCATAGCAATATTTTTTTGGATCTGTCTCCTAAGACAAAAGAAATAAAAGCAAAAATAAACAAATGGGACCTAATTAAACTTAAAAGCTTTTGCACAGCAAAGGAAACCATCAACAAAACAAAAAGACAATCTACAGAATGGGAGATAGTATTTGAAAATGATATGACAGACAAGGGATTAATATTAAAAATGTATAAACAGGGACTTCCCTGGTGGTGCGGTGTTTAAGAATCCACCTGCCAATGCAGGGGACACAGTTCGAGCCCTGGTCCGGGAAGATCCCACATGCTGCGGAACAACTAAACCTGTGTGCCACAACTACTGATCCTGTGCTCTAGAGCCCACGAGCCACAACTACTGAGCCCACGTGCCAGAACTACTGAAGCCCGTGCACCTAGAGCTTGTGCTCTGCAACAAGGAGAAGCCACTGCAATGAGAACCCCGCGCGCCACAACAAGGAGTAGCCCCTGCTCACTGCAACTAGAGAAAGCCCACGTGCAGCAACAAAGACCCAAAACAGCCAAAAATAAATAAATAAATAAATTTATTTTACAAAATAGTATAAACAGTTCATAAAACTCAATATCAAATAAACAAACAACCCAATCAAAATAATGCGCAGACATTTTTCCAAAGAACACATACAGATGGCTAACAGGCACATGAAAAAATGCTCAATATCACTAATCATCAGGGAATGCAAATCAAAACTACAATGAGATATCACCTCATACTTGTCATAATGGCTATTATCAAAAAGTCTGCAAATAACAAATGTTGGTGAGGATATGCAGAAAATGGAATCCTCCTACACCGTTGGTGGGAATGTAAACTGATGCAGCCACAGTGGAAAACAATATGCAGGTTCTGCAAAAAACTAAAAATAGAGCTATCTTATGACCCAGCAGTTCCACTCCTGGGTACATATCCAGAAAAAAGGAAAGAACTAATTTGAAATGATACATGTATCCCCATGTTAATAGCAGCACTAATTACAATAGCCAAGATATGGAAGCAACCCAAGTATCCATCAACAGATGAATGGATTAAAAATTTGTAGTATGTATATACAATGGAATATTACTCTGCCATAAAAAAGAATGAAATTCTGCCATTTGTAGCAATGTGGATGGATCTACAGAATATTATGCTTAGTGAAATGTCAGACAAAAAGACAAATGCTGTATGATAATCACTTATATGTGGAATTTAAAAAATGAAATGAATGTATATAGCAAAACAGAAACAGACTCGCAGATTAGAAATCAAACTAGTGGTTCCCACTGTGGAGAGGGAAGGGAGGAGGAGCAAGATAGGGGTATGGGATTAAGAGATACAAACTACAGTGTATAAAATAGACAAGTACAAAGATTGTACAGCACAGGGAATTATAACCATTTTTTGTAATAACTTTTAATGGAGTATAATCTATAAAAATTCTGAACCACTATGCTGTACTCCTAAAACTAATATAACATTGTAAATCAACTATACTTAGATAAAAAATTTTCTTACAAACACTGTAGTATAATTACTTGTTGACTTGCCTGTGTCACCTTCCCGGTGAGTGTTCCCTGAGGATGAGGATGGTCCCCAGCATCAAGAACATTAGCTTGCATAGTAGGTACCCAGTATATTATTTGTTTTTTTTTTCTTTTTCTCACCCTGATATATATATATATATGTATATCATGATTGATATTTATATATATATATATATAGAGAGAGAGAGAGAGATAGAGAGAGAGAGAGACAGATCTATCTATCTATCTATCTATCTCTCCAAGGTTAGAGTATGGATGGAGATTCTTAAAGATGTTTCTTTGTTGTTGTTCTGGTCTCACTAGGCTGAGTTAGGGTCTTCTGACTTCCACAGCTTCCTGTAGGACTATAGGCTTGGTCTGTCTGTGGATATTTATATGAAGGACATCCACTAAAATAAGAAACAGGCCCAGAGTAGTTAGTTCCTCTAGAAATACACATGGATTTGAAACCAAAGTGGATAATTACTGTGCTGAAACATGTTTTGAGTTTTGCCTCTCCCAGAACCTTTAAGAACTAGAACATAATGTGTAGCCAAACCTCAAACACCCCTGGGTTTGCACATCTCTAATAATCCCATCCAGATACATTTACTTTCACATAATGGATGTCTGGTTCCAAGGTTTTTCCAGCATGAAAAACAACTCCTAGAGAAAATTGTTTTTCTGTGAGCAGCGGCCTGCCTGATTCTCCCACAGCTTCATGGTCACCCAAGAAATTTCAGACCTGACTCTCGACCTTCCTGTTTCAAAAATAATCACTTTACTTAAATGTGTGATGAGTTTACCTACTGAGAAAAGTTAGGATTCAAGCCAGGCTTGAATCCCAACTCTGTCACTCACCAGCCATGTGACTGTCAGCAAGTTACTTAATCTCTCTGAGCCTGTTTCCATATAAGCCAAAGGAGAGAATACTAGTGTTTGCTTATAGGGTTGTTGCAAGTGTTAGATTAGTTAATGTATGTAAACACTCAGCAGAGTTCTGACACATAAAAGCTCTCAATGAATTAATGAATGCCAGTTGTTACTATTATTATTACATCCTTCCTTGCTCTACTTTTTCAATAGAAAATTATCAGACTGGAGGGACCTACATCTCCTCAGATTGTCTGACTCTGTTCAAAGATATTGGATTGGTCACAATCACCCTGGAAACCTATTATCTTCCTTCTTTTCCTTAGAGAAAAATGCCAAACCAGCACTTGGCATAAAGTGTGAGGGAATCAATATCATAGAGGAAAAAATATATATATCCCAGTTTATTTTCCTTTAGTTCATGACCTACCCCATTTTGCTGTGATTTCTACTTTTACCCTGTCAAAGGCAGACTTCTGTAGTTACATGACTGTATTTTCTGAACTGTAAATAAGGATCCGTGGTCTCACAAATACAAATGTTCTTAAGGGGGCAACATGACTCAATATTTTAAATTGAGACTGCCTTAAAAAAATGTAGGACATATGGTGACCATACCCATAGCTCTCAAAGCCTGATGCCAACTGGCTCCAAAAGAAGAAAACCAAAACAATCAGAAATCTCTTCTATTTGCCAAAACAAATCTTGTGTCTCTCTCAATGTTATTCCTGTAGATATCTTTGTTTGAATTGGGCCTGTTCACCAGTTCCATTTCTGCTACCATCTCTGGGGATGAGGGAAAGAAAACACCTTCATATTCACTCACATTAGCAAGAAATTCTTTTTTGGATGGAATTTAGGAGCAATGAAAATTAGAAAATTTTTGTGTGTGTTTGTGGTTTCCTTTCCTTTTATTTTTCTATATAGAGAGTCTTCTGCTATGGCTTTTCCTTCTGGTCTCTCACTAATTACTAATAATAATTTAAAATAACGATATACTAAAATTATTATTATTACTAAACACATTCTATATTATGGGCATTTATCATGCATTTTCTCCTGGATATACTTAACCCTCACAATGGACTTGCAAGGTAGATATCATTGTCTCTAGTGATTAGAGAGAATAAGAAACTGGTCCAAGTTCATAGAGTTAGTAAGTGATAGAATATGGATTTGAACCCAGAAATATCAAATATCTTTGATCCCAGAAATATCAATTAAACATGTACTGAGCACCTACCAGGTGCTGCACTAAAATATTTAATTATTTTCTCTGATCCTCACAGCTGCTGAGATTAAGAAAATTTCCCAGGGTCATTGAATTTGTAATTAGTGGAACCAGGAGTCAAATCCACTTTTCTTTTCCTTTTCTTTTCTTCTCCTCTTTTTTTCTTTTCTTTTCTTTCTTTTTTTTCTTTTCTTTTTTTTGTGAGTGCAGTTTCAAAACTCTTTCTAAACCCCCTTAGGGCATCTGGGAGCAGAAGTGCAAAAAACCCCCACAATGGTATGTTTAGAAACTTGAGTCCTGGGAGGATATTGAGTGAAGAGAGCAGGTACGGAAGGTGGGACTAATACCATCACAGAATCCTGCCCCTTAGTATGAATGAGTTTATCATTGGTAAGTAGTGGGAACAAAGCTGGTGAGTACAGAGGAGAGTTTAGGAAGCAGGAGTAAATTAGAAAAAAGAACATCAGAAGTCAGCTCAGTATCACCTAAGTTTTAGCACTGTGTACGGCCAGACTTTGTCATTGTAAATGATCTTCATTTTGAGCAAGAATATTTATTAGAAAAGGCTTCAAGTGACTGTTTCAATTTTTGGAGAAAGTAGAAATACCAAGTAGAACCAAGAAGTAGAAAAAAAATTGTTGTCGAAAGGGTAAATATCAGAGGATAAAATCATTTTGATTTTGGTCAAAGAAGGAGAATACTTCTTTTAAAGTGATTCTGCTATAAATGAGAAAAAGAGGAAAACATTAAAAGCTATCATCTTAAATAATTTCCAGTTGAGATTATCAAGCTATTCTGTCTGCCCTTCTAATTTACATCCTCCCACATTTAGCTGCCCAAATACATTTGGCTTGATGTGGAGAAAGCATGAGGGAAACAGTAACATTCCCCTTGTTCATTTTGACCTCAAGTTTCTTAATTTTTATTTTCTGAATGAATTCCCACTAATCCCAGTTATAGAAATATTATGTGCTCATCAGAGTAAATATAAAGTATACAGAAAAGTTAAAAGAGCGAAATAAAATCTCCCACAATCCCACTATTCTGACATTGTTAACATTTTGACATATTTCTAATTTATTTTTCTATCTTTTATTTTAAAAATGACATTATAAAAAATACACCTTTTTTACTCAAAGTATATCATAAGCATTTTCCCATGTCATTAGTGTTTGAGGACATGTATTTTAATCACAGTCTAAATGTGCATCTACATATCATAGTGTATTTAAGCAATCCTCTGTTGTTGGATATTTAGATTGATTTCAAATTTTCACCATTATAAATGTAGTGTTCATCTTTGTACATAATCATTCCATGGCCCATACCTCTTTTAGTATACCCCTTGCTCAGTGTTTCTCAGCTTTTTTTCTCTCACAGACATGATTGATAGTATTTGCATTTGAGACTTTTCCTAGGATTATGTGTTACATTTATCTAAGGTTATATATATCCAATTTCTTGTGTTTTAATTAAATGTAATACCTATACATTTTTCTTTCCTTCAAGAAAGCACAGAAGAGTGGAGATGAGTAAAAAGTGATGTAAAGGATTGCCACTGAGTCCACTATATTTTATAAATAGACACTGTATGAATTTCAGTACTTTATTACTAGTAATAATTTATTTCAAACATATCTTATAGTTGATTGTGCCACCTAATTGGAAAAAAGCACTGTTTAGCTGACCTTAGCAAGCACCCTTGTAATCTCTGAGTGGGTTGAGCATGCATTCACATTGAAGACCATATCTAGCTATGATTTCTGTCTTTAGAAATAAAGGCACTTGTATTTATTTACATAGTAGTTAATTACAAGCTATAGCCAGAATTAGGTCTTCATTTTGAGAAGGGAGTAGCTTAAGCTTTGGGAAGGGCTGAATAAGCATAAATGGGTGCATACCTATCCCACCCCTGTCCAGAGTATCTGATGCAATTTTCCTGAGGCCACCCCCTCCGCATGCCCCCTGACTCCGAATCACTGCTTCAGAGGGTATAACTAAGCCTTTTTTTAAAAAAATTAATTAATTAATTAATTTTTTATTTTTGGCTGTGTTGGGTCTTCGTTTCTGTGCAAGGGCTTTCTCTAGTTGCGGCGAGCGGGGGCCACTCTTCATCACGGTGCGCGAACCTCTCACTATCGCGGCTTCTCTTGTTGCGGAGCACAGGCTCCAGACGCGCAGGCTCAGTAGTTGTGGCTCACGGGCCTAGTTGCTCCGCGGCATGTGGGATCTTCCCAGACCAAGGCTCGAACCCGTGTCCCTTGCATTGGCAGGCAGACTCACAACCACTGCGCCACCAGGGAAGCCCCCAACTAAGCCTTTTTGTTCTCTCAGGACAACATCTGTGGTCTGAAATTCTAGCGAATTCAGCTGCCTACCTCTTCATCTTTGAGCGAATAAGGTAAGGTCAAGATGGATTTTTTTTTTCCTTAGGTTGGGAGATGCATGACCATTTAAGAGAACTGAAAAGTACATGGGTTGAAGCATGTGGGTGATAACTTGATATTATCTCCTCCAGGAACGGTGTTCTACTTGAAACATTTGTAGGATGTGACCTTTTCACAACTGAGAAGGGCATGCCATCTCGATGTGGTATTCGCAAACAAGCCCATCTTGATGGGTCTGAATGTTGCATCTTAGAATAATCTAATCGTAGGTAAAAGACATTTACCTACCGGAAGAATTTTAATGCTGTATTAGTTGACCCTTTTGGCTGCAATGACAGCACTAAAACTTGAACTAGTTTTTTTTTTTTAAGGGAATTAATTTTTTTCATTAAAGCAAAGAAATTGTTTAACAATCAAATTATGGGAAGAACAAGAATGCTGTTGGGTAAGGAAACAAGAACCAGCCAGAGACATATAATGTCAGAATATTCTCTCTCTCTCCCTCCCACCCCTCTTTCTCTCCAACTCTTGCCTGGTCTTCTTTCCTCACAGGCATTTCATTCCGTGTCACTGCAAATTAGTTTTGTCCACATTGCTGAAAACATGTGGTGGGGTGGGAGTGATAGTTCCAAGTTTTTTTTTTTTTTTTTTTTTTTTAAGTCTTACAGTTTCTGCCCCTTGGGAGAACTGGCAGGCTTTTCTACCATCTCAAGTCCAAAACTAGAGGAAAAGATTCCTTGGCTGGTTTGGGTCAGATGAACAAAGAGGTGTCATAAGAAAAATGTTGGAGAAATTAAGAAGGAAAGGTTCTCCTAAAAGTGTTTACCCCATTAGGCTGCATGGAAGCCTGCTATTTCAGATGATTTGCTGAAGAAGGGAGTGAAAAAGGAGTTGAAGGGAGAGGAAAAAGACAGGGAAAGAGTATTATATGACACATATGCAAGTTGCTTATTTTTCCTGGTGCTCGTGATTCTCTTTCTCCCCCCCAGTTCTCTGGCACTAAGGTTCACAAATGGAGGCCGGAGGTCATCTTCTCCAGCTTATGGAGCAAGAGCTGCGTGTGTTTTGCGGGGCATCAATTTCCCTCGTGAGTTCCGGCTGCAAAACAGCAGACCTGTGTGCTCTTTCTCACACCCTGGCATTCAGCTACCTTCCACTGCAGCCAGCGGAAAACTACGCTAGTGGGAAACACATATGGGAAACCCAGAAAAGCCACAACGTCAAAAGCAATAGGCAGTGGAACAGGCAAGTTTGAGATAGGTCTCTACTGGTCTGCACCACCTTTTATACCTGAAGTTTCAACATGAGAAGTAGTCTTTGACATTCACAAATTTTCCTTCAAAAGCTCCCCACCCAAGCCCATGCAAAGGAGAGTTGGTGTGATATAGGTGCATGGCCCTGAGCAGCTGACTTTGGATCTATGCTTTGAATTACAGACTAATGTAATTCAATTTATTTTTATTTATTTATTTATTTTTACTTTTACCCTTGGTGGAGATATCAAACTTAAAAGCCTATAGATGCCAGGCAAGTTACATTAAAAAAAGTTGTAGAAAGGATGAAATGAGAGATAATAATTACTTCTAGCAAGTTATTGTTATGGGACTTACTACTGTCCAAGCATCTCTATTTTTTTTCTTAAGAGAAACTGTAAATCCAGCCTTTTCACAGAATGATTGAATATGGCCCACCCAAATGTATGAATGGACTGTTTTTGGGCCCTTTCACCCTGTAGGACTCAAACTTTCAGTTCTCTCTTCCTGTTTTTGGAGATCTGGCCTTTGGACCCCACTTGGCATTGTATGTTTCTGTTCTTTATTTGGTGGACAGAGAAGTTGTCTTGTTTTTGAGTAAGGCTATCATCTTTTTATCCTTCATTTCTTGTTTTATCTTACTTTTCTGTGTTTGAGCAGGGAAGGGACCCACAGTACCATTTTGACGAGAAACCCTGTCTCATGCTCTTTCAACTATACCATATACGCTCGGTTAGGATGACTTATTCCGTTATAATTAAATCCATCTCATCTGAAAGGATTGGATTTGTTAAATTCCCTGCTGAAATTCACAACACCATGAAGGGAAAAATCAGATTAGTTTGGTATATTTTTTCTTAGTAGACTCACACTGTTTTCAAGCAATCAGCACTTTCTTTGCTCAATGCTCTCCAAACATCTATTTAATAATTTAGTTTAGAAATTTGACAATAATTAGTAGGAAATCTCAGTGGTCTAACTTTCCTGAGATTTTTCTTTCTCCTCCTTTTTAAAGTTAGGACAGCATGTGCCTATAAATTTTTGAAACCTTGTTTATTCTCATAGTTATTAAAACCACAGCCTTGTATCAATGGCACAAAACTGGAGGGAAAGCTAAAATGTTTAGGAATAGTATCCAGACTCAGAAGATCTTGACAAGTTAAAGCAATGAACTCAATTTCAAGAAATACGTTTTAGAAAGTATCAACTCCTATACTTAAGCAAACAAAACAAAACAAAAACAGTTTAAAAAACCCCAAGAATTAGGAAAAGAAATCAAAGATTTTGATTGACTGCCAGCTCAGTAGGAGTCATAAGGGTGATATGGCTAACAAAAACAGAAACAAACCAAAACAAAAATAGAAAAACACAAATTGAGGAGTAGTACAATGTTCAGAAACATGGATGACAGTGACATTTTTAAAAACATGAAGCTCAGTAGAAGAGCACCTATGTTAGTTGATAGAATTAATATTACCACTGGCTGGAATTACAGAGTTTACCCGTATTATAAAATATATGAACAAAATGTATTTAGGAGCCTATATCTGTGGTTCCCCCAAAACTGCACATAAAAAACAAGGAGGGTAGATTATATAAGGTCCCAAAGCAGCTGTGTTTAATTTCAAAACCAAGCTACCTTTTTCCCCAGTCCTTCTCCTGCAGTGTCCTCTCCCTCCCTGAAGGCGCTCTAACACCAGGTGTCCCGCCACACACTAGGCAACACAGTTGCCCTCGCTTTCTCATTCACTCCCAGCTTCCAGTTCATCACAGACCTAGTCATATTCCGACCTCCACTGGTCTGGGGTAATTGTACCTCCCAGGTGTTTTCATCGTGCCTGTGCAGACCTGTATCTCTATGGCCATCACACTGCATGCCCTGCTTCCTTGTTTGCCTCCCACCCATTCCTGCCCTTGCTGGTCTATAAGCATCTTGAGGCCAAAGGATCTGTTTTGTTCATCACTGTGTCCCCAGTACCTGTCACATTGTTCGGCACATAATACTTTCTCAATAAATATTTGTAGAGATGTATGCTTAGTTAAACCTGGAGAAGAGAAGTCACACACAAAAAAAAAAACCCTGAAAGATATCTTCAAATATTTCCAAGCAAACCTATCAAAGAGGTGTTAGACAACAGGAGGAGTCATAAGCAGGACAGTGTAGTGATAAAAAGCGCACACTGTGGAGTCAACTACCTGTGTTCAAATCCTACCTCCTCTGCTTAACGGCTGCAGGGCCTTGGACAAGTTATTCATCCTTCCATGGCTCACAGGTAAAAGAACACCTATCTCACTGTCTTGTGAGGAGCGAACGAGTCCAAACAAGTAGCATATTTCAAAGAACGCCTGATGTGAGTAAGGCTTCAGTACACATCAGCCATGACACTGACCGTGATTCTTCATTTAGGTCTCAGTCTGTAACAGTCATGAGCGGTGTGCATCCATCCGAAAGCAGGGTCTAAAGCGCAAATTACATGCAAGTAATTTATTTTGAAGATATTCTCAAAGAACAAGAGTGTGGGCCAGGGAAGAGTAAAATAGGAAGTAGGAAAAGCCTCCATCCTGCTAGAAACCCTGTGAGGAGCTGTGGAGAGTGTGACTTGAAGTGGAAGAGAAGGGTATTCATCCACTGACTCCTGTCTGCGCTGGTCAAGGTCTGCCCGTAGGGTGTTAAGTCTCTTTCATGTCCTGTGTGCACATGCATCAGAACAGCCGAGCAAGCCTCACAGGTAGAGAAAAAGAGGTCTTGGGAAAGACTCATGTATACAATGTATATATAATAATGTACTGTATTATATAAAGAGATACATAATGTAAAATATATACATATATAAATATATACACATATTTTTATATGTATATACACATCCTCTATATAAATTATATATATATACTTCCTCTGTATTATACACACACACACACACACACACACACACACACACACACACATACACAAAGATGTACAATGTAACTGAAGTAAAATGCAGTCATTTATGTCTGGGTGCTGCAAGTGGCTGGAGTAAACAAATGAGCAGAGAGGATGTGAGGTGGGCACAGGAGGTCCTGTCCCTGTGGTAGTGGTAAGAATGATTCTGCTCCCAGGAGTGAGGACATGGCTCAGCGTGACCACTCAACCTGCTCCATCCACCTGCCACAGGGAGAGGCTCAGGGATGGATATGCAACCCTGGGCTAGTTTATTGCTAAAAGAGGATGTATCTGCCAGGCCCAGAAATCCAAGGTAGCTCAGCATCATATAATCACGCTCTTTGTAGGACTGAAAATCTGAATTCTCTCTCTCAAAGAAATGTTGATGGGAGCAAGGCAAGGAGGTGGGAAAAATAGCATGAGATCACATGGGGACCCAGGAGGATCCAGAGAATATGCAGACACCTCCTGCTGTGTATTTCACTCAAATTACCTGTGCCTTACTTCTTCTAGCCTGTTGTTTTCAGTTGCTCTGAGGCAGAGTCAATATAGAAGCAGTTCTTTGAGAGCTAGAAGGATGGTAAAAAGCAAGGCATATTCCTAAGACACAGAAACTATAGAGACTGGGTCCATGTTCAAAGACCATGACTCAGTAAGATAACTGGTTCTGTTTACTAACAAGCTGGCCAGCTTCTGACTGAGTTTTTAAGGGAGTTGTGCTGCCAGAGAAACCCTAGGCCTGCAACTTCTCAACCCTAAAAAACCGTAAAACTCCAAATCTGCACCCAGAGCAAATGCACCATTAGATCTAACAGACACAGGGCCATTCCCCAAAGAGGAATCATATAACACTCTTTTTGGACATGGCCATAGAGGACAAAAATAAGGAAGGTCCCCCTGGAGCAAAACCTGGGATCAACCAGGATGGCTGTCCGATATCTCACTCCACTGCATGTAGGAATTCCTCACTAATTCTGCCCACCTGTGTGAGATCTGCTGTGAACTAGTAAACTTTGCATATTGTCTTAATTTCTCTCCTTTTCTAGCTGGGAATTTGAATTGTGAATATTCTATTTTCCCCTCCATATTGCATGTTCTTTTTTTTTTGAGAATGCTTTAATATATCACTTAGTAATGGGTTATAAGCCCATGCAGAACCACATCTGGCCCTGCCCTAGAAGAATGCTTGTCCGCTGGAGAACCTCAGTTTACAGCTAGGTGCAGGAACTAGGGGCAACTGAGTTGTTCCCATGGCAGAGGAAGTATGTCCTTTCTTTCCTGTTGTATATGGAGTAATTGACATCACGCAGGGGAAAGGGCGTAGATGTTAAATTGTGCACAAAGAATGGGATTTTGTCTATACAGTACCATTCTACATTCCTTCTTTTGGGTAATTCTCCTTCCCTCACTTTATAGGAATTCTCTTCAGCCCATGTGGTTCAAGGGGGACTGATTCTTCTTCCCCCAATCCCTTGGTCCCTAGGGATGGATGTTTGACTTAGAACTGATGGACCAGGATCCTCTAAGCTCACGACTATAGTTACTGGCACACAGAGTGTGAGACAATCAGTTCAATCAGCCTTCCCAGGGCCTTGGAACCACTGGATCCAGCTAAGCCTAAACAACTCTGGGGGACTTTTCAATTAATCCATTCTTAAAAACCAAGATAATTTGAGTTGGGTGCTGTGACTTGCAACTGAAAGATTTATGGCAAATCCTCAGCTTCTTATACAGGAAATATTTCCTAACATTCAGACTTAGCCAAGAACGGAAAAGACTATTTTGAGTTCCCTTTCCCTGGAGGTTATCCAATAAGTGGATGGTAACCATATCTACGAAATGCATTCAATCAGTACCCAAAGGGAGACAACTTAAAATCTCATCCAGTACTGTATTTGGCTCTCAGTCCATAAGCTCTAGACACTGTGTCATTCTATCAAGGCCTAATGTGACTCCTCTTGGTGCTGAGAGGTGTATTCCAAAGGGTTCCTAAAAGAAAAAGAATGGATGGGGGATAATTCTTGGGTAAACAATCAACCCTGTGTGCCTTACCACTCAGCAGAGATTTTTTTTTTTAAACATCTTTATTGGAGTATAATTGCTTTACAGTGTTGTGTTAGTTTCTGCTGTATAACAAAATGAATCAGCTATATGTATACATATATCCCCACATCCCCTCCCTCTTGCATCTCCCTCCCACCCTCCCTATCCCACTCCTCTAGGTGGTCACAAAGCACTGAGCTGAGCTCCCTGTGCCATGTGGCTGCTTCCCACTAGCTATCTATTTTACATTTGGTAGTGTATATATGTCCATGCCACTCTCTCACTTCGTCCCAGCTTACCCTTCCCCCTCCCTGTGTCTTCAAGTCCATTCTCTACATCTACGTCTTTATTCCTGTCCTGCCCCTAGGTTCTTCAGAACCATTTTTTTTTAAATTTTTAGATTCCATATATATGTGTTAGCATACAGTATTAGTTTTTCTCTTTCTGACTTACTTCACTCTGTATGACAGATTCTAGGTCCATCCACCTCACTACAAATAACTCAGTTTCATTTCTTTTTATGGCTGAGTAATATTCCATTGTATATATGTGCCACATCTTCCTTATCCCTTCATCTGTCAATGGACACTTAGGTTGCTTCCAATGGAGGCAGCAGAGATTTTTGTAGAGAGCATCTTATACATTCTTTAAGGTTCCATTCAAATCTGATATGTCCTTATCCTATGAAATATAGAACAAAATCAACTTTAAAAAATGCTTTTCCTAGTCTATTTTGTTTAAAGTTTATCTTCTTGTTTATTCCATCTCTAGGATTAGTAGGTAGTTGCTCAAACCCCCTTTCCCATTAGATGTTAATCTACCATCACTTTATAAATGGGAAATGAGTGTTGAAATTTCTCAAGCTTGATATAAATTCATAGAGTTTGAGTTATCTAATTTTGATGAGGATTACTGCCATAGAATACACATTTTTGTTGTGAGGCATCTGTATAAAGACATTTTAATTCTGGGAGCAACTTAGATTGCAAAAGGTTGAACATTTCCTTCTGCTACTCTTTTAAAAAATAATAGTCATAGTGCCTGTGGCTTGTGAAGTTTTATGGGAAGCCATGAAGAGAAGCTGTCGTATGAAAGGATGCTTATTAAAATCCTACATACATTATGTATGAATCTGCACTTTTTTTGACCTCCTCTCTTGGAACTGTCCCAATCCAGATTACACCAGGCTGAGCTGTGAAACTCAGAGAAAACTGCAAACCTCTTTAATTGGGGCATTAGGAAGTTTCAAAACAGCAGTTCATGAAAGCCTCTCAAGGATTTAAGTTTCTCAAAATATATAAGCCAAGTTCTTGTGCGAATGTCATGTTCTACCCTGAGAAATATAGCTCCAGTCAACATTGAGTACTCCAGGCTGGCGGCTGGTCAAAAACAGGGATTGTAAGCCTTATTTTAGAGTCTTTATGGAACCAGCAAAATTAGGGAAATAATAAATGCATGGTAGAGGGTTCTTCTTTTATATTTACAAACTATAGATTCTCCACTTATCAGCCTTAGCAGACATAAATGAATAGGTGTTTAGTATAAAGGGAAGGTAGAAATAACATGGAAAGAACAGATGCTTTTTTCAGGCACATTTAAAATGCTCAGAACCAGCTGGTATGGAATTCTGGAAGGAGCCTTAATCTTTTGATCTGGTGAAAGGCATCTTTGCAGCTTGAAAGGCAGAGAGACAAAAGGGGCTACACGTCTTCTCTAATAGCTGAAAGCTCCCATTTGGTGAGGAGGGAATGGTTTAAATCAAGCATGCAAAAATAAATTACTGAACCACCCACCTCTTCTCCTACTCAACTGCCTGAGCCAGGAGTTCAGGCTGCCCGCACTCCCACCCTCAGAGAACAACTCAGAAAAGATGCAGCTATGGCCAGGGTTGGGGCAGTGAGGGGGCCAACATGCCCCACACCTGGGCAATGGGAAAACTTTTCTTGGAAACCTGAATAATACATATGCGTCAAAGAAAAGTATCAAATCTCTGAAAACACCACTTAGAAAAATACATTTTGGCTTTTCTACAGATCCAAAAGCATGTTTGACCCAATTTCCAGTATCATTATCTGCTCTGTAACCCCTGTCTGTTTAAATTTTTAGGTGTAGCTTATATCCTCTTCTAGGTATTAGCATAGCAAAAGGGCTCTTACAGACACTCATTCCATCTTTTTTTCTTTTTTTATAAAGCATTACTGAAAATGCCAAGCATCGTGAAAGGTAGTCAGGACAGAAATTAATTAACCCAGTTCTGCCCTGAAGGAATTTAGTGGCAGAAACATAAATACAAAAATAATTAAGGGTTCTGGTTAAAAATCAGTGACTGATAATACCGGTTTATCTTCTCTCCTTCCTCAGATCCTACAAAACACATAGTAAAGGAATAGAAAGAGGTATTAATCCATAGGAACAAAAAGAATAGAAGAGACAATGACAGGAGAGCAAATTTTTGAAATAAAAAACGCAGATAGGAGAGAAGTAGCAGATTTAGAGGAATGGAAGAAGTTAACAACCCAAGAGTCTGCTGAGGGGGATACAGAAGGAAGCGAGAGATTTGCCTCCAGGTTGGTACCAATATGTATTGGGGATTGGGAGGTGGGAAGACTGGACATGACTACTAAACCTACTTTAAATTCATGACCACCAACCACCTGGAAATTTTCAGTACTGCTAGCCTTGAATGATGGCTAATCACATACCAAATGAATTCCACCCATTTTAGGTACAATGGAGGAGAGAGGGCAGGGAAGCAGGTAAGAAAGTTCATTCATTGGTTTGTATGGCAGAAGACACCTGGCTCCATTTGTGTGTAAACTTGTAAATGGAAAGTGGACTGATTTCATCTTCCAAGTGTCCCATGCTTGCAGCAAGCCTTTGAAAAAGAGACTGTAGAGAAACATGCTCTCTTGTTAGCATAAAATAATTAGCTAAGTACAAACGGGAAACAACCCAAATGGTGAGGGAGTTCCTGTTGTTTACCTCCTTTCCAATTCTGGACTGTATTTTCCAAAAGCAACAGGAAGGCAGTTTTGCCCCAAGAATTTTCAAACCACATAAACCATTCCAAATTCCCTTTGATATGCCCCAGCCATCCAGCATTTCCCAAGATATCCACCCAGCTTGCTTTACTTTTAGAAGTCATGATGTGCAGCAGCTCTAAATGGAAATGTACATGCTCAGCCCACGAGTCCATGGAAGGTTCTGACACAATAAGATAAAGGGCCCATAGTTTTGCTTTCAAATTTCCCTTGTGGCCCCCAACCATAAAATGTGAGGATGTTGAGTTATGCAACCAGGGCTGGTCAGTGGGTGGGGTTTCCATTTCTGTTTTTTTGGATAATTCAATGAGAAACAGATTAAATATTCATAGCTCTGCCCTCAATCTCTTTTTGCAGAAGCCAAAAGCTGTCAGGCTGTTTGTAGAGACAAAAGTAATTTTGCCAAATGTCTGCGGTAAGTTTCCCAAGAGTGTGGAGGTGATCTGAGCACCAGACCCAAATTGACAAGAAAAAATATTTTCTTTAATTAAGATAGTTTTCTGATTAAATATCCATTGCCAGTAATTTGGGAAATTCAGAAAAATACCAAGAAGGTAGAATTGATGATTACTTGCTGATTAATTAATAGGATATATGTGAAGAGGAAAGGGGGGATTGAGTGAATTCTCAGGCTTCTGACTAGAACAGCTTGGTAGATGGTGGAACCATTGAGACAGAGAACACTCTTAAGAGGGACATGTTAGGCTGAAATATAATAACTCACTTAGGACATTTGAACTTGTGGTGTGGGAAGAACATCTGAATGGTTAGATCCAGTAAGGCATGGGAGAGGCTGGTTGGAGCTCAAAGAGAGATAAGAACTGAAGACACAGACTTGGAAGTCCACTGCAAGTATGTAATAAAAGCCATGGGAGGAGATGAGAGAGCCCAGGGATAACAGGAAGGGTAGGAAGGGATGTAGAGATGAACAAGTGGAAAGGAATTCACGAAGAAGGCTGGAAGAGGCATCCAGAGAAGTAGGGTGAAAACTCAATGGGACATGAGAAAATGCAGCCAGTTGGTGTAGACAACATTTTCAAGAGATTTAGCTGTGAAGGGGAGGAACAAGATGTCAGGGGCGTGTATGTGACATTGATTTAAGAGATAGGATGAGACATGCTCTCTTCAGTCCCCTTTTATAATACAGAAGACTGAAACACTATAGATAATTCTACGACATCAGTCCTTAACTTCTTGTTCACACCTACCTGGAAAAAATACAACTTTGTCTAAATCCAATACTCTACCTACTCTACACCAGCACTCAGGGACCTCAGCACCGCCAGAGAAAAACACAGGATCCTAGTGATGGGCTCCACTTCAGCCTCACGATTATTAACCTCAAGTGGGTTCTTAGTGCTCCCAAGCAACCCTACTTGATTCACTCTCCCTTTCTTTCACGTGAGTATTACAGACCTTCTCATCCCTCAACAATCCTCCAGGCCCTCCTGCTTCATCCTCACTCTTAGCTGATGACCTGGCTTCATATTTCACTGGGAAAAGCCAAGCAACTAGAAAAGAATTTCCACAAGCTCCAGACCGCATCTCCCCATTGGCATACAATACCATGCCTTCTCTCTGGTTAATCTAGATGAACTGTCTAGGCCCCTGTCCAACTCCTCCTCTTGAGTTTAACCTCCTAGTCCATCCACCCCAGCTCTACCTCCAAGCTTCCCAGGATTTCTTCCATAATCAAGCATCTAAAGGGGTAATGCCTACCAGCATATGGTGCCTCCCAGACCAGTATCTCTTGGTGGCTATAGTGTGCCAGTTGTCAACTACACCCAAAATTACCTCTGAATATGGCCCAGGCTTATTTCCCTAGCTCCATCTTGATTCACTTTCATCTGCATATTTTATGTTCCAGCATTGTCAGACTAGCTGTATTCTGCACCCAAGTTATCTGGTTTCTTTCCTGTGTGCCTTTACTTCTGCAGCGTTCTCTGCTTGAAATGATATTCTCTGTGCTCCACTTGCTGAGCCCACCTTCCCAAACTTTTCCTCTTTGTCTGGCTAATTCTTCACCAACTTTAACACTGATAACTCATCTGAAAATACAGTTTTAATCATCAGCAGTGAAAATCTTTTGGACAGTAAGTAAGAACAATGAATGGGAATTTAAAAATATCTATCTTACATATGAAAACAACCTAAGAGTCTATGGATGAGTGAATCAATAAAGAAAATGTGGTATATATACAATGGAATATTATTCAGCCATGAAAAAGGAAATCTTGCCATTTACAACAACATGAATGAAGCTGCAGTGCATTATGCTCAGTGAAATAAACCAGACAGAGAAAGACAAATACTGTATGGTATCACTTATATGTGGAATCTAAAAGAAAAAAAGTCAAACTCATGGAAACAGAGAGTAGAATGATATTTGCCAAGGGCTGAGGGGTGGGGGAAACTGGAATATGTTGGTCAAAGGTTACAAGGTTTCAGTTACAAGATGAATAAGTTCTGAGGATCCAGTGTACAGCATGGTGACTGTCAATAATATGTATTGTATACTTGAAATTTGCTAAGAGAGTAAATCTTAAGCATTCTCACTAGACTCACACACACTCAGAGTAACTAAGTTAGGTGATGGATTGTTAATTAATTTGATTGTGGTAATTATTTCACAATGTATACATATATCAAATCATCACATTGTACACTTTAAATATGCGCAATTTTATTTGTCAATTATATTTCAATAAAGCTGAAAAAAGAAGTCTTGCTGGTGAGAATAAAGTAATAAATATATTCATATATATATATATCCTACAAGAGCAGATCCTTAAATTCCTCTCTCATTGCAGTTGCCACATTTCCTGGATTTTTCATGATAATTCTGATTTAAATAATTCTCTTCTTGTCCGTTATCACAATACGGAACTTATCAGATATATTGAATCTCAGAAAACGTGGTGTCTTATATATCTCCAGTTCTTCTGTGGGGTTTCTCTAAGTACTGCTGTTCCTCAAATCTATTAATTCTTCTGGATATATTTATTACTAATCAGTTTTATAGCTCCTCTGAACTTCAATTTCTTAGCCTGTAAAACAGGGATGACAATACTTACCTCAAAGTTCTGCTGCGAGAATTAAATTAGGTAATGTGTGTGTACAGCTATTGCTAAATAAATGTTAGTTCCTCCCCACATACTCAGCAGCTAAATTATTTGTCCAAAACTCATTTGCCAGTCAGTGAACTATTTGTGAGTATTTCCTCTGGCTGGCACTGTGGAAGTTATGGATACAGAAGAGCCCATTAAGAGCCTTATGATCTTGTTGGAAAACCTTAGGATAAATAGAGGTCAAATGAACGCTAAACTGAATGGAATGATGAAGAGTCTCAAATAGGATTTAGAGAGGAGAAATATTAGAGGATCAGTGAGATTTGGCTAGCGTAGGAAAAGGTGGTACTAGAACTCAGTGGGAAGCCATAGAAAAACACTCTAAGAGAAGAATGAGTTTCATTTCAGGTGCCTCTTCTAAGTATTTGGCTGTAATGAGAAGGACCAACTCAGGTTCTGAGAGCGAGACTGCCCTGATTGATTACTAATGTCTGCTGTGACTATGCAGTGGGTTTTCCCAAGACCAGTGCAGCAGCCTATTTACCAAGACCGCCCCAGAGCATCATGGAAAGGTGAAGAAAGAAAACTATTCTTAGTTGCCCCCCTTCAGAAACTTTCCCTTCTTTTTTTCCTTTTGATGCCCTGAGACTCTGGCTTATAAATCACCTCGCTCTCTGACAGGCTGGTTGGACAGGACTTGCTGCATCCTGGAAGCTTGGCAAGCTTACTGTCACAGTTCTTGCAACTTACAAAAGGCAAGAGTCCTGCCTGGTGAAGAGCTAAGGCTTGTGAGTTTGTCAGTGGCCTCTAGGGAAGCACCATTATAAAGCGTCTGACGGTTCCTGCCCTAAATATGCCACATTGTGAAAAATGATGGCAAGAATATTAATCCCAAGTAGGCTTCCCTGGGGTTCCTCATGTGGAATAAACTGGGTTACCTGAAGATCGATTGTGACTCTGTCATCAAACCTGGAATATTCTGCCATCTTTCAAACCTGTCCGAATGGTCTCCCAAATTGTGATATCCATTAGGAAGCCTCTGTGGGAAGGATCAGGCCACATCACACACGACTAGAAGGAACGTCAAAGGTTTATTTAGCACTGAGCCATAGCAGTAAGGGAAGGACTAAATTATTCTTTTAAAAAGTTCTAGAAGATTTTTTATTTTGATGTCTCCTTAAAAGATACTTATGTTCGTGAGGAAGACAGAGTTGGCCCTCTGGAGAACTCAGAAGAAAATGAGGTAAAGGACCTTGTTACATGACTTTGCTAAGGGCTGATATTAAGTCATACATGATATTAAGTCATATATGTCCTATGTGTAGGGCCTATAATACATCAGCTATAGGGAAAGGACTGGGTTCCCTTGCCCCCTCACAGATGGCAATCAGAAAACAATTTATTCAACATACGATTAGGGATTATCAAGGTGACCTACTACATGTCACTGTTCTTAAGGCAAACCCATAAAATATAATGACCATTGCCAGTTCCCCTCCCCCCCTGAAAAAGAGCTGAATTGCCATGGGAACAGACAGAAAAGAATGTCTGATGTGCTGCTGGGAGTTATGCCCAAAGATGTGAAAATACAGACTTACCAGGAGGATGTCAGGGTGAGTCTACATTCCAGACAGAGGAGCAGCCCGTGCAGAGGCCTGGATGCGTGATGGGGCTCAGCTTGTTTGGCAAGTCTGGAGCAAAGGGTGTAGCAAAGAAGTTGTGAGAGACGGGAGGCACAGACTTCCCGTAGAAAGTGGGAAACCTAGAAGTCATTCTACTTCATCATAGTGGTAGATGGCCCTTTTTCTCCTATCCCTTTGGCCTGTCTCCACTCGTCATATCAGTAGTGCCTTCAACACTACAATGACAGCTGCCCAATAACCAATGTTCTTTCTTTTAGTAACAGCAACCCCATTTCCCCTGGAGAATCATCCATTTCCCAGTCTCATACCATGTGGTTTGGGTGCAGCTGGGCCTCTCTCCTAACGGTGGGGGGTAGGCTTGTGAGCCGGAACTAGTCAATCAGAGCATGACCTCTGGCTGCTGTAATTGGTTTAGGAATGACCATGTGACTCAAGCTGGATCCTTAAGACCTAGTGCTGGGAATTTTGCTGTACTTTTGGAGAAAGGAGCACTCCATTGTCACACTGTCCTCATTCCCTTGGGGTATGTGAACTGTTAGTGATTTTTACCACCACTTGGAGAAACGACCTGAGAATGAAACCAATATTGAGGATAACAGAGCTGAGAGATGGTGAACGATGAATCACATATATTTTCTGAGCACCCGGATAGAAGTCAACTTAGTCCCTTGTTTTTTACAGTAACATGAAACAATAAGCCCTTTTTACAATTAGATATATGTTGCTTGCAAACAAAGTGGCTTCTGAAGCCCTAACCCCTGTCACTTCAGTGACTCACAGTGTCTTGGGGCATTTATTAACTGGGTTTGACTCAAGGAACTAGGTCTTGGAAATCCTTTAATGCTCCAAGGAGGACAGTTACTCAAATAGTATATGTTGGACTGCCATGGATCCAAATACCCTTAGCTACTATCCAAATACTCCTCACCCCACATGGGCTTCTTAATAAATGAATGTGCTTCCATTCATATGGAAGGAGAACTGTCCAACTCTGAGGCTAGGAAGTCTAGACTTTAGTGACAAGGTCCCTCTTGAGGATTCATCCAGGGCACGATAGCTCTAGGGGTACTACTACTTCTACCATGCTTGTGGCCCCCTTGGTCTAAGCAGTTGCTGTTTAATTTCCACATTCTAATTTCTTTGCCTTGTAATAAAATATCACTGTTCCTACTGGAATACCTCACAGTAGTTATCACTCAAGTCTGCTCAACTATTGTAGGTAAAGAGATTAAGAGGATTTGGAATCAAATAGACCTCAGTTCAAGTCTGGTTTCAACAAATATTCACTATTTGACTTTGGACAGTTACTTAGTCTCTATGAGCTTCAGTTTCTTTATCTATAACATGGGGCTAATAATTAATACCTAACTCAAGGAATTGTTTGGATTCAATAAAATTTAAACAACAATATATCAAACCTGTCATTCAAGTTCACCGTCATCTGACTTACACTTACTTTTCCAATCTTTACTCCATTCTCCCTTCTCCACCCTCATATGTACCCAGTTGCAGCTGCACAGACTCAGTGACCACACCTGAATGCTTTGCACAACTACATCGTTGTGGCTTTGGCGCTATAGTTCCTTTCACCTGGAATATCCTACTGTCCAGCATCAAGACCCACCTCAAATCTTACCTCTTCTATGAATCCTTCTTTTACAGGTCAGCTCCTTACTCTTTGATCTCCCGGAGAAGTTCTGGTTGAACACACTTACCATCTTGTATTGGATTTTTGTTTTCCCTCATATCTTGTGTCCCCAACTATATTCCATCTAAACCTCTTTGTATCCTCCCCTACCCACTGTCTTACACATAGATGGTACTCAATGAATATTTGCTGAATGCTTTATCTTCCTCCCAATCATTTGTTATTGGATAACACTGAAATTCTAATAAGTAAATTTAAAAAGAAGACCTACTTCCCCAGCTCTATAACTCCCACAAAAGTCTGTACAGCTTGAGTTGAGGCCTGTCTTCTGCTTTTGAATTTGCAATTGGAAACATATGGTGATTTGGAAGCCAGCCATTTTTTCTTCCATCTTTTTTTTTTTCCTCTCTCTAAAGAAACCTTTAAAAATCTCACTAAATATGTCAAGAAACAGCAATGAAAATGTCAAAGAATTGTAATATTGCTTATTGCAAAACACATACACACACACACATACGCACACACCCCACTGCTGGTGTGTTTACAAAGTTCCAAGTTGAAAAAAACAAGTGCTAATTTTAGATTTGGGTTTTTTCCTTTAAGTCATAACAAGAAAAAACACAAACATCAACTGAAACCCCAGTGCACAAAACCTCTTAGTCATACCCACCAGGCACTTTTAAAAACCAGTTTTCAAGAGAAAGGATTCTAATTCTTAGGTCATTGAGTCATGAATCCTGCTACCCCGATGAATAGAAGGAATTGAAAACACCACTAATGGAATCTTGTGGTCTAGTCTTGGATAGGAAAGTAAAAAATGGGAGCTATGTCTTGCATGTTGTTTTCTAACGCATTCCTCACCTCACTGAAACCCTACAATGCTTAAGACATTGTTGATCATAACCCAAAAGAGAATGAGCCTCTTCACTTCTCATTGACAGCAATGCCAATCTTTTGACATCTTGATAATCATCACAGCAATCAGTGCTGAATCATGTATTGAAATTTTGACTTCACTTGGGAAATCACCAACCAGTACAGATGAGTCGTTCTTAACAAAGCTCTGACTTTCTAAACATTCTGGTAATAATAACTCAGTTTTCATTTCAGTGATGGAAGACAGAATGGGGGAAGGAGGGTGAATGTTTCTCAACTGTCTTGCTTTCTCCAGGTAGAATTCCTGACTCCTGGGCTACTGGGGTCCCCAAAGCCGTGCTGCCTTCTCCAGAACATCTCAGGGGACTGACATCTTCAGGCCCTTAGTTTTTGTTTCCTCTTTTCCCTGATTCATTATAAGCATCAGTAAATGTTTTGAAGCGAAGGCAAACAGAACCTTCAAAAAGATATCTGTATGTCATGTCATCACCGTCCTTTACATCTTTACTGGAACAAGCTTTTTTTTTTTTTTTTTTTTTAATTATAATCACTGGGACTTCAGTGATAAGAGATCGCCATCACTGGCCAAACCATTACTCAAGAACCAGTCTGAATTTCAGATTCTTTTTGAGGCCTCCCTTGACCATCTCAATCCTCTGGGAGCCTTCTCTCCTCTCAACCCTTGGAAAACTTGATCATCCCTCCTTTGTTATTCAAAATGAACTTCATTATTTTTCACGTGGGTGAGACTTGTCTTCCCAAACAAAGCGGCAGTGTCTTGTCTTATTTTAGTGTGATGTTTAAGGGAACCACCACTTCCTGGGCATGACATTGAACTAGTTACATAACCTTCTGTGCCTCACTTTCTTTATCTATGAGATGAGGATAATAATAGTATCTACCTTATAGAAATGTAATGAATATTAAAGGACTGAGTGGATGTGAAGTGTTTGGAACAGTCCTGGGAAATAGTAAACACTAAATAATGTTATGTATGAACTCTTTCAGTACCTCTTACAGCAGTCTATACCATAATTGATTCATTCAACTAACAAATATCTATTATGTACCTACTATATTTCAAGGACTACTTTAGGTGCTAGAAATGCAGGGATGAACAAGACTGCCAAAGTTACTCCTCATGGAATTTACTATCTTGACAGAGAGATAGGTGATATACAAGCAAATAATATAACATAACAAAATAAAATATAACATAATTAAGTATGATTTCGGGTAATGATGCGGGTTTTGAAGAGGAATAATCAGGGTATCAAGATAAAGTGTGGTGGGGAAGTGGTGTGGGCTGTCAGGTAGGGGTTTATTTTAAACGATAAGCACTCAATTGTTAGATCTGGAGAAAGAGTTTCCTGATCATCCATTGGAAAGCTTGAAGCTGTGCCTGGCAAGTCAAATTAGAAAGAAGACTGTAAAGAATAAAGCAAAATGGTAAAAATTGGCCAAATCTGTCCTGGGCAGCACATCTCTTGACTTTATCTTATATACTCGTTCTCTTCAATTCTACTCCTCAAAGCGTGTTCACTAGTCAGAGCTTCCCAGAAATGTGCAAGGAAATTTAATCAGTGATTCAATATCCAGAATGTTCCTTTCATTCCCGCATCAATATTTACCAGTCCTAAATCCTCTTCCCTGAGGCCTCCTTTTCACTGTGCTTCAACATTAGACTATATTTATCTCCTAAAATATTCCAGAAATGTTTTCTAGTGGTGCTTGCATGTAAAGGAGGAAAAGGTCTGTTGGTCTTAGGCTATATTCCTGTTTTAATGATGGTTTTCTGAAAATCAAGTAATTTGTCTAAAAATATGAAGTTTATGGTAGCAAGACTGCAGGAAGACATCTTTGGGTCAGGGAAGACCTTGTGATACTTACAAAATCTCATGATGTAGACTGCAACCTTGTCCTGGGAAGTGTATTTTTTGTGCTTAATTGTGATTCTAGAATCACATAAACGTGAGTACAAGTCTTGGCTCTGCCAATTCTTGCTATGTGATCATTAGAAATTAACTTTTACTCAGCTTTCTGTGTGTAAAATGGGGAGACTAACACTGCTTCCCACCTTGGGTTTTTAATGAGGCTTAAATGAGCCTGTATTAACAGGTAGTATATTGGGTACAGTATCTTGTATATTTCAAGTACACAGTCCCATCTTCCAAAAATATATTTATGCAATTACAATCTTTGTTTGACCTAAAGAAGGATTAATTTACACAGCTGCTCTTTAGAGTGTAACTATTGATAGCAAATGTGAATATGGTTTCTTTCCTGACCCTGGGAAGGAAACAGCTTCTTTAGGTTGAGTACGTTGTAACTGTAGTAGATCTGTATAAGTTGATTCATAACCATAACATGTTGTGTTTTGTTTGGTGGTTTTAAAATCTTCAAAAGAAAAGAGTCTGATCCATCAGAGGAGCTAAGTTACCAATTAAAAGACACTTTCTCTAACTGAGAGAAGTTCGAGAGAGTGGCTTAGGAGAAAGACAACGCCAAGGAATGCTCCTTGCCTCCCATAAAGATGGGGTTTAGCCTCCTATGAGAGATGGCAGCTGGGGTTCAAGATGGCTGTGGAGAGAAATTAAGAAAAGCTTGTGTTCTGGTTAACATGGTGTGGATGGGATGGGAATAAGAAACTTTCCTTCTCTGAAGGTATCTGGGAATGGACTGAAGCCCCCAGGACTGGAACCGGGAGAAGGTTTATTACCTTTCGGATGAATGAGAGCCATTGTTGACCTTCTCTATGTGAAAGGAAACCAGAGTTTGCAGCAGTTGAGTGAGGACCTAGGTATCCCGCTTGTCCTGAGATGTTTGTATTGACTTTAACAGAGCCACCTCTCAAATCAGTCTGCAGGCACCACAACACGAATGGAACCCTGGGAGCATAATCCGATTGTGTTTTGTGTGAATGGAGTTCCCTGAAGTTGTGCAAGGCAGCAGCCTGTCTTTAAGCTCTTGTTCAAATTGCGTTACTTGTATTGCTCATAAGAATCAGTCACTGCGAGTACTGTTTCATTAGTTAAATGTGTTTGCCATGAAATGAGTTAGTGATTCTTAAAGTGTGATGTCTGGGACACCTGCATCAGAAATCATCTGGAATTTTCTTTTTTTAAATGCAGATTCCCCTGGGTCCCACTTTGATCTTCTGACTCCGTGGGGATGAAGCCCAACAATTTGTTTTTCATAAGCATACCAGCTTATTCTAAGACACGTTAGAGTTTGCGGTCAAAGAAATACACATTGTTAACATCAGAGACGTTAGAGTGAATTAAAAACAAAACAAAACAGAAAACATGAGTAAGACAGTTTGGCATAATTACTCCTTCTTTTCTGAACTTTAGAAGTCTACTCATCATAGATATTTCCCAGGTCAACCCCTACCACTAGTTTTTGGTCATTATAGGGTCTAAGAAAATATTTCTTTCAGATGCACCCTTCTGTGTCCCAGAAGCTGGTATGGATGGAAGAGGGTCATTAAATGAGGAGGCTCCGTAGCAAAGGCAGGAATTTAGATTGAAAAGAGCATAGCCATGGTCTGGCACAGAGCAAAGAGGAAAGAGTTTTCCATTTCTTAAGTAGGAAATAAACAAAAAATCTTAAAACAAAACAAAACAAACAACAACAACAACAAAAAAGAACAAGAACAAGAACAAAGCCTGTCTTTTAAAAGCCGCTGTTGAATGTTGCGCTTAAGAACATCCCTGACTTCCCACTCTGTAATGTTGGCTCAAAGCAGAGAGCACAAGTTCCCTATTCTCTCTGTTTGGTGAGGAAGTGTTAACTTCAGTCCTTCTTGGACTCTGGGCCTGTGGTGGACGCTGTGATTCATCACCCAGATTCCCCTTTGAGCATGACTGACTTACTCCCCAGCTGATTGGGAGTGAGGCTGGTGGAGAGCCCTGGCATCCCTGATTCCCTGATGGGGATCACCTCTGCTCAAGAGAGCTGCCCGGCTGAAAGTTGTGCCATTTTTCAGAGCATCTCACATCCAATGACTGATCCCAGTGGAAATATAAAAGTTCAGCCTACATGCCCCAACTTGCGACAAAGGAAGGGTAATTCCAGCTTCAGAATTCCTTGTAGGGTTGACTAAGGCCTCCAATGAGACTGAATAACAGCTCAACTTCTCCTTCTGTTCAGTTCTTCCTTCTCTTCCCTTCTACAGGTGTTGATCCTGATAGTACTCTCTAATAAATTTTCTGCACGCTGACCTCCATCTCAGAAGGTGCTGGGGAATCCACCCAAGGCTCCTCTTCTGTGTGGTCAGAGAAAGATTAGGTTAAGGGCTAGTGGGAGAAGGGGCCTCATTTATATTATATTTTTCTCATTACACGCTCTGATCCTGGAAGTACATAAACATTGGAAGTACATTGGACAATGGACGTTCTATTCTATGAGGGAAGATTGAATGAACTTTTATTCTTAACATCAAATTAGCTGAATGATATCATTTATCTTTGAAAATCTTATCCTAAAAAACTTGCCCTAGAAATTTCACCCTGCCATCCCAATCACCAAGCATATTCTCCAGAAGAAACTTAGGTATTTGTTAGACCTACTAAATTAAAGATGGCAGGGTTTCTTTTTATTGGGATATAAAATATAGTTTCCCATTGATTGATTGCAAGGTTGATTGACTGATTAATTGATTCATTCAACAAATGTGGTTTATTCATTCATTCATTCAACAATTGTGTTTTGGATGCCTACTGTGTAATAGGCACTGATGTAGGCTTTGGGGACCAAAAGCTTTGGTCTCTTGGAGTTTACATTCTAGATGGGAGGAGTCAGACAATAAACATACACATAAGTGAATAAGATGATTTGAAATAGTGATAAATGCTATGAAGATAATAAAAGAGGATAATATAATAGGAAATTACTCTGAGCAAGGGTAGGCTGTAGGGAGAGGTATTTTAGACAACATTCACCAATAAATTCTAGAATGAAGAGGCAATATTTGAGTAAAGTCCTAAGTGGGAAGATCTGGGCAGAAGCAACAGGAAGTGCAAAGGTCCTGAGGTGGGACTAAACTTAAAGAAAAAATGCCTAGAATAGGGCAAAAATTGGGGAATAAGATGAGGTCAGTGAAGAGGGCAAAGTAAGTCATGGCGAGAATTCTGGATTTATTTGAAGGTCAGTATGAGACCACTAAAGGTCTTAAGCAGAGGAATGATTATCTGATTTACATTTCAAAAATATAACCAACTTCTCTGAGGAAGATGTATTGTAAGGGAGCAAGAAGGAATCAGAGTAACCAATGAGGAGATAGTTCCAGGAGCCTGATATGAAATGATGGTGCTTGGCCCAAGGTAAAGTCTGCAGAGATAAGACAAGTGGGTGTTCAGGATAGTTTCAGAGATAGAGAGGACATGCTAGTGGTTTGGAAATGGTGTATGAGGGAGAAAAAGTAAAAAAGGATCATGACTCTTAAGTTTTCAGCCTGAGAGATTGGGTGGGTTCCGGTACCATTTTCTGAGATGGGAAGACTGCATTTGAGTTCTCCTATCAATGATTAATGTGTTTCGCCCTGAGCAGCCACTGTCTTTTCCTGACAGAAGGACTGACAGAGACACTGCTGTATTTTTATCCTTCTAACAGCCTCACCGGCTACCCCAGGGGCATTGTATATGCCACGGAGAGCCAATCTGAACTCTTGACAGAATCTCTCCCAAAATTTGTTATGCTTCAGTGTTCCAGGACACTTTATTACAAATGAGTAGCTAAAGGCAAAATGTAATTAGGGACAAGGGTAGCGGGGCATGCAAAGCTGGCACCACTTTGAGCTCAGCATCCCTGTACAGGTGCCAGATCTTTATAACATTGAGATTACAGCAGCATCTTGGCTGCTCAGCTGCCAAGATGTAACCACCTCCCACCACTCTTCCTGATGGGTGGGGGCAGGTAGACCAACTAAGTATGATAGTTTCAAGATCCCAAACTGAGTGATATGTATTTCAATCACGGACCCACCTTTCATCAGGCATCAATAAAGGAACAGATAATTACTTGGTCCAATCAGATTCAAATTGTTTTTTTTAAAGTCAGCGGAGAAAAATAGTATTTTAATTGGGATTTCATTAGACAGACTGACTAGTAAGGATTTCAGAGTCCCCTATGTTTATTTAACATTAAGGCATTTTATCACATGGAATTTGCTACCTTAACTGTGGAAAGTTTTTAGAAGATTTCGTGACTGCTTTTGTTGTTGTTGTTGTTGTTCATAGAGGTACTTTTCCTCTAGGCTGTAGTTATTGGGACTCTCTTTCCTATTTTCCTATTATCCCTTCACATTTCGTGCATTGGGTTTGATTAAGTTCTCTCTTTTCCCATTGCTGTTTAAGCCAGTGCATAAGTCTTGGAGATATACTCATTTCATTGCTTTTTTTTTTTTTTCAATACCCTGCTACCCTTATTTTCCCTTTTTATAATTTTCTCATTATTTTGCTTTTACATGTATATATTTGGGAACTGCGTGAACATAGCAGAGTTTATATCATGCATACATTTATATTCATATATGCATTCATATCACTACTGTCAAGAATTCATTTTCTTTTTGGACCCCAAAGGAAGGGTCTTGGGGCAGGGGATCTTTGTAATGTAAAGACACAATTCTCAAGCTGGGCTGGGATATGCAGCAGTGTTCAAGGAAAAAATGTGAATTCTTATGAAAACAAATCATATTTTCTAGCATGTTAATTTTCATTGCTGATTTTGAGGATATCAGTTTATATTTAAAAAGAAATAATATATTAAAATGAAAGATTTTCAAGAATTTTAAAAGTTCAATATAAACCTTATTAGGGCTTGTGAAGAAAAATAAAGAACTTCATTTCCCACACCTCAAAGCTTCCTCTTACTTAGATTCTTTTATTCACAATGAAGCAGAAGTTTCATGATCTCAAGAGATAGAGACCAACTCTGCCGTTTCCCAAAGGCAGAATTTCTTTGGAAATGAAAGTGGTCTGAATTGCTGAGCTGACATAGTTCCCGTGGTCCTTAGAGGTGTTTGAAAGGGTTTGTCACAACCTGTCAGCAAGCACCATGGGTGTAACTGAAAAATGGCTTTAAAGAGCAGAGAGGTTCTGATACCTGTTATCTTTCTATAAGGTAGGAGAGGTCATCTTAAATGACATCCAATCATAACTTATCACGACTCTAAAAGAAGCACAAGTCAGAAAATAAAGATAACCTCTAAAATAAAAAGGATTTTAACAAATAAACATTTGCAGAAATTATTTATTACCTTTATGTAGCTATCCTTTAAGAGAGAGATTGTCTTAGTTTGGGTTTCTCCAAAAGTCATCTCTGACACAGGCATTTGGATGCTAGTGGTTTATCTGAAAGGAGATCTTGGGAAACATGTAAGAGAATTGGGGAGTTAGGCAGTGAAAATAGAAAAGCCAATAAATAGCATGCTAATGAGTAAATTTCCACTAGGGCAACACTGGCTCACACCCACTGGGGTTCTCTGAAAGACTGTGTGTTAATTTGGTTCTGCAAGAAGCAGATCCCAAGGTGAAATCAGATGTACCAGAAGGAGAAAATGCAGTACCACTGGCATAGAATTTTGAGGGTACTTGATCAAGAGGGCTAGAATGTAAGATTGGAAAAATAAGAATTTATTGACTTGGGAACATTTTCTTGGGACATAGGATTTAACATCTGCAAGGACCCCAGGGAATGGGACAAACTTTCTGCTAGGGTGGCTCTTAGAAGCTTAGAAAAAGTGATGACCAATATTGAGTGAAGTATAAGTGCCTGCCTTGCCCTGGTAGAGGGTAGAGGAAGAAACAAAGTGGGAATTCTGGCACAGGTATACTTTGTGTGGTTAGAAAACCCATCAGAGGATTATACTTCACAGGAGGGTCCAGAGGACACAATTTTTATCAAGGCCATCAGGAATGCACAGGTGAGAGGGGCACCAGAACCACTGAGAAGTGGTGGCTGTCCTCTGCAGGCCAGGGCTGATGGTCGGAGAGACAATCACAGAGCTTTAATAGACATGAGAATGATGGGGTCCTTATATAATAAAGGCCAGGTGGCAGCACTTAATTAGCAGAAGCCAGGAGGCCACAATTACTATCATGGAAGTTTGACACATAAGGAGTTGTGGAGATGGTTAAAAGAGCTCGGTATCCTTAGGGGCAAAAAAGGTGGGCAGCCTACAAGGATGTTGCTAAACATATAACAAAAAAGAAAAAGAAGGAAGGGAGGAAGGGAGGGAGGGAAGAAGGAGGGAAAGAAAGAGAGGATGAATGAATGAGTGAATGAATGAATGGGAGAGTAGGAGACTTACTGAGGGTGTTCACCCCAATAAAAAGGCCTGATCCCAGAACTGAACCAATTTTCATTTAGATGTTCATTAGCTGAAGAGGATGCCAGGTCCCCAGGAAGAAGAACCTAGTGATACTACGGCAAATGTAAATTATAATGATTCTCTGAGTCTTTCCCCATAGTGACGGATGGTTATTTATTCTGGTGACTGTACGTTGGAGAAATGGAAGTGCCTAGATGTTTTGAGAACTATTGGACACAGAGCCTGATCTGGTGTCGGTAGCTGGTGACCCAAAGAGCATCATGGCTCCTCTGTTAGAGAGGGGGCTTATGAGAGCCAGATGTGAAGTCCTGGCTAATATCTGGCTCCCAGTGGACTCACTGGATTCAGGAACCCACCTAGTTCTTGTTTCCCCTGTTCTGGAGTATATAATTGAAATTGATATGCTTCACAGTTGGAATAATCCCTACACTGGGTCTTTGGTTTGTAGGATAAGAGCTACTATGGTGGATAAGAACAAGTATATACCTGGCCAAGATAGTAAATCAAAAGAAATAACACATCCTTGGAGGCATGGTAGAGAGATAGTGACACCATTAAATAAAGACCTAGATGATGCAGGGGTGGTAGTAATCATATCTCTGTTTAATACGCCAATCTGGCTCCTGCAGAAACCAGATGGATCCTGAAGAACAAATGACTTCATTGGCATAACCAATTCACTGAAGGCATAACCAAGTAGAAGCCTCAATTGCAGCTGCTCTGCCAGACACGTATTGTAGCTAGAGCAGATTAATAAGCCTTTAAATCCATGGTATGTAAGATTGATATGACAGATGTGTTATTTTCCATTCTAATTAGAAAAAAGGGTTAGAAAGACTTTGTATTTATGTAGGACAGACAACAATATTCATAAGGTCTGCTGGATCATTTGGCTGAAGAGGGAAGATTTTGCCTCAAGGCTGTATTAACTCTCCCATCCTCTGTCATGATATATTAATAAAAGATCAGGATGACCCAAACATCCATCACACAGATTGTCATGGATAAAATATATTAATGATCTCATGCTGTTCATATAGGATGAGCAAAAGGTGACTAATTTGCTTGGAAGACACATAAGCTGCAGAGGATGGGTTATAAACCTTACGAAGGTTCAGGAACACTGTCACCAGTTAAGTTTTTAGTGGTCCAGGGATAAGGAGTGTAACCTCCAAAGTAAGAGGCAAATCAATGATTCTCCTCTCCTCTAACATAAAGAAAGCAGCACAGCACCTGTTAGACCTCTTCAGAATAAGAAAGCATCCCATTCCACACCTGGGATACTGTTCTAGCCCATTTACTGAGATAGCCAGCTTTGAGTGGGGCCTGGAGCAGGAAGGGGCTCTGCAGCCAGCCCTAAAAGCAGCTCAAGCAGCCCTGACACTTTAGCCATACGATCAGAAGACCTTATGGTGTTGGAGGTGTCTGTGGTGGGAAAAGACCTCATACAGAGCTTATGGCAGCTGCAGGGCAAGAATCGTAACTCAGGTCCCTGGGATTCTGGAGGAAAGCCATGCCATCTGCAGCAGAGAATTGTATGACTTTTGAGAAACAGCATCTGGAATATTGCCCTCGTAAAGACAGAACACTTAGCTATGAGGTGTCAATTGATCATGCCACCGGAACTGTCCATTACAAGTTGAATTTCGCTGGACCGGCCCAGTCATAAAGTCAGATGGGCACAGCAGTAGTCCATTGGAAGATGGAAGGGGTACATTCAGGATTGAGCCCGAGCAGGATCAGTGGACATGAGTAACTACACTAGTAGGTAGCCCAGACTCCCACATCACCCACCTTAATTGCACTAACTCACACCTATGGTCATATTGGGGCAGGGTGTCCCATATAATCAGCTGATGGAGGAGAAAAAGCCCAAGCTTAGTTTATGGAAGGGTCAGCTTGGTACATGGATGCAAGCCAAAAATGGATGGCAGCTCTATTATAGACATATTCTGGGGGCCCTGAAAGACAGTGGGCAGGGGATTAACCTTCTCAATGGGTGGAGCTGTGAGCAATGTACCTGATTTTCCACTTTATGTGAAAAGAGAAGTAGCCCAAAGTGAGAACAAGTACAGATTTTTAGACAGTGATCAATGACTTTGCTGTTTGGTCAGGGGCTTGGAATAAAAAGGATTAGAAGATTGGAGACAAGGAGGTCTGGTTAGATGCAATGGGCGTGGAAAGTGAAGATTTTTTTTCACATGCTAACATCCGCTAGAAAGCATCCATCATGGAAGACACGCTGAAAAACCAAGTAAACAAAATGAATTACCAAGTAGACTTAGCTAGTTGACATTACTTAGCTTTTGTTATCAGTAACGCCAGACTGGCACTTAGTACCCAGGAGTGTAGTGGCCAGTAGCACAAAGCTACATATGAGCCCAATAATGTGGGTACCTACTTCCCAAGACTACTAGCTCCTGCTACCTCTTGATGCCCAATCTGCCAGCAATAGTGAGAAGCACTGAACCTCTGATACAGCCCTATTTCTTGAGGAAACCACCTTAGTGTCAAGGTGACGACATGGAGCACTTTCATTCCGCAAGGGATAGATATATTTTCTGGGTATGGATTTGCCATTGCGGCCCAGAGAGTCTCAGCTAGCACCATTAACCAGGACATATGGAATGCCTGATCCACAGGCATGCACACCCACAAAGCAGAGCATCCATCCAGGGTCCTCAGTCATAGCAAAGGAGATGCAGGGGTGGAGATCAAGGGCTGTATCCTCATGATAGCCGGAAGAACATAACTCAGAACTCTCCCACTGAAGGGAGAGAAAGCTGGGGTATTTTCCACCAACCACAGTCCATCACTGGCTCAGGAGTCCTCCTGGGGCACCAGCTCGTCCTGCGCTGTTTTTGGACTGAGCACGCATCCATAACTATTTGAATGCTCTCAAGCAAAGAGACACACAGAAAGATATCCATATGCCTGGAAACTGCCTGTGACTTCCACGGAAGATTGAGGGGATATGAGTAGGGCATCACAAGCATTTTCTATATGTTCATAAAATCTTGGAGTAATTTATTATGTTCCAGGATGGCAAATTCAGTCATATTCCAAGTTGGATGCTCAGAGAAAACATCCATTTTTGGCTGCATAGTCTTTAACTGCCTCTTTGTGAGACAACAACTGCATAATATTATTTTCTATAAAAAGAATAGAGAAATAATTCAGCCTTTCCAGTGGCAGAGTTTGCTTAGGAGGGCTTGGGAGGTGAGGAACATGTAATTGGGAGGATCCAAGGTCATCCTGTCATAAAATGTGTCCTTTGGCATGGAATTATATGGATGGGAGACATGCAAGCAAGAGACTATAAATCATATAAATTTATCTCACCCAATGCAAACTAAAGGTGTCCCCAACTCAGCTTCTCCTATGCTTGATCTCAGAAATGCCCACAGCCAGCCCAACACCACCCAACTGAAGGTGGCGTATGAGGGAGGGTAAGTCAAAGTGCAAACAGACAGGATTCTTAATCTTTTGGAACTATGATGTCTTACTTTCTAAAATGTTACAAAACAAATGACCATGGATCCATTTCTAGGACCCCTCCAAGGATCTTGGAAGGGGCCTGTGCAAGTGAGGCACCCTTGGCTTTGAGCTTCCTCATCTTCCTGTAAACCCACAGCTCTCTGGAAATATATTTGATATATCCAATCTGTTCTGTTTCCTGATTCCTAATTCAGGACCCACTTTGAGTGCTAGTCCTTTGGAAGTCTTTCCTGATCCTCAAAGCCTGGGTGGGTTTCCTCCCATAGGAATTGAACTTGCCAGTTCAATTTTGTGTCTTAACCTGCAATTCTCACTCTCTCAGCAACCATGATTACACCCAAAATTCACTCCCTCTCCATTTCTCCAGGGACCACAAATCTTTGAGGTCAGGGCCCATTTTTTTTCATCATGTAACACACAGCCTGGCATATAGGAGATGATCAAAAAATCTTTGATGAATTAATAAACAAATGGAACAATGGCAGGAGGGAGAAGGCATCTACTTTAGTGATTTCCTGAGAAAGAACTCACTTCTTGACAGAGCCACCCAATAGGAAAAATCCTACTAGAATACAGACAGCCCTTCTCTATGATGGTTCCCTCTTTTCCCTTTCCAGACTTCCTTCTGTAACTATTTCTGACAGGTATCAAAGTATTCCTCTAAAACTGCCAGTGTAAGAAACTTATGACTGTCCCCCAAGAAGAATCTCTTAAATCTTAAAAATTTTAACCATATAGCCTCTTCTTGTCAACCTTTATGAATTATATGGAGAGACAAATTGTAGTACGGAGAAAGAGAGGTTTGGATTCTAATTCTGGCATAATCGCCATTATAGCTCATTACTATCACATTTCAGTGTTTAATTCTTGGACGATCACCTCCACCTGTCATCATATTAGCATATTTTTGAAGACTATAAGTGTAATTAGGACGATAGGAGAGCACAAGAATGGTGTCTATCTCTGCAATCAGAGATTTGGATTAAAAACAAATGTGACTTCACTGTTTATTATCCAGCGGCAGGGGCTGAGAAGCTCTGGAGGAGAAAACCAAACTCAGCTCTTCTCACTAACGTCACTTTCCACTACCTGTCTGGCCATGCAAAGCTGATTATCTTTTATTGCTGACAATGCTTTGTGGACTTTACATTCACAAATGTCTCTGGACGGGCTTTGAATTGTCCTTTTGTTCTTGATATATTTCTGTGGTTAACAACAGCTATGGGAGAAAGTCTATGATCAACCTTGACTTTCAATGACAAATATTGACATTTTGTAAACAGAGCACAAAAGGGGGAAATGCTGGTGTAGGGAAAATATTTGAAGTCAGTGGACCTGAATTTGGATCTTGATTGTCTGCCCTTAGGTATGTTTCTGAGCCCTAATTTCTTCATCTACATAGTTTTGATAACAAAAATAACTCATCATGAATTTGTGAAAATTGTCAGATAATGAAGGTGAAAGGTGATCTATAAAATGTAAAGTGCAAAAAAAAATTAGCCTTGATTTCAGATGTCATATTTTGTGTTGTACATTACATGCCCAGAAAAGCTATGTAAAGGTTTATTTGAAAGTTCACTATTTAGAAAATGTAATCATTTTGTGAAATAAAGGGGGACGTCTGATGGGTTCTGAACTGATTAAGGCCAGGTGTACTCAGAGAGAATGTCTCCAATTAACTAAAAGGAAGAAGGCCTTTGAGTGATGAAAATGACTGAGTTAATATGAAAAACTAGCCAGAGGCCCTTAAAGTACAAATGGGCATATAGTTTTAGAAGAAGTCTGGAAGAAAAAAAATTGGGAAAAAAAGATCTATTTAACTTTATCAGAAATCTGTGCAAAGTGGATAGATTAAATTAAAAAGTGTTACATGTTTCTTGTTGGCCATCAACATGATATTTGTTGTTGACACAATAACACAGTAAATTTAATGTGGTTCATTTGTCTGAAAAGGAAAAGCTTATCTTTTGTTTGGAAAATAGAAGCAAGCTGAATCCTGATCTGTGTTATTTCAGTGTCTAGTGGTGTGTACTTGAGGTTTCTGGAGCAAAAGCTTTGTTACTAAATACCTGGTAGAATAGCACTGCAGGGGCTAATGATCAAAAGGTGGAGTAAAGTCTTCTGTATGGTATCTCAGAATATTAACCCAGAATTACTTTTGCTCTCAAGAAATATAATTCAGTTCAAGAAACACTGACTAAAACTTATTACATGTAAAGGGACCCTCAAGATGGTGGAGGAGTAAGATGTGGAGATCACCTTCCTCCCCACAAATACATCAAAAATACATCAACATGTGGAACAGCTCGTACAGGACACCTACTGAACGCTGGCAGAAGATCCCAGACTTCCCTAAAGGCAAGAAAATCCCCACGTACATGGCCATGTTGCTGACAGGGTCTTGGTGTTCTGGCCTGGTGTCAGGCTTGAGCCTCTGAGGTGGGAGAGACGAGTTCAGGATATTGGACCACCACAGACCTCCTGGCCCCAAGTAATATCAATCAGTGAGAGCTCTCCCAGAGAGCTCCGTCTCAACGCTAAGACCCAGCTCCACCCAACGGCCAGCAAGCTCCAGTGCTGGACGCCCCATGCCAAACAACTAGCAAGACAGGAACACAACCCCACCCATTAGCAGAGAGGCTGCCTCAGATCATACTAAGTTCACAGACACCTCAAAACACACCGCGAGATGTGGCCCTGCCTACCGAAAAGACAAGATCCAACCCCACCCACCAGAACACAGGCACCAGTCCCCTCCACCAGGAAGCCTACACAAGCCACTGAACCAACTTTACCCGCTGGGAGCAGACACCAAAACCAATGGGAACTATGAACCTACAGCCTGAAAAAAGGAGACCCCAAAGAGAGTAAGTGAATCAAACTAACAAAAATTACATACAAAAAAAAATATTAAAAGCAGCAAGGTAAAAACAACAAATAACATACAAGAGAATCCCGATAAGGTTAACAGCTGATCTTTCAGAAGAAACTCTGCAAACCAGAAGGGACTGGCAGGACATATTTAAAGTGATGAAAGGGAAAAACCTACAACCAAGATTACTCTTACCAGCAAGGATCTCATTCAGATTTGATGGAGAAATTAAAACCTTTACAAACAAGCAAAAGTTAAGAGAATTCAGCACCACCAAACCAGCTTTACAACAAATGCTAAAAGAACTTCCCTAGGCAGGAGACACAAAAGAAGGAAAAGACCTACAAAAACAAACCCAAAACAATTAAGAAAATGGTAATAGGAACATACATATCGATAATTACCTTAAAAGTAAATGGATTAAATGCTCCAACCAAAAGACACAGGCTCACTGAATGGATACAAAAACAAGACCTGTATATATGCTGTCTACAAGAGACCCACTTCAGATCTAGGGACACATACAGACTGAAAGTGAGGGGATGGAAAAAGATATTCCATGCAAATGGAAGTCGAAAGAAAGCTGGAGTAGCAATTCTCGTATCAGAGAAAATAGACTTTAAAATAAAGACACTTACAAGAGACAAAGAAGGACACTACATAATGATCAAGGGATCAATCCTAGAAGATAACAACTGAAAATATTTATGCACCCAAAATAGGAGCACCTCAATACATAAGGCAAATGCTAACAGCCATAAAAGGGGAAATCAACAGTAACAAAATCATAGCAGCAGACTCTAACACCCCACTTTCACCAATGGACAGATCATCCAAAATGAAAATAAATAAGGAAACACAAGCTTTAAATGATACATTAAACAAGATGGGCTTAATTTATATTTATAGGACACTCCATCAAAAAACAACAGAATACACTTTCTTCTCAAGTGCTCACGGAACATTCTCCAGAATAGATCATATCTTGGGTCACAAATCAAGCCTCGGTAAATTTAAGAAAATTGAAATCATATCAGGTATCTTTTCCAACCACAGTGCTATGAGACTAGATATCAATTACAGGAAAAAACTGTAAAAAATACAAACACATGGAGGCTAAACAATACACTACTAAAGAACCAAGAGATCACTGAAGAAATCAAATAGGAAATTAAAAAATTCCTAGAAACAAATGACAATGAAAACACGATGACCCAAAACCAATGGGATGCAGCAAAAGCAGTTCTAAGAGGGAAGCTTATAGCAATACCATCCTACCTGAAGAAACAAGAAAAATCTCAAATAAACAACCTAACATTACACCTAAAGAAATTAGAGAAAGAAGAACAAAAAAACCCCCAAAGTTAGCAGAAGAAAAGAAAGCATAAAGATCAGATCAGAAATAAATGAAAAAGAAATGAAGGAAACAAGAGCAAAGATCAATTAAACTAAAAGCTTGTTGTTTGAGAAGATAAACAAAATTGATAAACCACTAGCCAGACTCATCAAGAAAAAAAGGGAGAAGACTCAAATCAACAGAATTAGAAATGAAAAAGGAGAAGTAAAAACTGACACTGCAGAAATACAAAGGATCATGAGAGATTACTACAAGCAACTGTATGCCAATAAAATGGACAACCTGGAAGAAATGGACAAATTCTTAGAAAAACACAACCTGCCGAGACTGAACCAGGAAGAAATAGAAAATTTGAACAGACCAATCACAAGCACTGAAATTGAAACTGTGATTAAAAATCTTCCAACAAACAAAAGCCCAGGGCCAAATGGCTTCACAGGTGAATTCTATCAATCATTTAGAGAAGAGCTAATACCTATCCTTCTCAAACTCTTCCAGATTATAGCAGAGGGAGGAACACTCCCAAACTCATTCTACAAGGCCACCATCACCCTGATACCAAAACTAGACAAAGATATTACAAGAAAAGAAAATTACAGACCAATAACACTGATGAATATAGACGCAAAAATCCTCAACAAAATACTAGCAAGCAGAGTCCAACAGCACATTAAAAGGATCATACACCATGATCAAGTGGGGTTTATTCCAGGAATGCAAGGATTCTTCAATATATGCAAATCAATCAATGTAATACACCATATTAACAAACTGAAGGGTAAAAACCATATGATAATCTCAATAGATGCAGATAAAGCTTTTGACAAAATTCCACACCCGTTTACAGTAAAAACTCTCCAGAAAGTTGGCATAGAGGGAAACTACCTCAACATAATAAAGGCCATAGATGACAAAGCCACAGCTAACATCATTCCCAATGGTGAAAAACTGAAACCTTTTCCTCTAAAATCAGGAACAAGACAAGGATGCCCACTCTCACCACTATTATTCAACATAGTTTTGGAAGTTTTAGCCACAGCAATCAGAGAAGCAAAAGAAATAAAAGGAATCCAAATCGGAAAGGAAGAAGTAAAGCTGTCACTGTTTGCTGATGACATGATACTATACATAGAGATTCCTAAAGATGCTACCAGAAAACTACTAGAGCTAATCAATGAATGTGGTAGGGTAACAGGATACAAAATTAATGCACAGAAATCTCTTGCATCCCTGTACACTAATGATGAAAAATCTGAAAGAGAAATTAAGTAAACACTCCCTTTTACCATTGCAACCAAAAGAATAAAATACCTAGGAATAAACCTACCTAAGGAGACAAAAGACATGCATGCAGAAAATTATAAGACACTGTTGAAAGACATTAAAGATGATACAAACAGATGGAGAGATATACCATGTTCTTGGATTGGAAGGATCAACATTGTGAAAATGACTCTCCTACGCAAAGCAATCTACAGATTCAATGCAATCCCTACGAAACTACCATTGGCATTTTTCACAGAACCAGAACAAAAAATTTCACAATATGTGTGGAAACACAAAAAACCCCAAATAGCCAAAGCAATCTTGAGAAAGAAAAATGGAGCTGGGAGAATCAGGCTCCCTGACTTCAGACTATACTACAAACCTACAGTAATCAAGACAGTATGGTACTGGCACAAAAACAGGAATATACATCAATGGAAAAGGGTAGAAAGCCCAGAGATAAACCCACGTACATATTGTCACCTTATCTTGATAAAGGAGGGAAGCATATACAATGGAGAAAAGACAGCCTCTTCAATAAGTGGTATTTGGAAAATTGGACAGCAACATGTAAAAGAATGAAATTAGAACACTCCCTAACACCATACACAAAATTAACCTGAAAATGGATTAAAGACCTAAATGTAAGGCCAGACACTATCAAACTCTTAGAGGAAAACATAGGAAGAACACTCTTTGACATAAATCACAGCAAGATCCTTTTTGACCCACCTCCTAGAGTAATGGAAATAAAAACAAAAATAAACAAATGGGACCTAATGAAACTTAAAAGCTTTCACACAGCAAAGAAAACCGTAAACAAGGCAAAAAGACAACTGTCAGAATGGGAGAAAATATTTGCAAATGAAGCAACTGACAAAGGATTAATCTAGGAAATATACATGCAGCTCAATATCAAAAAAACAAACAACTCTATCCAAAAATGAGCAGAAGACCTAAATAGACATTTCAGCAAAGGAGACCTACAGATGGCCAAGAGTCAGATGAAAAGATGCTCAACATCACTAATTATTAGAAATGCAAGTCAAAACTACAATGAGGTATCACCTCATACTGGTTAGAATGGCCATTATCAAAAAAATCTAGAAACAATAATAGCTGGAAAGGGTGTGGTGAAAGGGAACCCACTGTTGGTGGGAATGTAAATTAATACAACCACTATGGAGAACAGTATGGAGGTTCCTTAAAAAAACTAAAAATAGAACTACCATATGACCCAGCAATCGCACTACTGGGTATATACCCTGAGAAAACCATAATTCAAAAAGAGTCATGTACCACAATGTTCATTGCAGCACTATTTACAATAGCCAGGACATGGAAGCAACCTAAGTGTCCATCAACAGATGAATGGATAAAGAAGATGTGGCACATATATACAATGGAATGTTACTCAGCCATAAAAAGAAACAAAATTATTTGTAGTGAGGTGGATGGACCTAGAGTCTGTCATGCAGAGTCAAGTAAATCAGAAAGAGAAAAACAAATACCGTATGCTAACACATATATATGGAATCAAAAAAAAAAAAAAAAAAAGGTTCTGATGAACTTAGTGGCAGGACAGAAATAAAGACACAGAAGTAGAGAATGGACTTGAGGACATGGAGAGGGGGAAGGGTAAGCTGGGACGAAGTGAGAGAGTGGCATGGACATATATACACTACCAAATGTAAAATAGATAGCTAGTGGGAAGCACCTGCATAGCAGGGGGAGATCAGCTCGGTGCTTTGTGACAACCTAGAGGGGTGGGATAGGGAGGGTGGAGAGAGACACAAGAGGGAGGGGATATGGGGATATATGTATACATATAGTTGATTCACTTTGTTATACATTAGAAACTAACACAATATTGTAAAGCAATTATACTCCAATAAAGATGTTAAAAAAACCCCAAACTTATTACATGTCAGGGAGTGTTGTACGCTCTGAGAGTATAAAGATGAATAAAGAATATGCTCCTAATTTTGTTGTGAATTTCATTCTTGCAAATTTTCTGCTATCCTTCTGGTCCACCCTTCTTTTAGTCATTTTCACGGTCTGCTTTCTTACCTCGTGGAAGGACAGCCAGAGCTAAAAAGCAGAGAGGAAGAAGTTAGCCTTTGAATTTTAGAAGTTGAGGTCCCAGGAGACTGGAAGGACTTGGAATAAACAACAGAAGAGCATGCTGGAGGGAACTCCATTCATGCTTCATCTGTCTTATTGGTTACTCTTCCCATTAATGTCCTGTGAAGGCTACAATAACATCCAGAGCATGGACTGACTAGTTAGTACTGCCTTTTTCCTGAGACTCTGTTCTATCCCCATGGACTGACTCATTTGGAGACCTTTGTTCAACATCTCAGGACACAAATATCCTTCTGAGTTGGAAGCTGGTACTCTTGACATCTAGGGGAATTGTGGTGAGATGGGAAATATGGTGAGACTGCTAACAGTTTACACCCACTGTTAGACACTCACACCCACACAACACACGTATCTGCCCTCAGTTTAATCAGGCATGCATGCTTGCCCAGCTAGAGAGCCAGAGTCTGTATTTTATAGATTCCCTATAGCTGGATAAATCCATGTGTTTAGGATGTGAGCAGTCATACCAGACTTTGATATGGAATTGTAACATTGTGTATATGCTCCACCCATCTTGCCCTTTCCATGGGCTGTAAAGTGTTAACTTGGCAAGTACTTACTTGGCAAGACCCAGATCCAGCCCTGTGGCTAGAATACCACCTGAGGATGGCAGAGCAGAAAGAAACAGACCCAGCAGAACCTGGGTCCTTGAAGCATCTCTTCCTACTGCACTGCTCACTGTTAGACTATTTCTCATCTATTTAAGCTACAATGATTGATGGTCTTATTTTTTATAGAAACCTAGCCTTTACCTTAAAACAGAAAGAAAAGCCCACTTCACCTGTATTTGCTTGTGTAAGAATGAATGGAACCAGCTTGAGGTGTCTCCTAGAGGTACTGACAATTTATTAGAGGAAAGACATAAGGGAACAGGAGAATCATCTCCCATGGCTGAAAAGTGCAGAGACAAGTTAAGTATTACAGATCCAGAGGGTAAAGGGCCAGGGTATGGCTGGGTTGAGTGAGACTCATTGTCTCTACCATTTGTACAATTCTGGGCAAACGCTGACAAATTCATGCTGCTTGGGCTTTCTTTTTATTATTATCCTTTTCTTTCTTTTTATTTCTTTAGCACTCTTTCTTCAGGAAAAAGACAATATAATTAATTTGATATGATTGCAATCTAGGCATGCCCCGTTACCACCAAGATTATATGATTACACATGGATGTTCTCAGACAATTTTAGACCCAGAGTTGAGCCTACTCTTGTTTCACTCTCAGAAGGTAATCGAATTGCCATGTTCCTGTGAAGGGAAAGCAAAAAAACCTCAGCTTTGTAAAGTGCTGAATGTTTTACTATACAAAACTGGATCTCAAAACTGAATATTGCTGTTGGCAGAGGATGAGAACATAGTCACAAGAAAATGGAGCATTTCTTGTGTGAAAAATGTGCCACACTCTTTGTCTCCCTTTTCAACCTCTCCCCGATCCCAGCATTGAACAGTATCTTAGTGATACATTTGGCTGGTGGTTGAATCTTTGTGCCTGATGATGTTTTGAGGCTTAATCCAGCTAAATCTGGAGACAGCCTACTAGCCTCTGACAAATTTTTGTTTTTCACTACACGTAACCTCAAAAGCTTAGCAGTCAACAGAAGGCAGCAAATTCTTCATTCTCCAGCAAGTTTTAAAAAATAAACTGAAATGAAACCAAGAGGGAATAACAAGTGCTCAAAATTTCACTCCCAATCCCTACTTGCCTGTGAATTTTGAGGGAAGTTACTAAACAAGCTACCTCCCTTGCTGCTTTCTACACTAACTTAAGACAAAGCAAAGCAACACAATTTTTGTATTTTGAAATAAACATAGTTTCACAGTAAGTTGTAAAGATAGTACAGAGTGATTACTTGTATGCCTCACCTATTTCCCCCACTGGTTACATCTACAATATCAAAACCAGGAAATTGACATTGATACAATGTGTGTGGGGTTCAATGTCATCTTATCACATGTGTAGTTTCACGTGACCACCACTGGGATCAAGATACAGAACTGTTCCCTCACGATAAAAGCCTCCCTGGCGCTACTCCTTTGCAGTTACATCCACTCATATTCCCCCACCTTTGCTAAATCCTGACAGCCACTAATTTGTTCCCCATCTCTTTAATTATGTCTTTTCAAAAATGTTATATAAATGCAATCATAGGCCATTTACATTTAATATAACTATTGATATGTTAGGGTTTAAATTTGCCATTATTTTTCCTGTTTGTTTCCTCTATTTTTAATTTCTCTGTTTTATTTCTCCTGCCTTCCTGTGGGTTACTTGAACAGATTTTAGAATTCTCTTTTGATTTATCTATAGCATTTTTGGATATATCTCTTTGTACAGATTTTTTAATGATGCCTGTAAGCATTATATTATACACATATATAACTCATCACAACTGATTTCAACATTTTGCCAGTTTGAATAAAGTGTAGAAATATTACCTTCCTTTAAGTTCCTTTACATTCTCCCATTTACAATTTAATTGTCTTAAATATTTTCTTTACATGTATTGAATACCACATCAAACAATGTTATAATTTTTGCTTCAATCATCAAACACAATTTAGAAAATTCAACAGAAGGAAGTTTATTGAATGTATCCATATTTTAAATCTTTCTGTTGTTTTTTTTTTTCTTCTTCCTTCCAGATGTTCAAAGATTTTTAAAAATTTTTTTTTTTTTCTGTTTCAAGAACTTTCCTTAGCCATTCCTTTAGGATAGGTCTGTGGTGAAAATTCTTTTATATTTTCCTTATCTGAGAAAGCCTTGATTTCCCATTCACTTCCAAAGAATATTTTCCCTAGATATAAAACTCTGAGTTGATTTCTTTTTTTCCTGCACTTGAAGAATATTGTGCCACTTCCTTCCATCCCCAATGGTTTCTGATGAGAACTCCATTGTTACTGGAACTGTTTTTCCCCTATAGGTTATGTATCATTTCTCTATGAGTTCTTTTTATTTTCCCCCTATGGGTGCTTTTAATACTCTTGTCTTCAGCATTCAGAAGTTTGAGTATGAAGGATCTTGTGGATTTGTTTTAATTTATCCTGTTAGGAGTTTGTTCAGCTTCTTGAATCTGTAAGTTTATGTTTTTTGCCAAATTTGTGAAATTTTCAGCCATTCTTTCTTTTGTTTTAATATCCTAATTTTGCTAAGTTAGTCCTTTAGGTTTTTTTCCCCTATGAGTTGGGCCTTTTTATTTATTTTTTACTTTACTGAGATATAATTGACAAAAAACATTGTGTAACTTTAAGGTGTACAACATGTTGATTTGATATACTTATATATCACAGTATGATTACCAACAGAGTATGACCATAATTTCTTGAATACTTTTTCATCCCTATCTCTTTCTGCCCTCTTTGTGCCTAAAAACACAAATGTTAGATCCCTCAGGTCCTTCAGGTTTTGTTCATTTTTCCCTTGGTTTACTTTCCTTCTGTTGTTCAGATTGGGTATTTTCTATTGTGTTATCTTCAAGTCCATTGGTTCTTTCCTTTGTCCTCTCCTTCCGCTGTTGAGCCCATTTATTTTTTACTGTGATTATTGCATTTTGCAGTTTTAAAATTTCTGTTTACTTCTTCTATATGTCTTTTGTTCCTTTGCTGACACTTTCTCTTTCTTCATTTGTTCCAAACATGTTCATAATTGCTCACTGAAGCATTTTTATGATGTCTTCTTTAGAAGTCTATTCAGATAATTCCAACATCTGTTTTCTTAGTGCTGGTGCATGTTGCTTACTTTTTCATGTTTAAGTTGAGATTTTCCTGGGTTTTGGTATGAGTGACTTTCTTATTGAAACCTGGGCATTTTGAGTATTTGTCATGAAATTCTGCATCTTCTTTAAATCTGTTGCTGTAGTAGGCCTCTTCTGACACTACTTTGGCAGAAGACGGTAGGGGTACTCATCATTACTGCCATGTGGGAGTGAAAGTCCAAGTTCCCCACTTGGCCTCTTCTGATACTACCCCAGCAGGGAGAAGTAGGAGGGCCTTGTTACCCCTGGATGGGGTCCCCATGTGGCCTCCTATGTGGGGGGAACATTGTCACTAGATGGATAGGAAAGTCCTGCCTCTCCACTCTGTCTTCTCTGACACCACAGGGTGGGAGGTGGAGTAGGAGCCTTGTTATAACTTTGTTGTAACCAAGCAAGAGGGGCTGTAACCTAACCAAGCTAGGTTCCCCACTTGGCCTTAGGTAATGTGGGTGACGCTGCGGGTTTTTCCATAGTGTTTGGCTGTGGGAGAACAATTTTTCTCTAAAAGTTTTCTGTCTTGCTGGGGTGCCCCATTCCTGGTCTTTGGCTCGAGACAGCAGACTTTCCTTGGGGCTTTTGTTATTTCTCCCATTGACATTTCCAGGCTGCCACCTTCTTCAGCTTCATGTCTGGGATATGTGAGGCACAGAGAAAGCCCAGAAAACTCACTGCCATGATCCAAGGTGCCCTGCCAGACAGCCTTCTTCACTCCACCTTTGAGTCTTCTTCTATTTGTTTTACATACAATGTCCAGTGTTTGCAACTATACTTAGCAGGAGGAATAGAGAGAAGTGTATCTACCCACTCACTTGTTTTCACCCTTAATATTTCCATAGCTAACAATAATGACAATGGCTGCCATGTTTTGAGTTGTATCTACATGACCAGCACCATCTAATTCATTTAATTCTCACAGTAATCCTATGAGGAAAGCATAATAGTTATTCTTTCCATTTTATACACAAAGGAACTGAAACTCAGAAATAATCATGTAAACCTTTAGAACAATGTCTAGCACACATACTAATAAAGGTTAGAGAAAATAATAATGATAATTATTACTATTAATACTTTAGAGTTGTTAATGTGTCTGATGGACACAACTTTTAAGCGGAGTTTTAAAAATCCAATACAGGACAGTCTAAGCTGATGCTCATAAACTCTAGGTTCTAATTTCTCTCAATCTGAGTGCAACCATTTAGATCAAGCAGTTTCTGCTGCATCCCAATTTATATTTTTATCCCTCTCCCTATTTCACTGCCACTATTTTCTTTCTTTCACTTTCTCTAGAGGTACATTTCCCAAATTTCTCTCCATTTATAGCTTAATAATAAAATAACCAACTTGCATATACTTACGTATAAGGTTGAAAAAGTGATTTTATATTTATTACATTTAATATTTATTTGAAACCTCATAACAATCTCATAAGCAGGTATTAATTATCACTCTACTTTAAAACTGACGTTCAGAGGAATTCAGGGACTGGCTCAAGGTCACATGGTTAGGGAGTGGTTGAGATAGGATCAACCCCAGTGCTATTTCCGCCATCCTATGCTGCATCTGTAGCCACAGCACACTTTCTCATCTTCCATGTAGTTCTACATGCTCATAGCTTACCTCCCTTTGGACCACCTAGCAGAACGTAAAGGTCTTGGAGGAGGAGAGAAGGGAGGGAAATGGCCCAGTAAATGAAGAGGTGCCTCTATACTTATGGATCTCCTCTAAGGACTATTGGCCCATGAAGACATGTTGGAATTACTGCCATATGTTAACACACCTTTCTCCTGTTGCTTGCATCTCCCATGGAGTCATGTTTTAAGATCTAGTAAAGAATGGAATGGGTGGGTGCATGGAGAAAAGATAGTTGGTTTGGAAACAAATTGGCCACATAGGGGATTCCTGCAATACATTCTAGTCAATAGAAGACAAACAAAGCCAGAGACAGTGAAGATCAAGAACAGGGGATTAGAAGGATATTTAAAAGACATATATGCTAGGAATTGGTTACCAAATCCAGTGTGTGGGGTGTGTGTATGTGTGTATTTGAGAGAGAAAGACAGTTAAAGAAGGGAGCGGGACTTATTAATGACAGTGATGCTATCTAGTTTTCTGATTTGAAAAACTGGATGGGTCATTTTGTTCATAATTGAGGTCAAGGAAAAATAGTTTCAAGGAGGACGGAGAGTGCATGGTAGAATGCTAAAGAGAGGACAAGGAAAATAAGGTTGTTATCGAAGTAATTGGATTTGAAAATTAGGAGGTAATTAGTGGCTTTAGAACAATACCTGCCATAGGTGGATACAGAAGCAGGCAGAATAGTGGGGTGAGAAGGGCATGTTGAGAAATCATATGGAAGCTAGGAGAGACTATTCTTGCAGTGACACTGTAACATGCTCATGGGATTTGGAATCTGAAGGTCCATTTTCAAAACCTGGTACTGCTTACTTGCCGTGTAGCCTTTGAAAATCACTTTACTGAGTCTCTTTCCTAAAGATGAGCAACAGTTTGCTCTGTTCACTTTCCCATGATCTATTTCCTCACTGTGTGTCACAGGATAAATTCAGGAAATTGAGGCATTTTTTTGCCCTTTAAGTGAATCCACCCGCCCAAAAATGGCACCTTCCAGTCCAGATCAACTGGGATTGATTTGACAGTTGATTGAATCATGGTTAAATGTTGTGAGAATAGGTATAGAGTTTTCTATAACTCTGGTTATACACAGAGAGACTGCTTATAAATATAATCTTATTTCCAATTGGCCCTTGATAGACAGTTAAACCTTGTCACTCAATAAGTTAATGCACATAATTAGTAAGTATGATGTATTTTTTACTTTGGCACCTCTTAAAAACTCAAACAAAAGCATGTGTGATTCTTTCCAAAGATATTAAATTAATGTCTCTTATCCCACATTTTCCTACATAGTAAACATTTATTGAGTACTGACAATGTACCAGACCCCATGGATATTAAGAAATCACTTACTTCAAGTTTATCTTGTGCAGAAATATAGGATCAGCTCCCATTAACTTCAGGTCAAAACACTATGCAGAAACTATATTTTGTATTTCTTCTCTACCCCTATTTCATTTTAATTCAGGGATAGTAAAACTTGCCACCATTTATTTATTTATTTTTGCACCACAACCTTAAGCATAATTATCTCCATTTTAACAGATGAGAAACCTAGCTTTAAAAAAATGGCAAAACAAATTTAAATGCCCATTATAGAGCTAAACTTAGTAGCTGCTGAATAAATATGTGCTCATACTGTAACAGGGTCTTCACTATTTTAAGATTAGTAGGGAACCAAGTGTGCTCTCAACTGCCAGCATGCAAATAAGCATAAACCAGCAACCATGCAATAAAAGTTTCCCGGGCTTTCCTAAATCTCTGCCTTATTTCTTCCATTTGTTCACTTATTCATCCATTTATTTATTCAGCAAACTAGTTACTATGTTTGAGAACAAACTAGTCACTACGGTAATTCATACATCTGTTAGTCCACATGTATCATGACTACTTATGTACAATATATTCTGACTGTACTTGCAAGACTCTAACCTCTGGTTGCCAACACATAACTGCAAACAATAGTAGGCACACCTAACAAACTTGGAGTGGCAGTAGGTCCTAGGCCTGAGATATCGTGGAATCCTCTGAATGACTTTGATAATAGAACAAAATCCATGTTACTCATTAGATCCTAGTACATCAGGTCTCCAGAATGCCAGACTTTATCCTTAGGATCTCAAATGCTGTGGAGGGTTCTTCTCCCTCTCTTTGGCAGCTGCACATTAGGGTACCACCAAAGGTTCACCCCTCTGAAAGGCCCTGCCAACCCATATTGTGACCTGAAGTAAGAGGAAAAAAATCTGTGATACCAATCCTTTGTTTATGTTAAGATTGGATTAGGGTAGACATTAACTAGATTTTGAATTTAAGGCACCCCCTTAAATTTGTGCCTGAAGTTAGTGCCTCACTTGCCTCATCCTTGTCCGCACCTTGCCCTTCTGCAAGGGGATTAATAATGACTTGGGCCACAGGAGCACAGGAAATGACACAGTTCCAAACATGTTCCTGAACTGATCCTCACCACATAGTTTGCACAGGAAATAAAGTCCATCTGGGGTCTTTCTTTACTCAATGTGCTCAACCTTCAGTGACCTATATTCCTCTCCTTTGGATTTCAAAACACCTCTTAATCCCTATAGATGGAGACTGATATTGTCCAGAGGAAATAATGTAAAATGGCCTCGCTGGTTTAAATATTGAGAAAACAAATCCAGACAACTAATGTGTAACATTGGCTTCTAGAGGCTGACTAGAAGCAGATCTGCTGAACAGATGCCATCCTAGAAAGGAGAACTCTTTCTAAACCTTCACCTCTGTAGCGTTCCTTTCAGAAGCAACATTCAGACATGTTGGAATGTTCACCTGAGACCTCCATTAATTTATTCCTATCCTCCCCGGAAGTGACCCAATGTCTTCCGGGTCCGCCTGCGTTTCTGTCAGGTGAGCGTGGGCAGCCTTTTCATCCCAGGCTCAGTTTCCCTCTTGGTGCTAAAAAACAACAAAACCACAGAACCTTGAAGGGAGACCCTTTCTTGTGAGTTTCCATCCATTCCGGAAAACACGGCAGCTGGCTCAGAGACTGTTTACTAGACTTAATTATTGGAAGGAAGCGATCTGAATTTTATAACCAGTGATCAATTATCATATTAATGGGAAGATGAGTAGATAAAAGAATTCCATAGATACTCCAAAGTTCCCAACTGTGCCAGCAAATTTGCTTTTTAAAAATTCTCTCCTTTTTGCCCAACTCTTTGTTGGATCTGATGATAGGTAGCAAAAGAAAACTGGTTGATTTGGACTTGACATTCCCAAGGTGAAGAAGCCCTTCCAACATTTCCACCTCTCGGTTCTTACTCTCAGGTCTCAACTCAAAAGCTGAATTCCTTATGAAGGATTCCTCAGTCAACCCCCATCTGAATTACTTCCCCCTTCCTTGGTGCTCACATAGCACTTTTCTTGGATATGCTAAAACATTTATTTCTGCTTTGGTTTATGGTTATACTTTACCACTTTTTAACAGCTGAATTTAGGTAACTTGCTTAATCTCTCTACCTCAGTTTTCTTATTTGTAAATGGGTATAACAATTATTTTGTCAAGTTATTGTGAGAAACCTGGACTCAAATTATGAATCCCCAGTTTCCAGGTCTGCCTTGGAGGTGTTATTTAACTCCCCTACACCCGTTTTATGAATCTGTGAAATGGGAATAGAGATTACATCTCCCACAGAAGTTCCTAGGAAAATTCAAAGCGATAAAGGATGTTAAAAAAGTAACTATTATAATTTTATTGTCATTGTTGTTTTCTTGATTAGATTGTTTACTTCTTAGAAGAAAGAAGTCTCATTTTGTTCGTCTTCCTATCACTCATAGATATTCTTAGCTGGTGGTCGATAAGTGTTTGAAAGATGCTGAATATTTTCTGTACTTCTATCTCAATTATATTATCTGTAAGGCCTTTATCATGTTCAGCTTTGTATAAGGATTTATTTATCTTCTCTTTTGTGATGTGCTTTATGCAACACAGGCACTCAGAAAATACCACTTAAATAAATGGAATAATACCTATGAATTCAAGGGTTTGTCACAACATAGCATCATAAAATCTTTCCTGATAACTGACTGAAATGCTGCATTTAAGATAAACAAGTTAAATTTCCCCCTTTGAAATGCGATACTTTTCAAAAAATTTGCAATCACCAAATGAGCAAATCATGAGCAGAAGCCTTTTTCTGTATAACATGGACATATGCCCTTATGCTGCCCTGACAGGCCGTGTGCAAGCCGCATCTTTGAGTGCCACAGTGCTGCCCTCTCCTTCTGAAGAAACAAAGCTGGCAGTTAGAAACAGGTTTCTCTTTGTTTCAGATGATGTCATTTAGGTCCAGCACGAAGGATTTGCTGTCTGTTCTCATTTTTTCTGCTCTGAGGAGCTCTCTTTGCTTCCCTTGACACTGGCACAACAGAGAAGGCTGAGGGGTGGGAGGGAGATTGAAAGGGCTGATATATCACCAGCTCTAAAAACACATGACAGCAGAAAGCTGGGCTATTACTAATGCTGATCAGCTCAAAGGCAATGCAATCAAAACCTTCAATTACACCTGGGTGATTTAATCAACTCCCTGTCAAACTTGGGCTGGAACTCCTCTGGTACTGTACAAATACAGTAATTACCATGCCAGCTTGCAATAAGATATCATTTCAGTGGATTAGAAAACACATTCTGTTGTCAATTACCCACAGTCAATTTATAGGCCCTGAAACAAGCAATATTTTTTAATTGCTGCCTTTGTGTCATTATCACAAAATTAGTTCTCTTATGAGGCATTAAATCATCTCAGCAATATTGGGAGTGGGGCAGGGAGATTGAAAAGTTTTCACTCTGTTCTTTCCTGATAAAATAGGCATAGAAGCATAAAACTTGGATCCCGCCGTGTTGGATTTTGAAAGAAAAAACAATCAAAACCCCGAGAGAGTCTCAACTATGCAAACAATCATAAACAAATCCTAAAGCTACATGAACGGATCAGAGTGTAGGAAACCAGATGTCAGATTTATTTTGACCTGTGTGTTTTCTGTACCCCTGGCCTCATTTGTCTCCCATTTGCCTATCATCCAAGCTTCATTTTGTAGAGGTATTTCTTTTGAGGATATGTTCCAGCTCATACCAGATGTGGCCACTGTCACTGGAGATCTGCAGATTTAAAAGATTTGAAATTTTCCTACTGTATCCACCCCCTCCGAAGCCCATTTGGCCAGTCTAAATAGTAACAGCCATTCAGCATTGCCAGCTCCACTAAGCTCCTGCCTCTGATTCTTCTCTTCTTATGCAAAGGGAACATCAGACGCACCCCTGCTGACTCCCTCCACCTACCCCATTCCAGCCACCACATAGCTTGCTTGAGTTAGTTCTAAAAGGAGGCACATTTATTCTTCCAGATGATAGGATGTAGAACAAATTTTATTACTATTATTATTGTTGTTGTTGTTATTGTTATTATCATTATCATTGTTAATAGCAAACATTTTATTGCATTTACAATATCCCAGGCACTGTTCTAAATGCTTTACAAATATTATACCAATCCTATAAGGTATGAATTAGTATTATTCCCATTTCACAAATGAGGAACTAATGCACTGAATGTTTAAAGTTTTTGGCCACAGTGATGTAATGGAAAGAACATAGGATGTGTCTAAAAAAAGAGCTGAGTTTGAATCTTGCCACTGCCACTTAATAGCTGTGTCATATTCAGCCAATTATGTACCCACTCTTAGCTTTCATTTCCTTATCTTTGAAAAGGAGAAAATAGTAACAATAATATTTATTATGTCATGCATTCTTTTACATGTATTGACTCATTGAATTTTCACAATGCCTCTATGAGGTAAAAGCTATAGTTATTGCTATTTTACAGATAATGAAACTCAGATATATAGAGGTGAAGTAACTTGCCCAAAGTTACAAAGCAAGGAAACATTGGCGCTCTGGAGGTACCTTTTTTAACCATTATCCTATATTGCCTCTTAAGTTAGCCATTCCTCCTATACTACTGATACTATAATGCTAAACTATACTATAGTATACCATCTCCAGTCACATTCTCTCTATTAAGATCCAAATCTATATCGCCAATTTCCTACTGTACGTCACCACTTGGACAATGTCACAACCATCTCAAAGTCCACATGTCCCAAGTTGAAGCCATCATATCTAGGCCCCACCTTCCAAACTGCCTATTTTTCAGTCCTTCCTATTTCCTAGGATGAATACCTCCATCTACCTGGTTGTCCAAGCCAAAAACCTGGGCATAATTCTTAGTCAACACCTCACACTTAGATAATTGCTATTATTTCCAACTGGTATTTCTGCTCTAGTCATGTCACTTTCAATTACACACAGATACCTCACCAACCACTCTCTGTTCCTGGTCTGTCAGTGACCATATCACTTCTCTATCTTCAGGGGCTTGAAATTATTATCAACATAAACTCTTATAATGGAGAACAGTATAGAGGTTCCAAAAAAAAACTAAAACTAGACCTACCAGACACTGGTGGGGGACCACAGACACCTAAGGGGATGGGAGGAACCCCCAGCAACCAGGTAGGATGTGGGGGGGGAGGAGAAGTGGAGGTGGGATGGGACCGGTGCCCCTGAGGGACGGCTGGGGGAGGGGAAGGGATCACACGCCCGGAGGGATAAAGGGGGGGACCATTGGGAGGGCAGAAGATCAAAAGGGAGCATAGCCAGGTTTCCCCTGCCCATTTGGGTCCCCAGGAACCTGTTGAGACCCCAGGCCTGATCCTCTGCCCACCTAGGCCCCCTCCAGCCACGCAGGTCCTGAGGGAGTGGGAGGGAGGAAAGGGGGAGCAAAAGTAAAGGCCGGACCCATAGGACCAGCACCCCTGAGCGGCGGCTGGGGGTGGGGAGGAGTTCCTACACCTGGCAAGACCCACCCACGGTTAGGGGTCCAGCAGCATGAGGGAGACCCTCCAGGGGCGGAGGAATGGAAGGGAACATGGCTAGCGCTTTCCCTGCCCATTTGGGCACCAGGGAGCCTGTTGAGCTCCCAGGCCTAATCCTCTGCCCTCAAAGCCTCCCTCCTGCCACAGAGAGCCCAAGCCCTGCCCCTACACCCACACGCAGGGCCCTACCTCTACACGTGGTACTTGGCACTCAGAGACCCCCTCTGAGACCCCCTCCAACCGTGCTGGGCCTAAACCCCACTGAAACACCCTAACCGAGGATGTTACCTCCAAATTCCGGAACTCCACACTCCAGAAGCCCCTCTCTTGATGTGCTGCCTCTCCCCTTCCTAGCAGGTCCTAAGCCTAGGCCCTGCCCCCAAGTCCTTCTCTGGCTGTGTGGGTGCTGAGCCTAGGTCCTGCGCCACCCTAAACCCCACCCTTGCCTAAGTCCAGCCCCCCACCCCACCCTCCCCACCTAAGATCTGCTGTCCCATAGCCAAGGTCTTTTCTGGACATTTTTTTTTTCTTCTTTTAGGTTGGGGTTCTGTTTTACCTTGTTGTTGATTTATTTATATTTTAATTTTTTCTAATAAATCTTTTATTTTTCTAATTTTATTTTATTCTTCATACTTTGTTATTGTTCTGCTCCTTATGGATTCTTCCTTTTTTTTTTCCTTTCATTTTTCTGTTGTGGTTTTGTTTTAGTTTGTTGCAGTTGTTTCAATTACATTTTTATTTTTCCTAATATATTTTTTACCTTTCTAATTTTATATTATTTTTTATTCTTTGTTGTTGTACTGCTCCTTTTTTTCTTTTCTTTTGCCATGCTGTGTGGCTTGAGAGACCTTGGTTCCCAGGCTGACAGTTGGGCTTGAGCTCCTGTGGTGAGAGTGTCAAGTCCAAACCACTGGACTAACAGAGAACCTCAGACCCCAGGAAATATTAATCAGAGTGAGGCCTCCCATAGGTCCTCATCTCAGCACCAAGACCCAGCTCTACCCAACTGCCTGCAAACTCCAGTGCTAGACACCTCAGGCCAAACAACCAGTAAGACAGGAATACTGCCTCACACATCAAAAAAAAATTTTTTTAAATAAAAAAGAAATGACAAAATAATATGTTACAGACGAAGGAGCAAGGTAAAAACCTACAAGACCAAATAAATGAAGATGAAATAGGCAAATTAATTGAAAAAGAATTCAGAGTAATGATAGTAAAGATCATCCAAAATATTGGAAACAGAATGTAGAAAATACAAGAAACTTTTAACAAGGACCTAGAAGAACTAAAGAGCAAACAAACAATGATGAACAACACAATAAATGAAATTAAAAATACTCTAGGCAGAATCGATAGCAGAATAACTGAGGCAGAAGAATGGATAAGTGACCTGGAAGATAAAATAGTGGAAATAAATACCATGGAGCAGAATAAAGAAAAAAGAATGAAAAGACTTGAGGACAGTCTCAGAGACCACTGGGACAACATTAAATGCACCAACATTTGAATTATAGGGGTCCCAGAAGTGGAAGAGAAAGAAAAAGGGTCTGAGAAAATATTTAAAGAGATTATAGTCAAAAACTTCCCTAACACGGGAAAGGAAATAGCCACTGAAGTCCAGGAAGCACAGAGACTCCCATACAGGATAAACCCTAGGAGAAACACACCAACCCACATATTAATTAAACTAACAAAAATTAAATTCAAAGAAAATATATTAAAAGCAGCAAGGGAAAAGCAAAAAATAACATACAAGGGAATCCCCATAAGGTTATCAGCTGATTTCTCAGCAGAAACTCTACAGGCCAGAAGGGAGTGGCAGGATATATTTAAAGTGATGAAAGGGAAAAACCTACAACCAAGATTACTCTACCCAGCAAAGATCTCATTCAGATTCAACAGGAAAATTAAAAGCTTTACAGACAAGAAAAAGCTACAAGAATTCAGCACTACAAAACCAGCTTTACAACAAATGCTAAAGGAACTTCTCTAAGTGGGAAACACAGGAGAAGAAGACCCACAAAAACAAACCCAAATCAATTAAGAAAATGGTAATAGGAACATACATATCAATAATCACCTTGAATGTAAATGGATTAAATTCTCAAACCAAAAGACACAGACTGGCTGAATGGATACAAAAACAACATTCTTATATATGCTGTCTACAAGAAACCCATTTCAGACCTAGGGACACATACAGACTGAAGTGAGGGGATGGAAAAAGATATTTCATGCAAATGGAAATCACAAGAAAGCTGGAATAGCAATACTACTATCAGATAATATAGACTTTAAAATAAAGACTGTTACAAGAGATAAGGAAGGACACTACATTATGATCAAGGGATCAATCCAAGAAGAAAACATAACAATTGTATATATTTATGCATCCAATACAGGAGAACGTCAATACATAAGGCAAATGCTAGCAGCCATAAAAGGAGAAATGGAGGGTAACACAATAATAGTGGGGGCCTGTAACACCTCACTTATACCAATAGACAGATCATCCAGACAGAAAATAAATAAGCAAACACTAGCTTTAAATGACACAAAATACCAGATAGATTTAATTGATATTTATAGGACATTCGATCCAAAAACAGCAGATTACACTTTCTTCTCAAGTGAACATGGAATGTTCTCCAGAATAGATCACATCTTGGGTCATAACTCAAGCCTTGGAAAATTTAAGAAAATTGAATTATATCTAGCATTTTTTTTTGACAACAACACTATGAGATTAGAAATCAATTACAGGAAAAAAGCTGTAAAAAGCACAAATACATGGAGGCTAAACAGTGCGCTGCTAAATAACCAAGAGATCACTGAAGAAATCGAAGAAGAAATACAAAAAAATACCTAGAAAAAAAGGAGAATGAAAACACAACAATCCAAAACCTATGGGATGCAGCAAAAGCAGTTGTAAGAGGGAAGTTTATAGCAATACAATCCTACCTCAAGAAACAAGTAAAGGGCTTCCCTGGTGGCGCAGTGGTTGAGAATCTGCCTGCCAATGCAGGGGACACGGGTTCGAGCCCTGGTCTGGGAAGATCCCACATGCCGGGGAGCAACTGGACCCGTGAGCCACAGCTGCTGAGCCTGCACGTCTGGAGCCTGTGCTCTGCAACAAGACAGGCCCGCACACCGCGATGAAGAGTGACCCCCGCTTGCCGCAGCTGGAGAAAGCCCTCACACAGAAATGAAGACCCAACACAGCTAAAATAAATAAATAAATAAATTTATAAAAACAAAAACAAAAAACAAGTAAAATCTCAAATAAATAATCTAACCTTATACCTAAAGCAACTCCTAAAAGAACCAAGAAAACCCAAAGTTAGTAGAAGGAAAGAAATCTTAATGATCAGAGCAGAAATAAATGAAATAGAAACAAAGAAAACAATAGCAAAGATCAATAAAACTAAAAGTTGGTTCTTTGAGAAGATAAACACAACTGATAAACCTTTAGCTAGACTCACTGAGAAAGAAAGGGAGAGGACCCAAATCAATAAAATTAGAAATGAAAAAGGAGAGATTACAACTGACACCGTAGAAATACAAAGGATCATAAGAGACTACTACAAGCAATATATGCCAATAAAATGGACAACCTGGAAGAAATGGACAAATTCTTGGAAAGGTACACCATTCCAACATTGAACCAGGAAAAATTAGAAAATATAAACAGACCAATCACAAGTAATGAAATTGAAACTGTAATTAAAAATCTTCAAACAAACAAAAGTCCAGGACCAGATGGCTTCACAGGTGAACTCTATCAAACATTTAGAAAAGAGCTAACACTTCTCCTTCTCAAACTCTTCCAAAAAATTGCAGAGGGTGGAACACTCCCAAACTCATTCTATGAGGCCACCATCACCCTGATACAAAAACCAGACAAAGATATTACAAAAAAAGAAGATTACAGACTAATATCACTGATGAACATAGATGCAAAAATCCTCAAAAAAATACTAGCAAACAGAATCCAACAACACATCAAAAATATCATACACCAGAGAGGAGCTTCAAGGTGGCGGAAGAGTAAGATGTGGAGATCACCTTCCTCCCCACAAATACATCAGAAATACATCTACATGTAGAACAACTCCTATGGAACACCTACTGAATGCTAGCAGAAGACCTCAGACCTCCAAAAAGGCAAGAAACTCCCCACGTACCTGGGTACGGCAAAAGAAAAGAGAAAAAAACAGAGATAAAAGAAAGGGATGGGACCTGCACCAGTGGGAGGGAGCTGTGAAGGAGGAAAGGTTTCCACACACTAGGAAGCCCCTTTGCAGAGGGAGACTGCAGGTGGCAGAGGGGGGAAGCTTCGGAGCCACAGAGGAGAGTGCAGCAACAGGGGTGCAGAGGGCAAAGCGGAGAGATTCCCGCACAGAAGATCAGTGCCAGCCAGCACTCACCAGCCCAAGAAGCTGGTCTGCTCACCCACCGGGGCAGGCGGGGGCTGGGAGCTGAGTCTCTGGCTTTGGTCGGATCCCAGGGAGAGGACTGGGGTTGGTTGCGTGAACACAGCTGGAAGGGGACTAGTGCACCAGAGCTAGCCAGGAGGGAGTCCGGGAAAAGTCTGGGGCTGCCAAAGAGGCAAGAGACTTTTTCTTGCCTCTTTGTTTCCTGGTGCACAAGGAGAGGGGATTAAGGCTGGTGCTTAAACGAGCTCCAGAGACGGGCGCGAGCTGCAGCTATCAGCGTGGAGCCCAGAGACGGGCATGAAAGGCTCAGGCTGCTGCTGCAGCCACCAAGAAGCCTGTGTGCAAGCACAGGTCACTATCTACACCAACCTCCCAGGATCCTGTGCAGCCCGCCACTGCCAGGGTCCCGTGATCCAGGGACAACTTCCCCAGGAGAACACATGGCGCGCATCACGCTGGTGCATCGTCATGCCAGCCTCTGCCGCCACAGGCTCACTCCACACTCTGTACCCCTCCCTGCCCCTGGCCTGAGTGAGCCAGAGCCCCCGAATCAGCTGCTCCTTTAACCCCATCCTGTCTGAGTAAAGAACAGACGCCCTCAGGTGACCTGCATGCAAAGGCGGGGCCAAATCCAAAGCTGAACTCCAGGAGCTGTGTGAACAAAGAAGAGAATGGGAAATCTCTCCCAGCAGCCTCAGAAGCAGCGGATTATATCTACACAATCAACTTGATGTACCCTGCATCTGTGGAATACCTGAATAGACAACGAATCATCCCAAATTGAGGCGGTGGACTTTGGGAGCAACAATATATATATATATTTTCCCTTTTTCTCTTTTTCCGTGTGGATGACAGACTCTTGGTGCTCCAGGCAGGTGTCAGAGCTGTGCCTCTGAGGTGGGAGAGCCAAGTACAGGACATAGGCCCACCAGAGACCTCCCAGCTCCATGTAATATCAAATGGTGAAAAACTCCCAGAGATCTCCATTAAAACAAAGACCCAGCTCCACTCAACAACCAGCAAGTTACAGTGCTGGACACCCTATGCCAAACAACTAGCAGGACAGGAATAAAGCCCCACCCATTAGCAGAGAGGCTGCCTAAAATCATAATAAGCTCACAGACACCCGAAAACACACCACCAGATGTGGACCTGCTCACCAGAAAGACAAGATCCAGCCTCATCCACCAGAACACAGGCACTGGTCCCCTCCACCAGGAAGCCTACACAACCCACTGAACCAACCATAGCTACTGGGGCAGACACCAAAAACAATGGGAACTACGAAACTGCAGCCTGTGAAAGGAGACCCCAACCACAGTGAGTTAAGCAAAATGAGAAGACAGAGAAACACACAGCAGATGAAGGAGCAATGTAAAAACCCACCAGACATAACAAATGAAGAGAAAAGAGGCAGTCTACCTGAAAAAGAATTCAGAATAATGATAGTAAAGATGATCCAAAATCTTGGAAATAGAATGGAGAAAATACAAGAAACGTTTAACAAGGACCTAGAAGAACTAAGGAGTAAACAAATAGTGATGAACAACACAATAAATGAAATTAAAAATTCTCTAGAGGGGATCAATAGCAGAATAACTGAGGCAGAAGAAAAGATAAGTGACCTGGAAGATGAAATAGTGGAAATAACCACTGCAGAGCAGAATAAAGAAAAAGAATGAAAAGAATTGAGGACAGTCTCAGAGACCTCTGGGAGAACATTAAACGCACCAACGTTTGAATTATAGAGGTCCCAGAAGAAGAAGAGAAAAAGAAAGGGACTGAGAAAATGTTTGAAGAGATTATAGATGAAAACTTCCCTAATATGGGAAAGGAAATAGTTAATCAAGTCCTGGAAGCACAGAGACTCCCATACAGGATAAATCCAAGGAGAAACACGCCAAGACACATATTAATCAAACCTTCAAAAATTAAATACAAAAAAAAAAAAAAAATTAAAAACAGCAAGGGAAAAACAACAAATAACATATAAGGGAATCCCCATAAGGTTAACAGTTGATCTTTCAGCAGAAACTCTGCAAGCCAGAAGGGAGTGGCAGGACATATTTAAAGTGATGAAAGGGAAAAACCTTCAACCAAGATTACTCTACCCAGCAAGGATCTCATTCAGATTTGACGGAGAAATTAAAACCTTTACAGACAAGCAAAAGCTAAGAGAATTCAGCACCACCAAACCAACTTTACAACAAATGCTAAAGGAACTTCTCCAGGCAGGAAACAGAAGAGAAGGAAAAGACCTACAAAAACAAACCCAAAACAATTAAGAAAATGGTAATAGGAACATACATATCGATAATTACCTTAAATGTAAATGGATTAAATGCTGTAACGAAAAGAGATAGACTGGCTGAGTGGATACAAAAACAAGACCCATACATATGCTGTCTACAAGAGACTCACTTCAGACCTAGGGACACATACAGACTGAAAGTGATGGAATGGAAAAAGATATTCCATGCAAATGGAAGTCAAAAGAAAGCTGGAGTAGCAATTCTCATATCAGACAAAATAGAATTTAAAACAAAGACTATTACAAGAGACAAAGAAGGACACTACATAATGATCAAGGGATCAATCCAAGAAGAAGATATAAAAATTGTAAACATTTATGAACCCAACATAGGAGCATCTCAATACATAAGGCAAATATTAACAGCCATAAAAGGGGAAATCAACAGTAACACAATCATAGTATGGGACTTTAACACACCATTTTCACGAATGGACAGATTATCCAAAAAGAAAATACATAAGGATACACAAGCTTTAAATGATACATTAAACAAGACAGACTTAATTGATATTTATAGGGCATTCCATCCAAAAACAACAGAATACATTTTCTTCTCAAGTGCTCAGGGAATATTCTCCAGGATAGATCATATCTTGGGTTACAAATCAAGCCCTGGTAAATTTAAGAAAATTGAAATCGTATCAAGTATGTTTTCTGACCACAAAGCTATGAGACTAGATATCAGTTACAGGAAAAAGATCTGTAAAATACAAACACATGGATGCTAAACAATACACTACTTAAAAACCTAGAGATCACTGAAGAAATCAAAGAGGAAATCGAAGAATACCTAGAAACAAATGACAATGAAAACACGATGACCCTAAACCTATGGGATGCAGCAAAAGCAGTTCTAAGAGGGAAGTTTATAGCAAGACAATCCTACCTTAAGAAACAAGAAACATCTCAAATAAAAAACCTAACCTTACACCTAAAGCAGTTAGAGAAAGAAGAAGAATAATACCCCAAAGTTAGCAGAAGGAAAGAAATCATAAAGAACAGATCAGAAATAAATGAAAAAGAAATGAAGGAAACAACAGCAAAGATCAATAAAACTAAAAGCTGGTTTTTTAAGAAGATAAAAAAAATTGATAAACCATTAGCCAGATTCATCAAGAAAGGAAGGGAGAAGACTCAAATCAATACAATTAGAAATGAAGAAGGAGAAGTAACAACTGACAATGCATAACTACAAAGGATCATGAGAGATTACTACAAGCAACTATATGCCAATAAAATGCATAACCTGGAAGAAATGAACAAATTTTTAGAAGTGCACAAAGTTCTGAGACTGAACCAGGATGAAATAGAAAATATGAACAGACCAATCACAAGCACTGTAATTGAAACTGTGATTCAAAATCTTCCAACAAACAAAAGCCCAGGACCAGATGGCTTCACAGGCGAATTCTACCAAACATTTCGAGAAGAGCTAACACCTATCCATCTCAAACTCTTCCAAAATACAATAGAGGGAAGAACACTCCCAAACTCATTCCACGAGGCCACTGTCACCCTGATACCAAAACCAGCCAAAGATGTCACAAAGAAAGAAAACTACAGGCCAATATCACTGATGAACATGGATGCGAAAATCCTCAATAAAATACTAGCAAACACAATCCAACAGCACATTAAAAGGATCATACACCACGATCAAGTGGGTTTTATCCCAGGAATGCAAGGATTCTTCAATATATGCATATCAAACAATGTGACACACCATATTAATAAATTGAAGGAGAAAAACCATATGATAATCTCAATAGATGCAGAGAAAGCTTTCGACAAAATTCAACACTGATTTATGATAAAAATCCTTCAGAAAGTAGGCATAGAGAGAACTTACCTCAACATAATAAAGGCCATATATGACAAACCCACAGCCAACATCGTCCTCATTGGTGAAAAACTGAAACCATTTCCACTAACATCAGGAAAAAGACAAGGTTGCCCACTGTCACCACCACTATTCAACATTGTTTTGGAAGTCTTAGCCACAGCAATCAGTGAAGAAACAGAAATAAAAGGAATCTAAATCAGAAAAGAAGAAGTAAAACTGTCACTGTTTGCAGATGACATGATACTATACATAGAGAATCCTAAAGATGCTACCAGAAAACTACTAGAGCTAATCAATGAATTTGGTAACATAGCAGGATACAAAGTTAATGCACAGAAATCTCTTGCATTACTATACACTAATGATGAAAAATCTGAAAGTGAAATTAAGAAAACACTCCCATTTACCATTGCAACAAAAAGAATAAAATACCTAGGAATAAATCTACCTAAGGAGACAAAACACCTGTGTGCAGAAAATTATAAGACACTGATGAAAGAAATTAAAAATGATAAAAATATATGAAGTGATATATACCATGTTCTTGGATTGGAGGAATCAACATCCCATAAATGACTATACTACCCAAAGCAATCTACAGATTCAATGAAATCCTTATCAAATTACCAATGGCATTTTTCACAGAACTAGAACAAAAAATTTCACAATTTGTATGGAAACACAAAAGACCTTGAATAGCCAAAGCAATCTTTAGAAAGAAAAACGGAGCTGGAGGAATCAGGCTCCCTGACTTCAGTCTATACTACCAAGTTACAGTAATCAAGACAGTAATGGTACTGGCACAAAACCAGAAATATAGATCGATGGAACAGGATAGAAAGTCCAGAGATAAGCCCCCGCATATATGGTCACCTTACCTTTGCTAAAGAAGGCAGAATATACAATGGAGAAAAGACAGCCTCTTCAACAAGTGGTGCTGGGAAATCTGGACAGCTACATGTAAAAGAATGAAATTAGAACACTCCGTAACACCATGCACAAAAATAAACTCAAAATGGATTAAAGACCTAAATGTAAGGCCAGACACTGTAAAACTCTTAGAGGAAAACGTAGGAAGAACACTCTTTGACATAAATCACAGCAAGATCCTTTTTAACCCACCTCCTAGAGAAATGGAAATAAAACAAAAATAAACAAATGGGACCTAATGAAAATTAAAAGCTTTTGCCCAGCAAAGGAAACCATAAACAGGAAGAAAAGACAACCCTCAGAATGGCAGAAAATATTTTCAACCAAGAAACTGACAAAGGATTTATCTCCAAAATTTACAAGCAGCCCATGCAGCTCCATATCAAAAAACAAACAACCCAAACCAAAAATGGGCAGAAGACCTAAATAGACATTTCTCCAAAGAAGATATACAGATTGCCAACAGACACATGAAAGGATGCTCAACATCACTAATCATTAGAGAAATGCAAATCAAAACTACAATGAGGTATCACCTCGCACCGGTCAGAATGGCCATCATCAAAAAATCTACAAACAATAAATGCTGGAGAGGGTGTGGAGAAAAGGGAACCCTCTTGCACTGTTAGTGGGAATGTAAGTTGATACAGCCACTATGGAGAACCGTATTGAGTTTCCTTAAAAAGCTAAAAATAGAACTACCATATGACCCAGCAATCCCACTACTGGGCATATACCCTGAGAAAACCATAATTCAAAAAGAGTCATGTACCACATTGTTCATTGCAGCTCTATTTACAATAGCCAGGACATGGAAGCAACCTAAATGTCCATCGACAAATGACTGTATAAAGAAGATGTGGCACATATATACAATGGAATATTACTCAGGCATAAAAAGAAATGAAATTTAGTTATTTGTAGTGAGGTGGATGGACCTAGAGTCTGTCATACAGAGTGAAGTAGGTCAGAAATAGAAAAACAAATACCATATGCTAACACATATATATGGAAGCTAAAAAAAAAAAAGGTCATGAAGGACCTAGGGGCTAGACGGGAATAAAGATGCAGACCTACTAGAGTCTGGACTTGAGGACACGGGGTGGGGGAAAGGTAAGCTGGGACAAAGTGAGAGAGTGGCATTGACATATATACACTACCAAATGTAAAACCGATAGCTAGTCGGAAGCAGCCGCATAACACAGGGAGATCAGCTCGGTGCTTTGTGAACACCTAGACAGGTGGGATGGTGGGGTGGAAGGGAGGGAGACAGAAGAGGGAAGAGATATGGGGATATATGTATATGTATAACTGATACACTTTGTTATAAAGCAGAAAATAACACACCATTGTAAAGCAATTATGCTCCAATAAAGATGTTTAAAAATAAAAAATAATCTAAAAAAAATATATCATATACCATGATCAAGTGGGATTTATCCCAGGGATGCAAGGATTCTTCAATATCTGCAAAACAATCACTGTGGTACACCATAATTACGAGTTAAAGAATAAAAACCATATGATCATCTCAATAGATGCAGAAAAAGTTGTTGACAAAATTCACACCCATTTATGATAAAAACTCTCCAGAAAGTGGGCATAGAGGGAACCTACCTCAACATAATAAAGGCCATATATGACAAACCCACAGCAGACATCATTCTTAATGGTGAATAACTGAAAGCATTTCCTCTAAGATCAGGAATAAGACAAGTATGTCCACTCTTGCCACTATTATTCAACATAGTATTGGAAGTCATAGCCACAGAAATCAGAGAAGAAAAAGAAATAAAAGGAATACAAATTGGAAAAAAAAATAAGTAAAACTGTCAGTGTTTGCCGATGACATGATACTATACATAGAAAGTCCTAAAGATGCCAACAGAAAACTACTAGAGCTAATCAATGAATTTGGTGAATTTGCAGCATACAAAATTAATGCACAGAAATCTCTTGCATTCCTATACACTAAAAATGAAAGATCAGAAAGATAAATTAAGGAAACAATCCCATTTACTGTCACAAGGAAAAGAATAAAATACCTAGGAATAAACCTACCTAAGGAGGCAAAAGACCTGTGCTCAGAAAACTATAAGACACTGATGAAAGAAATCAAAGACGACATAAAAAGGTGGAGAGATATACCATGCTCCTGGATTGAAAGAATCAATATCATGAAAAAGACTATACTACCCAAAGCAATCTACAGGTTCAATGCAATCCCTATCAAATTACCAATTGCATTGTTAACAGAACTAGAAGCAGAAATTTTACAATTTGTATGGAAACACAAAAGGCCCCGAATAGCCGAAGCAATCTTGAGAAAGACAAACGGAGCTGGAGGAATCCGGCTTCCTGACTTCAGACTATACTACAAAGCTACAGTAATCAAAACAGTATGGTAAGGGCACACAAACAGAAATATAGATCAATGGAACAGGATAGAAAGCCCAGAGAGAAACCCACACACATATGGTCACCTTATCTTTGATAAAGGAGGCAAGAATATACAATGGAGAATAGACAGCCTCTTCAATAAGTGGTGCTGGGAAAACCGGACAACTACATGTAAAAGAATGAAATTAGAGCACTTCCTAACACCATACACAAAAATAAACTCAAAATGGATTAAAGACCTAAATGTAAGGCCAGACACTATCAAACTCTTAGAAGAAAACATAGGAAGAACACTCTTTGACATAAATCACAGCAAGATCCTTTTTGACCCACCTCCTAGAGAAATGGAAATAAAAATAAAAATAAACAAATGGGACCTAATGAAACTTAAAAGCTTTTGCACAGCAGAGGAAACCATAAGCAAGATGAAAAGACAACCTTCAGAACTGGAGAAAATATTTGCAAACGAAGATACTGACAAAGGATTAATCTCCAAAATATAGAAGCATCTCATGCAGCTCAACATCAAGAAAACAAACAACCCAATCCAAAAATGGGTGGGAAGACCTAAATAGACATTGCTCCAAAGACACACAGATGGTCAACATATATGTGAAAAGATGCTCAACATCACTAATCATTAGAGAAGTGCAAATCAAAACTACAATGAGGTATCACCACACACCAGTCAGAATGGCCATCATCAAAACATCTAGAAACAATAAATGCTGGAGAGGGTGTGGAGAAAAGGGAACCCTCTTGCACTGTTGGTGGGAATGTACATTGATACAGTCCCTATGGACAACAGTATGGATGTTCCTTAAAAAACTAAAAATAGAATTACCATATGACCCAGCAATCTCACTCCTGGGCATATACCCTGAGAAAACCATAATTCAAAAAGATACATGTACCACAATGTTCATTGCAACACTATTTACAATAGCCAGGACATGGAAGAAACCTAAATGTCCATCAACAGATGAATGGGTAAAAAAGATGTGGCACATATATTCCATGGAATATTACTCAGCCATAAAAAGGAATGAAATTGATTTATTTGTAGTGAGGTGGATGAACCTAGAGTCTGTCATACAGAGTGAAGTGTGTCAGAAAGAGAAAAACAAATACCGTATGCTAACACATATATATATATATATATGGAAACTAAAAAAGCGGTACTGATGAACCTAGTGGCAGGGGTGGAATAAAGGTGCAGACGTAGAGAATGGACTTGAGGACACAGTGGGGGAAGGGGAAGGTGGGATGAAGTGCGAGAGTAGCATTGACATATATACACTACCAAATGTAAAATGGATAGCTAGTGGGAAGCTGCTGCATAGAACAGGGAGATCAACTTGATGCTCTGTGGCGACCTAGAGGAATAGGAGTGGGAGTGTATGAGGGAGGCTCAGGAGGGAGGTGACATGGGGATATATGTATACATATGGCGGATTCACTTTGTGGTACAGCAGAAACTGACACAACATTGTGAAGCAATTTTACTCCAATAAACATGTGGAAAAAAAAAAAAAAAAAACGTGATCCAGCAATCCCACTCCTGGGCATATATCCAGAGAAAACCACAATCTGAAAAGATATATGCTCCCCAATTTCATAGCAGCACTATTTACAATAGCCAACACCTGGAAGCAACCTAAATGTCCATCGACAGATAAATGGATAAAGAAGATGTGATATATATATATCATATATATATATATTATATATATATATATATAATGGAATATTACTCAGTCATAAAAAGGAATGAAATAATGCCATCTGCAGTAACATGAGCAGATCTAGAGATTTTCTGAAGTAAGCTAAAGACAAATATGTGATATCACTTATATGTGGAATCTTAAAAAAATATGATACAAATGAACTTATAAACAAAATAGAAACAGACCTACAGACATAGAAAACAAATTCATGGTTACCTAAGGGGGAGAGGGTTAAATTAGGATTTGAGATTAACATATACACACTTCTATATATAAAATAGCTAAACAACAAGGACCTACTGTATAGCACAGGGAACTATACTCAGTATTTTGTAATAACGTTACAAAAGGAATCTGAAAGAGAATATATGTGTATATATGTATATATATACACATATATATGAATCTCTTTGCTGTACACTTGAAACTAACACAATATTGTAAATCAAATGTACTCCAATTTAAAAAAAGATAAACTCTTAAAATCTAAAGCCCTTGCAGACCAATTTACTTACTAGAAAAAAAAATGGTTTTACCGTTTCTTCAGGCTTCTGCATCACCTTCTTTGTTTGGTACCATGTATATCGCTCAGGATTTTTATCATTCTCTTCATGGTCTACTTCCCTTTCTTACAGTTAGGAGGCACTCAGGGAAGTAGAAAACTACCATCCACTGGCTATTATCTCAGCTTATTTTCTGACTTAATCAGGCACTATCCAACCAGGGTTTTAAAGCACTGAAAAGTAGAGAATTTCAATGATTAGTATTAGAAAGAATGGGCAATAGAATTTTAAACTTGGAAAAGATTATGTAGTTCTTATCATTAAATTCCCTCTTTTTTCAAAGTTTAAACTGTATCACTAAGGTCAGTATAGGGCGAAAGTGATAGGTAAAGTCCATGGGATGTCAAAGTTTGCAAAAACAGTTTGAATAAATACATAACAAAGAAGCTAAGTCCAGGGTCTGCTTTGGGGACACATCTTCTCTCATTAGAGGCATAGATCTCTGCCTGGCATACTCCTTCTGGGTCTTATCCATGTAGAGTATCATTTCCCAAGTGGTGTTCCTCAAGATACACTTTGGAAAGAAACAAAATCTCTCCTGTGGTTAGATATTGTTGTAAAATTGGCCTATAGCATCTCCCTCTGAGAAAGACATCATGAACATTGGCATGTTGAAGGCTCTTAGAAATTGTGCTGTAGAAAACAATTTTAAAAGTCAGATGTCTCAGACTCAGACCCTGGATCCCCACTTTAGTTTTGGAGTTTAATACTAGTCAAAATCTTGCAAAATTGAAATTAAGCAGAATGTGATGATTTAGTCACTAGTCACATTTCAAGTTCTCAATAACTATATGTGGGCTAGTGGTCACTGTATTGGGCAACACAGATTTAGATAATTAAGCCAACAAAACTAATTAGTTAGATGATAAAAAATAGCACTGTTTTGCTGCTATTTCCATATAGCAATTTTGCTTATTTATAGTTCTTTCAATGCCATATCCCAAAGGATGAATTATCACGGAGGATAATTTAGACACCGGCCCATGTTGGAAATATTTGGGATAGAGCCTGTGGGTGAATCTTTAATTCGACCAGATAGGTCCTCAACAAACATATGGATCTGGAAATCCCAGTGTGGCTTATTTACATTAAAAATAGCACCTCACTTGCTCACACCCAATTTCTGCAATCTGCCCTGGTTATTGGTTGTGCAAATAGCTGATTCCATCAGTCATGTTTACATCATACCAGGGAGCTGGCAAGGGCAAAACATGCTACTCCTTGCCCCAGGATGATGGAGTTAGATTTGCAACTGTGGACCCTGTCCAATTCTGTGAAATATGCCCTTGAAAGTACGCCTCCCTATAGGGAAGGAATGAGAGAGAACAAAAATAAATAGCACTAGGTGGACTCATAAACCTTGTCAAAATCTTTTGAGCATGGCATATGTGATGATTCATGGGGTTCGCAAAGCACTACCAGATTCAGACAAGAAACGCCACGCAGAGCAGCCCTTCCATAGCTTCGGAACCCTGTGTGGCAATGTAATCCTAACGTGGATGGCATAGTTGGGAGACTGCATTCTCCCCTGCACCACCACCACTCACACCATCTTAAGGCAGGACAGCGCTCATCAGTGAAAGTTATTGGTTCCACCTTATTCTTTCTCCAGAAACAAAGACTTTATAAACTCCCTCTGGAAATCTGTTGAGAAATAACTTGCTAAATTTCTCTCCCTGTGGATGGAGCCCCTTTTCTCTCATGCAGTCGTCAGCGGGAAGGGAGAAGCACTGATTCATCCGCCCACTTATTCTAACCCTTCACAGTTTCAGAGACAGTTGTGATAAAGCAATTTTCCTTGTGCTGCTGTCTCCTTTCTGTGAATTGAATGTTAACCCCTTTATCCATACACAGCTAAAATTCACTGTCTTTCCACTCTCTGCACATTCTCACTCAATATGATACCGTCACCTTTCTGATCTGTGACCAGTCACTGTGCATAATTAACCAATGGAAAAAAACAAGTCCACTTCACATCCAGGGCTAGTCTGAGACGAGTCCTGGAGAAAGGGATTAATCAGCCCCTGAATTCAGCCTAATCAACTGCTAGAGGAAGACATCACTTTGATGGGCCCGGGGCTGCCAGAAGGAGAGATTATTCTTCATCTACGACTACGTTTGACTATAGTGTGTGCTGGTGCCCTGGGTGCAAGCTACAGTCCTGCCTACGACCCAGTCCCCCACCCCAAATGATGCTGTACATTGTTACAGAAAAAAAAGATTTTCTAGATTGTTTTACTTTGCATAAATATTTATTGCATGCCTATAACGCACCAGGCACTGTGATAGGAACTGAAGAGAAAATGATGAACAAAACAGAGTCCTTGCCCTTGATTGTAGTCTAGTGAAAGAGACAGAGAGTAATCAAGGAGTCACAGATACACATGTGGACGTACTAGAGGATTAGATCTATGGGAGTGGGGATCAGGAAAAGCTTTTTTAAGAAATAATGATTCAGGGCTTCCCTGGTGGCGCAGTGGTTGAGAATCTGCCTGCCAAAGCAGGGGACACAGGTTCGAGCCCTGGTCTGGGAAGATCCCGCATGCCGCGGAGCAACTGGGCCCGTGAGCCACAACTACTGAGCCTGCGCGTCTGGAGCCTGTGCTCCGCAACAAGAGAGGCCGCGATAGTGAGAGGCCCGCGCACCGCGATGAAGAGTGGCCCCCGCTCGCCGCAACTAGAGAAAGCCCTCACACAGAAACGAAGACCCAACACAGCCATAAATAAAATAAAAAATCAATTAATTAAAAAAAAGGGAAATAATGATTCAGTTGACATCTGAAAGAGGAGAAGTTAATTAAGCAAAGGGGAAAGGTTTCTGGAAGAGGAAACAACCTGTAGAAAGGTCCTGTGGTGGGTGGTGGTGTGTTGTGATAACAGAAGATCAGTGAGGCCCACATGCAGCAAGTGGGGATGAGGGGTTTAAAATAAGGCTGAAGAGATAGGTGGGGGCCAGACATTGCAAGTCTTTAGAATCCATGCTAAAAACTTTGTTTTTTACCTCCTGAGTAATGACGAGCCCCTGAAGTGTTTTAGGCAATGGGAAGCCATTGGAATACTTCCAGCTAAGATACAAATTAATCAGGTGTCTTTTCAGCTAAAAACTGCTAATGACTTATCATAGCCTACAGAATAATTTACACCTTCTACCGTATTATTAGAATCTTCTGGGTTTGGGACTTCCCTGGTGGTGCAGTGGTTAAGAATCTGCCTGCAAATGCAGGGGACACGGGTTCGAGCCCTGGTCCAGGACGATCCCACATGCCACGGAGCACCTAAGCCTGTGTGCCGCAACTGCTGAGCCTGTGCTCTAGAGCCCATGAGCCACAACTACTGAGCCCACGTGCCACAATTATTGAAGCCCATACGCCTAGAGCTCATGCTCTGCAACAAGAGAAGCCACCACAATGAGAAGCATGCACACCATAATGAAGAGTAGCCCCTGCTCCGCCTCAACTAGAGAAAGCCCACATGCAACAACGAAGACCTAATGCAGCCAAAAATAAATAAATTAATTAATAATAAATAAATCCTCTGGGTTTGGTCCCCAGCCTCTTTTTCTTGCCTCATCCCCCCTGTACTTTCTTCCCTGTCCCCTTATACATGGACCTTGAGTCTCAGCCACACTCTTCACTGAACTTGCCACACGCCTTGTGGGCCTCTGTGCCTTTGCTCACATTGTCTCTTCAGCCAGCAAGGGGGATCCTGCATGCTCTGTGAAGGCAGGAATGATGTCCTATTCATGTGTGTTCCTGGGGCCTAAAACAGAGCCAGCCACACAATGGGATCTCGGTAAATGCTTCTGGAATGTGTGAATGAATGAATGCCTTTACTGCTTATTCATCTGCTGAAATTCTGCCCAGGTTTAAAAGACCTTAATCCAAATTTAACCTTTCTCTTGGAATCTTATCTGATCTCCCAGTTGGAATGAATCGTTCTTACCTTGCTCCTACCCCAGGACATTGCTTATACTAGTTACATCATTGTTTTGTTTTGTTTTTTAAAATTATGTCCTGTATCAAAGAGAAGATGCCAGGAAACACAATCTGTGTGTTCACTTCAAGAACTCTGAGAAGTCGAGGCAGACACTTTGAATGAGGGTCTTCAGGTCACTTGAGAGAAAGCAACATGGCTTAGGGACTTTGGAACTGGCAAACAGATCCTTTGACACTAATGAGGTTGTATCTAATCTAACTAGCCTCCTTAACCTTGACCTAAATAGTGTCTGGTGAGACTAAGACATGTCAGAGCATATTGGATGGGTTGGGTGGATGGCACTGCCAATAATCTGTTTGCATTAGGGACTATGAGAGAACTTAACCCAAGGGAGAAGTCAGGCTGACAAACTTCATCTAAAGCTCTAGAAGGAATTATCCTTCTTCTCCACCCATAGGATCATATTTCTTACAATAACTTGTCTCCCAGCCCAGTCTCTGTGGCTCCTTTTTGAGTTCTGTGGTGGGGAGAGGAGATGTCAGGTGTTAGCAAAATCAGCAAGAGCAATTTCTTATAACAGTACTCATTACCAAGAAAAAAGGTCTAAGACGAGATGTTGAGGTTGAGAGTGATTTTGGAGTTGGAGCACAGGTAACAACTTTGTGGGACTGGAGATAAACTTCTTTGATTATTACCTTGGGCCTGATAGGAACCTTGATTTCTCCCATGATCAATGCGACCTGGGGAAAACAAGTTATGTATTGTCCTTGGATATTTGATGGATATTTCTTCCACTGGAGGAACCACCTTATCTCATCAAGGTAAGGAAGCCTGCTCGGTCTAAATATCTACAAGGCTGAGAGCTCCCATCTGAGCAGGATCCCAACCAACCTCCACAGAGTCCCCCCACCATTGCTCCTCAGTAATAACAGATTCCTTGAAGGAGTTTTTTGCAATTTTCCTTAAACCAGTCTGTTCGCTGTGGTCAGCACATGGTGTCAACTCAGCCTCTCTGTCCTGCTCTTGTTCCCTTTTGTCCACCATTGGCTACCTGCAAAGCAGCAGGAAAAAGACTTTCTAGACTTTCTAGACCCACTGCCCACCGTAAGAGTACCAATATCTGCACCTGAGCTGCTCCCCCCAGACGTTCTCAACACTCCCCATTCTCAAGGTGCTGGAGTGTTGCTTGATTTGATTGCACCTATAGCCAAGGAGAGTGATGGCATGAGACAGAAGATGCTTCTTCCAAAATCTGTGCCACAATTTGTTGCCCGGGCCTCAGAACAGCTGTACTTGAAAGTTGCATGATGAAATTTCTCTTGAACAGTCAAGTCGGTTTCTTTTTCTGGCTCCCTTCCACTTGAGGCTCAGAACCACCCATAATGAACGGGGGAAAGCTCCTTTGTGGGAGGGCTGCTATGTTGAATCTACTGGCAATGAACTAATTACTCTTTAGTTTATTTCTTCTAGATTTTTAAAATAATAGAACTATGAATTGTTCTTCTTGGTTACATGGTATAAAAATGGAAGGAAAAGACTTTATGAAGTTTCTTTCCCTAGAAAGGAGTTTTGTGGTCAAGTCATCATTACGGTTTAATGGTGGAGTCACACCATGTGTTTTAAAAGTGACCAGTGTTGCCCACCCATGTCCAGGCTTCTTCATACATTAAAAGTTTATTTACACTTACACATGCACACACATGCATGCAACCTTGCCTTATACAGAGAAAGAAAATGGGCATTAGTCTATCTCCTTAATATTCTGCATCATTTTTCTTTCCCCTGATGTATAAAAGAGTGCATCTTTTTGCAGGCATCTAAAAAGAGATAAGCAGATACTGGAGTATGTGTTGCGGAGTGCTACTTTTTAGTGCCTACAGATTCATATCAGATACTTTGCACATCATTATGCTTGGGTGGCAGGGGGGTGGGGATGTGGCGGGTAGTGGGAGAGAGTCCATCCATAGATGTTTTTGAATTTTGCATCGGTTAGGGAATGGGTTAGGATGACTAAGAGTTAGGTAGTTGTGGCTCAGTACAAAAGACAGTCTTTCATATCCTTCAGAGTGTTTTGGAACTATATAAGATATATTACATTGGTAAAATCCCAGAAAATTGCCTGGCATAAGGCAGGTACTCAATGGACATTAGTTCCCTTTCCTTTCCAATCGTCTCCCTTTTATAAATAGACTTTTATCTACATCACAGCATTTCCATTCTGTTCAATTTTTCAACTCTCCCTTACTTCAAGGTCTTTGTGATTTCTTTTCCTTATTAAAAAAAAATAGCTCTTAGGAAAAAAGATCTGATAATAATTCACATCTTGGTATGAACATACACTACCTATGCTCCCTTTTTTGGACTGCATTTTAAGCCCTATATCAAATTGTAGATGAGAGGACTAAGTCTTCTGTGAAAGGCATTTCAGGAGTCAGAATGAAATTGGAAAAGTTATTTTGGAAAGAAAAGGGCTCTTCCTCTATGTTCGTAAATTATGCCAATTTAAGTGTTTGCCTCTCCCCCCATGAGTGAAAGAGATATCCTTCTGGATGTGCAATGGGTGCAGGTGTTTATGTGTGCATTCTGTGTGGGAACAAGGCCTAGACACCACTGGCTGACAACAAAATACAGCTTAAAATCATGCGCTTTGCATCTCCTCTTAGAAGCTAATAAATAGTTTGGCCATAACCCTTCTCCCTAAGGAAAGAAATATCACAGAGCCCTTCCATCCATCCTGGTGCCAAGTAGAAAGAAGAATAACTCAGAATTCTTTCATTAAAATAGTCTGGAAATCCAAAATAAGAATTTTTCACATTGCCTGCGGTTTCAACATAAGAGCCCCCTAAACAGTGAACTTTCTTCAAATTAATTTAAAGTTGGAGTAACTTTTCAGTGAACTTTCATACACCTCCAGAACATACTTGTAAAAGTTGGAACCATTATTATCTTAGCAGCTTTCTCCAAAATTCTTTTTTGGAAAGGAACTGCTTTTATATACAAAAGTACCTTAGGAAGTCCTGGGGGTTGAAGGGTTGAAAGAGTGGTACCCTGTGGACATACATAAGCAGGAGACAATCAAAAGGAGAGGAAGAAAAGAATGGAAGAAGAGAACTTCAGGATGGCAGAGGAGTGAGACATGGAAATCGCCTTGCTCCCCACAAATACATCAGAAATACATCTACATGTGGAACAACTCCTACATAACACCTACTGAACGCTGGCAGAAGACCTCAGACTTCCCCAAAGGCAAGAAACTCCCCATGTACCTGGGTAGGGCAAAAGAAAAAAGAAAAAACAGAGACAAAAGTATAGGGACAGGACCTGCACCACTAGGAGGGAGCTGTGAAGGAGGAAAAGTTTCCACACTGAGAAGAACCTTCACTGGTGGAGATAGGGATTGGTGGCAGAAGGGAAGCATCGGAGCCACGGAGGAGAGCACAGCAATAGGGGTGCAGAGGGCAAAGTGGAGAGATTCCCTCACAGAGGATCAGTGCCGACCAGCATTCACCAGCCTCAGAGGCTTGTCTGCTCACCCGCTGGGACAGGTGAGGGCTGGGAGCTGAGGCTCGGGCTTGGGAGGTCAGATCCCAGGGAGAGGACTGGGGTTGGCTGCATGAACACAGTCTGAAGGGGGCTAGTGTGCCACAGCTAGCCAGGAGGGAGTCGGGGAAAAAGTCTGGAACTGCCTAAGAGGCAAGAGACCATTGTTTTGGGGTGCACAAGGAGAGGGGATTCAGAGAACCACCTAAATGAGCTCCAGAGACAGGCGCGAGCCATGGCCACCAGCGTTGACACCAGAGATGGGCATGAAATGCTAAGACTGCTGCTGCAGCCACCAAGAAGCCTGTGTGCAAGCACAGGTCACTATCCACACCTCCCCTCCCAGGAGCCTGTGCAGCCCACCACTGCCAGGGTCCTGTGATCCAGGGACAACTTTCCCTGGAGAACACACGGAGCGCCTCAGGCTGCTGCAATGTCATGTTGGCCTCTGCCGCCGCAGGCTCGCCATTCATTCTGTACCCCTCCCTCCCCCCAGCCTGAGTGAGCCAGAGCTCCCTAATCAGCTGCTACTTTAACCCCGTTTTCTCTGGGCAGGGAACAGAGGCCCTCAGGCAACCTACACGCAGAGACGGGGCAAAATCCAAAGCTGAACTCGAGGAGCTGTGCGAACAAAGAAGAGAAAGAGAAATCTCTCCCAGTAACCTCAGGAGCAGCAGATTAAATCTCCACAATCACCTTGATGTACCCTGCATCTGTGGAATATCTGAATAGACAACAAATCATCCCAAAATTGAGGCAGTGGACTTTGGGAGCAATGATATACATATATATTTTATCCTTCTTCTCTTTTGGTGAGTGTGTATGTGCATGCTTCTTTGTGTGTGATTTTTTCTGTATAGCTTTGCTTTTACCATTTGTTCTAGGGTTCTGTCTGTCCTTTTTCTTTTTTTTTTTTTTTTTGGTATAGTTTTTAGCACTTGTTATCAGTGGTGGATTTGTTTTTTGGTTTGGTTGCTCTCCTATTTCTTTCTTTTTTGTTCTTTTTTTCACTACTTTTTAATTTTTAATAAATATTTTTGAAATTTTTTACTTTAATAACTTTATTTTATATTACTTTCATTTTTTCTTTCTTTCTTTCTTTTTTTCTCCTTTTTCTTCTGAGCCGTGTGTCTGACAAGGTCTTGGTGCTCTGGCCGGGTGTCAGGCCTGTGCCTCTGAGGTGGGAGAGCCGAGTTCAGGACATTGGTCCACCAGAGACCTCCTGGCTCCACGTAATATCAAACAGTGAAAGCTCTTCCAGAGATCTCCATCTCAATGCTAAGACCCAGCTCCACTCAACAACAAGCCAGCTACAGTGCTGGACACCCTATGCCAAACAACTAGCAAGGCAGGAACACAACCCCACCCATTAGCAGAGAGGATGCCTAAAATCATAATAAGTTCACAGACACCCCAAAACACACCACCAGATGCTGTCCTGCCCACCAGAAAGACAAGATCCAGTCTCATCCTCCAGAACGCAGGCACCTTCCACCAGGAAGCCTACACAACCCACTGAAACAACCTAAGCCACTAGGGGCAGACACCAAAAACAACGGGAACTATGAACCTGCAGCCTGTGAAAAAGAGATCTCAAAACACAGTAAGTTAAGCAAGCAAAATGAGAAGACAGAGAAACACACAGCAGATGAAGGAACAAGGTAAAAAGGCACCAGACCTAACAAACAAAGAGGAAATAAGCAGTCTACCTGAAAAAGAATTCAGAGTAATGATAGTAAAGATGATCCAAAATTTGGAAATAGAAAGGAGAAAATAGAAGAAACGTTTAACAAGGACCTAGAAGAACCAAAGAGCAAACAAACAGTGATGAACAACACAATATATGGAATTAAAAATTCTCTAGAAGGAATCAATAGCAGAAGAGCTGAGGCAGAAGAATGGATAAGTAACCTAAAGATAAAATAGTGGAAAAACAACTGCAAAGCAGAATAAAGAATAAGAATGAAAAGAATTGAGGACAGTCTCAGAGACTTCTGGGAGAACATTAAACGCACCAACATTCGAATTATAGGGGTCCCCAAAGAAGAAGAGAAAAAGAAAGGGACTGAAAAAATATTTGAAGAGATTATGGTTAAAAACTTCCCTAATATGGGAAAGGAAATAGTTTATCAAGTCCAGGAAGTGCAGAGTCCCATACAGGATAAATCCAAGGAGAAACACGCAAAACACATATTAATCAAACTATCAAACATTAAATACAAAGAAAAAATATTAAAAGCAGCAAGGGAAAAACAACAAATAACACACAAGGGAATCCCCATAAGGTTAACAGTGGATCTTTCAGCAAAAACTCCACAAGCCAGAAGGGAGTGGCAGGACATATTTAAGTGATGGAAGGGAAAAACCTACAACCAAGATTACTCTTACCAGCAAGGATCTCATTCAGATTCGACAGAGAAATTAAAACCTTTACAGACAAGCAGAAGCTAAAAGAATTCAGCACCACCAAACCAGCTTTACAAAAAATGATAAAGGAACTTCTCTAAGCATGAAACACCAAAGAAGGAAAAGACCTACAATAACAAACCCAAAACAATTAAGAAAATGGTAATAGGAACATACATATCAATAATTACTTTAAATGTAAATGGATTAAATGTTCCAACCAAAAGACACAGGCTCACTGAATGGATACAAAAACAAGACCTGTATATATGCTGTCTACAAGACACCCACTTCAGACCTAGGGACACAAACAGACTGAAAGTGAAGGGATGGAAAAAGATATTCCATGCAAATGGAAATCAAAAGAAAGCAGGAGAAGCAATTCTCATATCAGACAAAATTGACTTTAAAATAAAGACTATTACAAGAGACAAAGAAGAACACTACATAATGATCAAGGGATCAATACTAGAAGATAACAATTGAAAATATTTATGCACCCAAAACAGGAACACCTCAATACATAAGGCAAATGCTAACAGCTATAAAAGGGGAACTCAACAGTAACACAATCATAGTAGGGGACTTTAACACCACACTTTCACCAATGGACAGATCATCCAAAATGAAAATGAATAAGGAAGCACAAGCTTTAAATGACACATTAAACAAGAGGGAGTTAATTGATATTTACAGGACATTCCATCCAAAACAACAGAATACACTTTCTCCTCAAGCGCTCAGTGAACATTCTCCAGGATAGATAATATCTTGGGTCACAAATCAAGCCTTCATAAATTTAAGAAAATTGAAATCATATCAAGTATCTTTTCCGACTGCAACGCTATGAGACTAGATATCAATTACAGGAAAATATTTGGAAAAAATACAAACACATGGAGGCTAAACAATACACTACTTAATAACCAAGAGATCACTGAAGAAATCAAAGAGGAAATCAATAAAAGCCTAGAAAAATATGACAAAGAAAACATGACAACCCAAAACCTATGGGATGAAGCAAAAGCAATTCTAAGAGAGAAGTTTATAACCATACAATCCTACCTTAAGAAACAAGAAACATCTCAAATAAACAATCTAACATTACACCTAAAACAATTAGAGAATGAACAACAACAACAACAAAAAACTCAAATTAGCAGAAGGAAAGAAATCATAAAGATCAGATCAGAAATAAATAAAAAAGAAATGAAGGAAACAATAGCAGAGATCAATAAAACTAAAAGCTGGTTCTTTGAGAAGATAAACAAAATTGATAAACCATTAGCCAGACTCATCAAGAAAAAAAGGGAGAAGACTCAAATCAATAGAATTAGAAATGAAAAAGGAGAAGTAACAACTGACACTGCAGAAATAAAAAGGATCATGAGAGATTACTACAAGCAACTATATGTCAATAAAATGGACAACCTGGAAGAAATGGACACATTCTTAGAAAAGCACAGCCTTCGGAGAGTGAACCAGGAAGAAATAGAAAATATAAACAGACCAATCACAAGCACTGAAATTAGGACTATGATTAAAAAGCTTCCAACAAACTCAGGAGCAGATGGCTTCACAGGTGAATTCTATCAAACATTTAGAGAAGAGCTAACACCTATCCTTCTCAAACTCTTCCAAATTATAACATAGGGAGGAACACTCCTAAACTCATTCTATGAGGCCACCATCACCCTGATGCCAAAGCCGGACAAAGATGTCACAAAGAAAGAAAAGTACAGGCCAGTATCACTGATGAACATGGATGCAAATTTCCTCAACAAAATACTAGGAAACAGAATTCAACAGCACATTAAAAGGATCATACACCATGATCAAGTGGGGTTTATCCCAGGAATGCAAGGATTCTTCAATATATGCAAATCAATCAATGCGATACACCATATTAAGAAACTGAAGGATAAACATATGATCATCTAAATACATGCAGAAAAAGCTTTCGACAAAATTCAACACCCATTTATGATAAAAACCCTCAGGAAAGTAGGCATAGAGGGAACTTACCTCAACATAATAAAGGCCATATATGACAAACCCACAGCCAACATTGTTCTCAAAGGTGAAAAACTGAAAGCATTTCCTCTAAGATCAGGAACAAGACAAGACTGCCCACTCTCACCCCTATTATTCAACATAGTTTTGGAAGTTTTAGCCACAACAATCACAGAAGAAAAAGAAATAGAAGTAATCCACATCGGAAAGGAAGAAGTAAAGCTGTCACTCTTTGCTGATGACATGATACTATACATAGAGAATCCTAAAGACCCTACCAGAAAACTACTAGAGCTAATCAATGAATGTGGTAGGGTAACAGGATACAAAATTAATGCACAGAAATCTCTTGCATTCCTATACACAAATGATGAAAAATCTGAAAGTGAAATTAAGGAAACACTCCCATTTACCATTGCAACAAAAAGAATAAAATACCTAGGAATAAACTTACCTAAGGAGACAAAAGACCTGTACGCAGAAAACTATAAGACACTGATGAAAGAAATTAAACATGATACCAACAGATGGAGGGATATACCATGTTCTTGGATTGGAAGAATCAACATTTTGAAAATGAATATATTACCCAGAGCAATCTACAGATTCAATGCAATCCTTATCAAACTACCAATGGCATTTTTCGCAGAACTAGAACAAAAAATTTCACAATTTGTGTGGAAACACAAAGACCTTGAATAGCCAAAGGAATCTTGAGAAAGAAAAACGGAGCTGGAGGAATCAGGTTGCCGGACTTCAGACTACTACAAAGCTACAATAATCAAGATGGTATGGTACTGGCAGAATAACCGAAATATAGATCAATGGAGCAGGATAGAAAGCCCAGAGATAAACCTGCGGACATATGGTCACCTTATCTTTGCTAAAGGAGGCAAGAGTATACAGTGAAGAAAAGACAGCCTCTTCAATAAGTGGTGCTGGGAAAACTGGACAGCTACATGTAAAAGAATGAAATTAGAACACTCCCTAACACCATACACAAAAATAAAGTCAAAATGGATTAAAGACCTAAATGTAAGGCCAGACACTATAAAACTCTTGGAAGAAAACATAGGCACAGCACTCTATGACATAAATCACAGCAAGATCCTTTTTGACCCACCTCCTAGAGTAATGGAAATAAAAACAAAAATAAACAAATGGGACCTAATGAAACTTAAAAGCTTTTGCACAACAAAGGAAACCATAAACAAGATGAAAAGACAACCCTAAGAATGGGAGAAAATATTTGCAAATGAAGCAACTGACAAAGGATTTATCTCCAAAATTTACAAGCAACTCATGCAGCTCAATTTCAAAAAAACAAACAACCCACACACAATCCAATAATGGGCAGAAGACCTAAATACACATTTCTCTGTAGAAGATATACAGATGGCAACAAACACATGAAAGAATGCTCAACATCACTAATCATTAGAGAAATGCAAATCAAAACTACAATGAGATATCAGCTCACACCAGTCAGAACGGCCATCATCAAAAAATCTACAAACAATAAATGCTGGAGAGGGTGTGGAGAAAAGGGAACCCTCTTGCATTGTTGGTGGGAATGGAAATTGATACAGCCACTATGGAGAACGGTATGGAGGTTCCTTAAAAAACTGAAAATAGAACTACCATATGACCCCACAAACCCACTACTGGGCATATACCCTGAGAAACCCATAATTCAAAAAGAGTCATGTACCACAATGTTCATTGCAGCTGTATCTACAATAGCCAGGACATAGAAGCAACCTAAATGTCCATCAACAGATGAATGGATAAGGAAGATGTGGCACATATATACAATGGAATATTACTCAGCCATAAAAAGCAGCAAAATTGAGTTATTTGTAGTGACGTGGATGGGCCTAGAGTCTGTCATACAGAGTGAAGTAAGTCAGAAAGGGAAAAACAAATACTGTATGCTAACACATATACATGGAATCTTAAAAAAAAAAAAATGGTTTTGGAGAACCTAGGGGCAGGACAGGAATGAAGATGCAGACGTAGAGAATGCCCTTGAGCAAATGGGGAGGGGGAAGGGCATGCCGGGATGAAGTGAGAGAATGGCATGGACTAATATATACTACCAAATGTAAAATAGATAGCTAGTGGGAAGTAGCCACAAAGCACAGGGAGATCAGCTAGGTGCTTTTTGACCATCTAGAGGGGTGGGATAGGGAGGGTGGGAGGGAGACGCAAGAGGGAGGAGATATGGGGATATATGTATATGCATAACTGATTCACTTTGTTTTAAAACAGAAACTAACATACCATTGTAAAGCAATTATACTTCAATAAAGATGTTTAAAAAAAAAAAAAAGAATGAAAGAGAAAGAGAGAGAGAAGGGAGCCTGATAAATTGTCCACTAGGAATGAGTAAGACTGGGGAGGGGGAAGATATGGGACAGCCTATCAGCATGGGGGGAGGCTGGTGTCCAAGCTGGAGGGTATCTAAAGTACTTCTTTAAAGACATATTTGGCTATTAAGCAAATTTAAGGTGTCTATGTTGCTTTACATTTATTTTCCTGCTTTTACGAACCTCCAAAAAAGGCCCATGAGAGTGGGTTTTTGTAAACATCAGGGATTGTTCCATACCTAGTTCAAAATAGGGTCAGCTTGAGATTCATGGAGTGAACTGGAATTAAGTGTAAATTGCTCATTTCAAAGGTTATCACAAGCATGTACGTCCCCCGGGGATTTGCAGAATTCTTAGGAAGTCATTGGACTTTTCCACAGAACACAAATGTTGAAATTGTCAGTCATATCTGCATTACCTAAGTCATATCTTAAGTTATCATCTGAGTTACAAATCTTTTATGCAAATGAGGCCCACCTATGATGTTTTGAGCTTCCTGTCCCATAATTTGCATTTTCAGACTGACTCTCAATGGTCTTATAAATAAATCTCAAGGAGGCTCTTGGAAGGGCAATCTGATTTTATTAAATAGTTCATTTTACATATACTGGAAAGGTGTGCCTTTGAATGCATTTCTCTGAATAAAATCTATTTTCCAAAGCTCCTGAGGTTTGGGAATGTTTTTTTCTGGCTCCTTTCAACTTCTGCACACAATAAAACAATTCAGGACGTGTCTTGTTTCACTCCACAAATCCTTAAATGAAGATTTGAAGAGGGTGGGGGAGGAAAGACAGTGAAAAGGGAACTGGATACTAACTTATTCCTGCTCGCTTCCAGGATGAAAAGGCTCTGCTCATCCCCCAAAATTCCACAGGGAATTGGAAAGAGGGAGAGAAACAAGATCACATTGTTTGTACAGAGCTGTTCACAAATGTCATATCATGGGGTCAGATTCACATGATGGCTGAAGTTTGAAGAAAAATATCCCAAGAGATTCCATAGGATGTGAAAGCAAGCCCAAAACTTGACTTATCCTTTTCTCTCCCGGTGAGACCTGAACATCAACAATTTAAAAACAGGCCAGGGAGGATAGTTAGCACCTCTTGAAAAGCCGTCCTGAATCTAGATCCAACCAAATTCATCTACAATTCTCTGTAGCTGTTTATATCTTCTTATTCAGGACTTTGGGATCTTAAATAAGACATAGATCTAATTTCAGGGAGGTGAGTAAGATCCAGTAGAAACTCTAGAAATGTGCACTAATCCCTATTAGTCTGGTCCTCTCCCCAAGGTCACATAGAGTGGTATGATTTGTGTGCCTTATTTTTCATAGCTCAAGAAAGGACAGATGAAAACCCAGGATCAAATAGAACTGAGTCTGGCTGGGCAGAAGCTAACTAGTAACGAATGATTTCTGCTCAGAGGTCATACCTACTGGGACTAGATGATGATGTTGATGATGGCGAAGGTGATGATGTCCACAGTTTTTGAGTATTTACTCTATATTAGGCACTACCCAAAACAATATACATTGTTTCATTAAATTTTCACAATAATCCTATGAGGTAACTGTTATTATTTCTATTGTTAAGATGAAGAAACTGAGGCTCAACAAGTTTAAATCACTTGTTTAAAGTGTTAAGCTATTAAATGAGCCTGGAATTTGAATTCAGGAGTGTTTGGCTTGACCATTGTGCTATACTATTAGGGAACCATTGACCAAAACCGCCCACTTTTGCTAAGCGTAATAACCACTTGCATGAGTTGTCTCACAACAGGAGGTCCCAATAAGGAATACGGTGCTGCCACAGAAAATTAACTGGGAGAATTCGGGAGGGACCAAAAGGAGGGAGGAGATTCCAGCCCATAATATGCCCTGCTAACCTCCCAGAAACACTCAGGCTGGAATCCATCTTGGCTGAGAGATGTGCGTGCCACCAGGAAGGACCCTGAGTCAGACTACGGGCGCAAGCAAGATGATTGGCCAGAGACAACCCGGAAACTAACCCTACCACCATACAACCTGAGACTGCGAGCCATGTGACAGAGCAGTTCTCCTGGGTTCCCTTACCCTCCTGCTCTCCACCCAGGCGCCCCTTTACAATATAGTCTTTTCCTTTGTCAGTAGGAGTGTCTCCTTAGACAATTCATTTCTGAGTGTTAGACAAGAGCCCATTGTTGGGCCCTCAGGCCCGCTTCTAGCAACAGTACTGCCTCTCTACTAGTAACCTGAATTGTGGTTCCTAGTGGAAGGGGAAGTAAGGCTGGGGATGGAATTGAGGGTGGTCCTCAACAAAGAGATGCAGTATGTAAGGGAACAACCAGTATTTTCCCCATTTCACAAAGATCCCTCCCCACAGAGGACCAAGGATTCTCCTGTTATCTCCATCTTATGCCTCTCATCAAAACTGGCTCTCAAGTAAAAATTTAGTTTACTCATTCAAATTATGCAAACTATGATAAAAATGGTTAACTGGCTCATGATGAGATTTGGAATCTCTATAAGGAGCAAAATCTTGAGCCCGGCAAATTAATCTATAGCAGCAGATTTTCAGACTTAAGTAGAATTGAAGTGTTTTCAAATTGGAATACGGGGAACAGGAGGGATTTTTTTCCCCCATCAAATCAACTCTATCAATGAGCTTTTTATGCACCCATTGTGACCTCTAAAAAATACTGGTAGGCCCATCCTGAGGTTCCAGTTGACCTACTATAAAAATTGCCTGACTTCTTTGCCAGAAAGGTGAAAAGTGTTTCAGATACATCTGGGTACTGTCCAGACCCACGACCTCTCCAAAATAGCATTTGAAATCTATTAGAAAGCATGAAAAATGATCTTTGGGGTATTTGGGCCTTTGCCTTGCAGATTTCATCCCCAGACATCCTGAAGGGGGTGGGGAAATAGTTTAGTCATCCAGAGTTCTTATGCCCTGGGAATTCTAGTATTTTGAGGGGATTTTAAAGAAATTTTTTAGATGTTTGTTTAGATTTCTTTCAAGCTGAGAAACCAAATGAAAGGGGAAAGTTTTGAAATACCATTTCCTGTCTATTCTGCATGTCTTGACCAGGCTTAAAGACCTTTGCTCATAAAATTGCTGTATTTTTTTTCTTCCAGGTTTTATAGTGACTCGTTTAGTTTTAGGTCATAAGCCAGAGAAGAGGTAAATGCCCCATGGATTTAATATGCAAAGGATGCCTGCTCTTGCTCCCTATCTCCTCAACCTCAAGAAAAATCCTCAACCTAGAAGAAAACAAAAGGAAAAGAAAGAGCTACTATCTCTGTGGGGTGAAGGTAGAATGATTTTGAATTCCTAATGTCTTAAACAAACTTTAGGTCCAATATATTTGTTCAGAAATTAAAACTTAGAACTATCATTGGTTGCACCATTCCACTGTTTTGTAAATAGCTTTAATCCACTTTCCTATTCTTCTGGTTGCTCTAAATTTGTGTTCCTGTATTTCAAGGCCCATCATTTTCATGAGTCACCCAGTCACGGAGAGTGCAAGTGTTTAAAGGCTGGGATCCAACCAAACAATGCCTGGGTTCCTTAGTGCCTTCACAAACGGCTCTGGCCAGTATGGTAATCACTGTCTTATTTCCTTATGGGATAAGCTATAAAGGTTTGGGGTAAAGAGGGACAGTAGCTAACATCTATTGAGAATCTACTCTGTGCCAGACATACTGCTTCACATCTTAAACTTCAGTCCTTACCACAACCCTATGTGGTAAATATTATTAACCTCTTTTTTCAGATGAGGAAACTAGGTCTTAGAGGTTTGACATAATTAGCTTAAGGAAATAAAAGCTAAGGTAAGGTCAAGGTTGAATACAGGTCTCCATCTCCTAAACTTTGCTCATCCTACACCAACACACTGCTTCCCCAAGCTGCAAAGCCTCAGCCAAACACAGTTTTAGGAAAAAATGAATCATAGGAAAGGGCTCTGCCTGACCATGATCTTCATATTTTTCACTACCTAACTAGCTAACGATACCCAGAGCATGTGTCAACTGAGCCCTGCATTGGTGTAACCTTTCTGGGCTTATTTACAGTATGGAGTTCATTCTTGATTTCATGAGCCGACTCTGCTGTGTCCTCCAGGCTGGAGTTACTTCTGGCAATGCAGGGTCTCTGCTCCTTCTTTTGACACTTGGTCTCACTGGATACTGACTCCTCCAAAAGAAATCTATTAAAAGAAATTTCTAAAACCAGTGATTGAAAATCCATCAGCTGCACAAAATTTGGAGAGAGAATTCTTCCATTACCTAACTGGAGTTCAAGTAATAGAGGCAAGATAATAACAATAAGCAAATTATAATAACCAAAAGCTACTGATCAATTTTCTTTAGTCTACTATTTACAATAACCAAAAAAGAATCAGCAACCCTAACATTCAAATCACTAGCAGAGTGCTCTGTTACTATGCCTAGTGCATGTGAAATCTTTGACTGCTACAGAGCAGAAGTGGGGGTGAGATGATATCATTCATTCAATTAAAAATTAATAGTTATTTAAGCTAGTACACACACTCGGCAGGTGACAAGGGAGAGGATAAAGAACTAGTTTTAATTTAGTCCCTTCTATGATCTAGGAATTTTGCTGAGCATATTCACTTATCTATATTATTCTTACATTCTCATAAAAACTGTACAAGATAGGCACTGTGGTTCTCACTTATAGAGGACATAGATATTCGCAATATTTTTAAGTAACTTGTTCCATCGTGAGTCCAATCATTTAAAGCTCTGTTGACATCATATAGTTTTTAGTAAAAAAACCAACTCAGCAGGCACTAACCTCACCTGAGTGCCTGAAAGAGACAACTGGAGATAGGATTCTCATTCTGATTTCTAATTCAGGATCATGGAATGAACATATGTGTTTATTGCCTCTTTTTGCTAAGACTTCATTAGAGAATATTTTTTTAAAAAGCAAGAAATCTTCAACAATGAAATGAATAGGCAAAGGATGAGAGATTTAAATGAATCTGTAGGATACAGAAAGTGGAAGGAAGACCGTCAACTAAGGAAACAATGGGAGAAAAACACAGCCTTGAATGTGAGGGGGATACTGCAGCACACCAGGTAGGTAGCCAACAAAATCAAGAGAGGCTCTGGATTCAAAAAGATGGCAGTGGAAAAGTCACACTGAAGTAGAAGTTCTATGCATAGATCAAGTGGCCTCAGCCACACCTTTCCCTTCCTTCCACATGCAATACAAATCCAGGTCCTTGCCTACAAGTGAAATTATCAGAGAGCTCTTTTCTAACAGAACAGGATGAACTTTTGGGGGGGAAAAACTAGGGTGGCCAGTGTGGGTGTTTGTGACCCACAGTAAGGCCCTCCTCACTCATTCCCTAAGGCTCTCTGCCTTCATCACAGGCCCTAGAGCATCCAGCTTGGAGAAAACCTGCCATTTGATGCATCCTGAGGGCTCACCCAGAGCTCGTGGGCAGTCTGCTTATTGCTAATTCTGACATCTAGAGAGACAACCAAAAATTACTAGACATTTGAGAAAGTCAGCAAAAAAAGAGAAACACCAAGATAAACAGACACGTCAGTTGCTCCCAAGAGGAATAAGAGAGTTTAGGGAATAGATGAGAACTTACAGAATAAAACTAATTTAATATAGTCAGAAGTATTCAAGAATATTTGGCATGGATAAAACAAGAATAGAATGTTATATTTTTAAAAATAAGGATTTTTTTGGAAGTTAAAAATATAATCCCAAAATTGAATATTCACTAGATGGGGTATAAGGTCAGGTTGAAGAAAGTTCCTAGAAAATAGAATGAAAGTAGTTAGGAAGAAAATGTGAGCAAAAATTAAGAGACATTAACTATCAGTCCTAGGAGATCTAACATTTCATTAACAAGAATTCTAGAGAGAACAGAGATAAAAGAGGGCAGGAAATTATCAAAAACATAATACAAAACAAAAATTTCACAGTTTGAGTCATGTATCACAATGTTCATTGCAGTTCTATTTACAATAGCCAGGACATGGAAGCAACCTAAGTGTCCATTGACAGATGAATGGATAAAGAAGATGTGGCACATATATACAATGGAATATTACTCAGCCATAAAAAGCAATGAAATTGAGTTATTTGTAGTGAGGTGGATGGACATAGAGTCCGTCATACAGAGTGAAGTAAGTCAGAAAGAGAAAAACTAATACCGTACGCTAACACATATATATGGAATCTAAAAAAAAAAAAAAGGTTCTGAAGAATCTAGGGGCAGGACAGGAAGAGTGACATAGATGTAGAGAATGGACTTGAGGACACGAGGAGGGGGAAGGGTAAGCTGGGACGAAGTGAGAGAGTGGCATGGACATATGTACACTACCAAATGTAGAATGGATGGCTGGTGGGAAGCAGCCGCATGGCACAGGGAGAACATCTCTTGGTGCTTTGTGACCACCTAGAGAGGTGGGATAGGGAGGATGGGAGAGAGATGCAAGAGGGAGGAGATATCCGGATATGTGTATATGTATAGCCGATTCACTTTGTTATAAAGCAGAAACTAACACACCATTGTAAAGCAATTATACTCCAACAAAGATGTTTAAAAAAAAAAAAAGTAGTGATAATTATGTGATGGTAATACAATGGTGATAATCATATTGCAATAAATAAATATATCAACTCAGCATGGTGTACACCTTACACTTACACCGTGTTATATGTCAATTACATCTCAATAAAAAAATTAAAGAAGAAAAATTTTCACAGTTTTGGATTTGCAGATACAAACTATTATATATAAAATAGATAAAGAGCAAGGTCCTACTATATAGCGCAGGGAACTATATTCAGTATCTTGTAATAAACCATAATGGAAAAGAATATGAAAAAGAATTATATGTGTGTGTGTGTATGTGTGTGTGTGTAACTGAATCACTTTGTTGTACACCAGAAACTAACACAACTTTGTAAATCAACTGTACTTCAATAAAAAAAAATTTCCCAGAATTGAAGGGAGAGTATCTTTAAATACAAAGGGCTCACTCAGTGCCCAGCATAATAAACAAAGACGGATACCCCTCAACACAACACAGTGAAATTTCAGAACACTGACAGTTAAAAGAATATCCTAAAGATTTCCAGAGAGAGGGATAGGGAAAAAACAGTAGCTAAATTCTCATAGATCACAGTATGAAGCTAATAGCTAAATGTCTAAAGTCTACAAAAGCAGAAACAACAATATAAGCCTGTTATTTAGGATAACCACCAAAGAACCCCAAAACCGAAATCATTAAATATTGGTTTTCTCTGAGGAGCAGGACTGATGGAAGTGAGTCAGGGGCCATGGGTGGGATTGTGACATTTTATTGTTAGCATGCAGGTACTACTTTGGATGGAATACACATACACACACACATATATATATGCACACACACACACACACACACACACATATGTATGTCACATATACTATAAATATTAGATATAGTCAATATATACTAGAGCCAAAATATACTATAGTCTATGTATCATATAAAATACCATATGTAGTTAACATATATATTATTATTGTTTGTGTATGAAAGTAATACTTTCAGCCTGTATGTTTATTACCCTTTGAGAACAAACACATCAAGCAATGTCTCTTATACCATAACACTTAAACAAGGTTTATTCTTGCTTATATGTATTGCAGTGCACACATAATTACCTTTGGATTTGATACAGAGCCATAAAATCATATCCCACAAGGTCTCCTAGTGGCCTGGAAAATAAACAAGCCTCCTACCAACACAACTTCCAAATAGTCAGTGGCTTAGGCTGGGCCAACAGGATATAAAAACAGTTGGTTGAGAAGTGGAAACTTCAAGTTGAAAAACATTTGGGATTTTCAGATCTCAACTGAATGTTTTTTTAAAAACTGAATTTCGTCAAACCTGTTTGTGTATATGGGGAGCCAGCCATAGGCACTAAGCAACATTTGACTCTTCCTGCTGCTAAACATGCTGGGAGAAAGAAACTTCTGGGAGCTGGTCAAATTATTTTGAGCCACAGTGAATTCCTTAAGGGAGAGAGAAATAGTTTCCTAACTGGTCCCTTTGCAGCATAAAGGATTGATCTCATGTGGGAGATGGCCACCAAGTAACGAATTGGAGTACTTGCTTCATGGTAGAGACTAGAAAGAGTCAGGTTTGTGGGGCCTAAAACATTTGGCAAACTGAAGTCTAGAGGTAATGTGGAAAGAAGAGAAAGTTCAAGTGAATGTATGAGAGAGGGGCAAAAAGCAGGAGTAAGAAAGATGAGATGTGAGAAATGCTATACAATCCCAGGGAGCACTGTATTCATTAGGCTACACCAGCAGCTGTTTGGGGCTTAAGTTGCCATTGGTGGTGTTTTTCTTAGCCTGGTACCTTTTCAATTGACTATGCGGAAAGCATTCCTCAGAGTTAGGGCATGGTGCAGACTGTGCTATCTCACTCACAGCTGGTAATTTCCCTAGAGGCAGGTGAGATTCAGGGAGACAAAACCAAGGACTCCCAAGAAAAATTGCATTAGTGGAGAAATGAAGAGCACAAAGGGACTGAGTAGGCAAAGCTGGCCAGTAATATAATAATTCAAAGACTGCAGGTAAAAACAGTTCCCTGGGATGGGGCAGTTTGTCATGCACTCAATCAAGGAAGGAAAACAAGAAGCCAAAAATTGTGGTGAAATTGTTTTCCTGAAAGAGGAGCTGTTATAAATATAGATGCCGTGGGATAGAAGGAATAGCAAGCATAACAGCAAGCCTGCATTCAGAATGAGATGCAGATTCCAGCTCCAAGTAGGAAGGTCCTCAATGCTACTCTCCCAGGTATTGAGGAGAAAGCCACCAAGGTGATGGGAGCTTCAGAAGATCTAAATGACTTGATATTCTAAGATGATTAATTCAAGTTTATGTATTAGGCAGAATCTTAGATTCAGTGATGCCAATGTGTTTTTTTGTTTGTTTTTTTTTGTTTTTTTTTTGCCAATGTGTTTTTGATCTGAAGACTTTTCCCTAGGAGTGGAAGACAACGATATAATTTAGAGGAGGATGTTAGGGGTCGCGACCTAGGCACAATATTGAAAATGGGGTGCTGGACAGGTCTTAGGGTACCCCCCTGTAATTCCCCCCTCTTTGTGTCCCTCCTGTTGAGTGTAGGTGGGACACACTCCCACCTGTGACTTGCTTCTAGGCAATAGACGTGGGAAGGGTGATGGGATGTCACTCCCTGGATTATTTTATGTTATATAGGACTCCATTTTAGCAGACTGGGTTATGAAACTCTCCTTGCTGGCTTGATAAAGTAAATGGCCGTGTTGATGAAGTCCATGAGGTAAGGAAGGATGGTTGACCCCTGGTAGCTGTGGGGAAGCTCTAGGACCTGAGGTCAGCCCTTAGCCTACAGACAGCAGAAGGTGGTGGCACTTGGTCATACAGCCACAAGAAAATGAATTCTGCCAGCAACCTGAATGAGTTTAGAAGTGAACTCTTCCCCAGTCAAACTCCAGATGAGAATGCAGCCCAGCTGACACCCTGACTTCAGTCTTGTGAGACCCTGAGAAGAGAACTCAGCTCAGCTCAGCCCAATGTACAAACTCCTGACTCCTGGAAATTGTGAGATAATAAATATGTGTTGTTTTAAGTTGCTAAATCTGTGGTAATTTGTTACACAGCCATAGAAAATAAACACAGTGGGGGAGGAATAGGTGAAAGGAATTGAAGAATGATGTCAGATAACTTCTAAACAGGAAGTAGCAAAGCATCCATGAGGCCAGGTGTTCATTTCATCACTATTAAATAACATTTAGGCTTCCCTGGTGTCCACTGCCCCATGGTCTAATACTAGGCTTTTATCACCTCTGTGTTGTTCCCTCTTTCCTTGAGGTAGAATCTATATGTTGTACTATTGGCCAAAGGATGACAAAATGTATTGCTCCTAGTTTTTCAGTATAGGAAGTCTGGCCCTGTGCAAAGTTGTGAGGTGGGAAAGTGTGCTCCTCTACTCTTTGGATAGTCTTCTGCTCTCATGAAGAACCCTTCCCCCAAAGAGCACAAATAGCCTCTTGTTACTACCCTTCACCTTACCTACCCCATGCTCCATATATTTTTGAATTTTCTTCTTTCTATTAAATTTTGTTCGTTTCTGTGTTCTATTCCTCAGACCTTGCTTGGTATCATTGAATTCATCTGATATCAGCTTAACGAATCATCTTACTGTGATAACATTTGTGCTTTTAACTAAAAGGTGTCTTCAAAAACTTGAACCAGTAAGGAACTCAAGAAACTGGTGAGTAGATATATTGCCCAGCCAAGACTTCCACAGGCCCACAAGCCACACCAATTAGGAAGAGTGGAAAACAGCTTTCCTGTCTGCTCCAGTAGACTGCCCCTCATTTCCTTCCCACTAGAGGCCTCTTGTTGGTTGGGGCCTATGTTAAGTGATCATATTGTATTTATTCCAGAAACAGTAAAAGCAGCATCTGTCGAGTGTCTGGCAGGTGTCAGACTCCACCGGCCCCCACCATGTGGAAATGGGGATGGACAGCTTGCCTTATGCTCATCACAAATATATCACTCACATCTTCTGAGTTTTTTCAGTAGTCATCTTTACTGCATATATTTCTGAGCTGCAGAGAAATGTGCCTTCCTTATTGGAGCAATGGGAGAGAAGCCAGGACATGGAACCCAACATAGGTTTGCTGAGCTTCCATGAAGAAGTGGAGTCTCCCCTCCAGGGAAAGCCCCCTTCTTCCTTCTATGAGGAAGATTCAGAAAAGGTCTATATCCCCAGGAGACTCAGAGACACTCTCCACCTAGACTGTACTGTCTTGGTCTCTAAGCCTTTTTGCAACCCATGCCATCTGCCTGAAATGCCCTTCTCTTACCCTACTTGAATCCACAGTTAGCTTAGGGTATGCACACGTACACCATTGCCTTAACTGACTTTAGGGTGATTAGGCTGCCTACTTTAAGCCCTCATAAGAGCAGCAATCACGACATTTAAGACACTGTCCAGGAATCGTCTTATTTGTCTGTCTCCCTGACCAGACAGTAGGCTTCTTGAAGATATGGGCTGTGTCTTACTATTGTCTTTTGTCTTCAGAGCCTAGCTCAGTGTCTAGCCCTAAATAACTGAGTTGTGGATGAGAGAATGAATGAATGGCCAAACAGGAAGCAAGGATCCGATCTGTTCAAACTGAAAATAAGAAAATGAACGAAAAAAGAGATGGTGATTCCACAAGGGCAGTAGTTGACAAGGATGTGAAGTTGTTAGGTGTTCTGCATTAAAATCAGGCCACAAGACATCTGTCCCATACTGTCCTTTGTAATTATTGGGCAGCCAAGGTACTTTATGACACTTTCCAAAAACGTGTCTGTGAAAACCACTCAGCTGAGGCAGGAAGGCAAGGCTTTATTAAGAAATGTTGTGGTTGAGAAAGTATTATGAAAGAGTGCAATAAGGGGGTTTTAGTTTCATGGCAATTGCTGATTATTTTCTATAGTCAAAGTATTTTATAAAAATTTCTCTATTATATGTTTACAAGTTGATGTTGATGAGACCTAATTTTTTCCCATATTAGACTTAAGAGGGGAGACGGAAACTTCTTTTTTTTTTTAACATCTTTATTGGAGTATAATTGCTTTACAATGGTGTGTTAGTTTCTGCTTTATAACAAAGTGAATCAGCTTTACATATACATATATCCCCATATCTCTTCCCTCTTGCAATTCCCTCCCTTCCACCCTCCTTCCCACCCTCCATTTCCCACCCCTCTAGGTGGTCACAAAGCAGTGAGCTGATCTCCCTGTGCTATGCGGTTGCTTCCCACTAGCTATCTATTTTACATTTGGTAGTGTATATATGTCCATGCCACTCTCTCACTTTGTCCCAGCTTACCCTTCCCCCTCCCCGTGTCCTCAAGTCTATTCTCTAATAGGTCTGCGTCTTTATTCCCATCCTGCCCCTGGTTCTTCATGATCATTTTTTTTTTTTTTAGATTCCATATATATGTGTTAGCATACAGTATTTGTTTTTCTCTTTCTGAATTACTTCACTCTGTATGACAGACTCTAGGTCCATCCACCTCACTACAAGTAACTCAATTTCGTTTCTTTTTATGGCTGAGTAATATTCCATTGCATATATGTGCCACAACTTCTTTATCCATTCATCTGTCAACGGTCACTTAGGTTGCTTCCATGACCTGGCTATTGCAAATACAGCAATGAACATTGTGGTACATGACTCTTTTTGAATTATGGTTTCCTCAGGGTATATGCCCAGTAGTGGGATTGCTAGGTCGTATGGTAGTTCTATCTTTAATTTTTTAAGGAACCTCCATACTGTTCTCCATAGTGGCTGTATCAATGTACATTCCCACCCACAGTGCAAGAGGGTTCCCTTTTCTCCACACCCTCTCCAGCATTTATTGTTTCTAGATTTTTTGATGATGGCCGTTCTGACTGGTGTGAGCTGATATCTCATTGTAGTTTTGATTTGCATTTCTCTAATGATTAATGATGTTGAACATTCTTTCATGTGTTTGTTGGCAATCTGTATATCTTCCTTGGAGAAATGTCTATTTAGGTCTTCTGCCCATTTTTGGATTGGGTTGTTTTTTTGATATTGAGCTGCATGAGAGGCTTGTAAATTTTGGAGATTAATCCTTTGTCAGTTGCTTGGTTTGTAAATATTTTCTCCCATTCTAAGGGTTGTCTTTTCGTCTTGTTTATGGTTTCCTTTGCTGTGCAAAAGCTTTTAAGTTTCATTAGGTCCCGTTTGTTTATTTTTGTTTTTATTTCCATTTCTCTAGGAGGTGGCTCAAAAAGGGTCTTGCTGTGATTTATGTCATAGAGTGTTCTGCCTATGTTTTACTCTAAGAGTTTTAGTGTCTGGCCTTACATTGAGGTCTTTAATCCATTTTCAGTTTATTTTTGTGTATGGTGTTAGGGAGTGTTCTAATTTCATTCTTTTACATGTAGCTGTCCAGTTTTCCTAGCACCACTTATTGAAGAGGCTGTCTTTTCTCCATTGTATATTCTTGCCTCCTTTAACAAAGATAAGGTGACCATATGTGCGTGGGTTTATCTCTGGGCTTTCTATCCTGTTCCATTGATCTATATTTCTGTTTTTGTGCCAGTACCATACTGTCTTGATTGCTGTAGCTTTGTAGTATAGTCTGAAGTGTGGGAGCCTGATTCCTCCAGCTCAATTTTTCTTTCTTAATATTTCTTTGGCTATTTGGGGTCTTTTGTGTTTCCATACAAATTCTGAGATTTTTTGCTCTAGTTCTGTGAAAAATGTCAGCAGTAGTTTGATGGAGATTGCATTGAATCTGTAGATTGCTTTGGGTAGTATAGTCATTTTCACAATATTGTTTCTTCCAATCCAAAAACATTGTATATCCCTCCATCTGTTGGTATCATCTTTAATTTCTTTCATCAATGTCTTATAGTTTTCTGCATACAGGCCTTTGTCTCCTTAGGTAGGTTTATTCCTACGTATTTTATTCTTTTTGTTGCAATGGTAAATGGGAGTGTTTCCTTAAATTCTCTTTCAGAATTTCCATCATTAGTGTATAGGAATGCAAGAGATTTCTGTGCATCAATTTTGTATCGTGCTACTTTACCACATTGATAGATTAGGTCTAGTAGTTTTCTGGTAGCATCTTTAGGATTCTCTATGTATAGTATCATGTCATCTGCAAACAGTGACAGCTTTACTTCTTGTTTTCCAATTTGTATTTCCTTTATTTCTTCTTCTTGTCTGATTGCTGTAGCTAAAACTTCCAAAACTATGTTGAATAATAGTGGTGAGAGTGGACAACCTTGCCTTCTTCCTGATCTTTGTGGAAATGGTTTCAGTTTTTCACCATTGAGGATGATGTTGGCTGTGGGTTTGTCATATATGGCCTTTATTATGTTGAGGTAAGTTCCCTCTATGCCTACTTTCTGGAGGGTTTTTATCATAAATGGGTGTTGAATTTTGTCAAAAGCTTTTTCTGCATCTATTGAGATGATCATATGGTTTTTCTCCTTCAGTTTGTTAATACGGTATACCACATTGATTGATTTGCATGTATTGAAGAATCCCTGCATTCCTGAAATAAACCCCACTTGATCATGGTATATGATCCTTTTAATGTGCTGTTGGATTCTGGTTGCTAGTATTCTGTTGAGGATTTTTGCATCTATGTTCATCAGTGATTTTGGCCTGTAGTTTTCTTTCTTTGTGATATCTTTTTCTGGTTTTGGTATCAGGGTGATGGTGGCTTCATAGAATGAGTTAGGGAGTGTTCCTCCCTCTGCTATATTTTGGAAGAGTTTGCAGAAGGATAGGTGTTAGCTCTTCTCTAAATGTTTGACAGAATTCGCCTGTGAAGCCATCTCTTCCTGGGCTTTTTTTGTTGGAAGATTTTTAATCACAGTTTCAATTTAAGTGCTTGTGATCAGTCTGTTTATATTTTATATTTCTTCCTGGTTCAGTCTCGGAAAGTTGTGCTTTTCTAAGAATGTGTCCATTTCTTCCAGGTTGTCCATTTTATTGGCGTATAGTTACTTCTGGTAATCTCTCATGATCCTTTTTATTTCTGCAGTGTCACTTGTTATTTCTCCTTTTCATTTCTAATTCTGTTGATTTGAGTCTTCTCCCTTTTTTCTTAGTGAGTCTGGCTAATGGTTTATCAGTTTTGTTCATCTTCTCAGAGAACCAGCTGTTAGTTTTATTCATCTCTGCTATTGTTTTCTTCATTTCTTTTTCATTTATTTCTGATCTGATCTTTATGATTTCTTTCCTTCTGCTATCTTTGGGGGGTTTTTGATGTTCCTTCTCTAATTGCTTTAGGTGTAAGGTTAGGTTGTTTATTTGAGATGTTTCTTGTTTCTTGAGGTAGGGTTGTATTGCGATAAACTTCCTTCTTAGAACTGTTTTGCTGCATCTCATAGGTTTTGGGTCGTCGTGTGTTCATTTTCATCTGTTTCTAGGTATTTTTTGATTTCCCCTTTGATTTCTTCAGTGATCTCTTGGTTATTTAGTAGTGTATTGTTTAACCTCCATGTGATTGTATTTTTACAGATTCTTTCCTGTAATTAATATCTAGTCTCATAGTGTTGTGGCTGGAAAAGATACTTCATACAATTTCGATTTTCTTAAATTTACCAGGGCTTGATTTGTGACCCAAGATATGATCTCTCCTGGAGAATGTTCCCTGAGCACTTGAGAAGAAAATGTATTCTGTTGTTTTTGGATGGAATGTCCTATAAATATCAATTAAGTTCGTCTTGTTTAATGTATCATTTAAAGCTTGTGTTTCCTTATGTATTTTCATTTTGGATGATTTGTCCATTCGTGAAAATGGTGTGTTAAAGTCCCATACTATGATTGTGTTACTGTTGATTTCCCCTTTTATGGCTGTTAATATTTGCCTTATGTATTGAGGTGTTCCTATGTTGGGTGCATGAATATTTACAATTGTTATACTTCTTCTTGGATTGATCCCTTGATTATTATGTAGTGTCCTTCTTTGTCTCTTGTAATAGTCTTTGTTTTAAAGTCTATTTTGTCTGATATGGGAATTGCTACTCCAGCTTTCTTTTGATTTCCATTTGCATGGAATATCTTTTTCCATCCCCTCACTTTCAGTCTGTATGTGTCCCTAGGTCTGAATTGGGTCTCTTGTAGACAGCATATACATAGTTCTTGTTTTTGTATCCATTCAGCCTGTCTGTCTTTTGGTTGGTGCATTTAATCCATTTTCATTTAAGGTAATTATCGATATGTATGTTCCTATTACCGTTTTCTTAATTGTTTTGGGTTTGTTTTGTAGGTCTTTTCCTTCTCTTGTTTTTCCTGCCTAGAGAAGTTCCTTTAGCATTTGTTGTAAAGCTGGTTTGGTGGTGCTGAATTCTCTTAGCTTTTGGTTGTCTGTAAACCTTTTAATTTCTCTGTCAAATCTGAATGAGATCCTTGCTGGGTAGAGTATCTGGGTTGTAGGTTTTTCCCTTTCATCACTTTAAATATGTCCTGCTACTCCCTTCTGGCTTGCACGATTTCTGCTAAAAGATCAGCTGTTAACCTTATGGGCATTCCCTTGTATGTTATTTGTTGTTTTTCCCTTGCTGTTTTTAATATTCTTTCTTTGTATTTAATTTTTGATAGTTTGATTAATATGTGTCTTTGCGAGTTTCTCCTTGGATTTATACTGTATGGGACTGTGTGTTTCCTGGACTTGATTAACTATTTCCTTTCCCTTAATAGGGAAGTTTTCAACTATAATGTCTTCAAATATTTTCTCAGTCCCTTTCTTTTTCTCTTCTTCTTCTGGGACCCCTATACTTTGAATATTGGGGTATTTAATGTTGTCCCAGTGGTCTCTGAGGCTGTCTTCAGTTCTTTTCATTCTTTTTTCTTTATTCTGCTCTGCAGTTGTTTTTTCCAATATTGTCTCCTCCAGGTCACTTATCTGTTCTTGTGCCTCAGCTATTCTGCTATTGATTCCTTCTAGAGAATTTTAAATTTCATTTATTATGTTGTTCATCATTGTTTGTCTTCTCTTTAGTTCTTCTAGTTCCTTGTTAAATGTTTCTTCTATTTTCTCCATTCTATTTTCAATATTTTGGATCATCTTTACTATCATTATTCTGAATTCTTCTTCAGGTAGACTGCTTATTTCCTCTTCATTTGTTAGGTCTGGTGGCTTTTTACCTTGTTCCTTCATCTGCTGTATGTTTCTCTGTCTTCTCATGTTGCTTAAGTTACTGTGTATGGGGTCTCCTTTTTTCAGGCTGCAGGCTCGTAGTTCCCATTGTTTTTGTTTTCTGCCCCCAATGGCTAAGATTGTTTCAGTGGGTTGTGTAGGCTTCCTGGTGGAGGGGACTACTGCCTGTGTTCTGGTGGATGAGGCTGGATCTTGTGTTTCTGGTGGGCAGGCCCACGTCTGGTGCTTTATTTTGGGGTGTCTGTGACCTTATTATGATTTTAGGCAGCCTCTCTGCTAATGGGTGGTGTTGTGTTCCTGTCTTGCTAGTTGTTTGGCATAGGGTGTCCAGCACTATAGCTTGCTGGTCGTTGAGTGGAGCTGGGTCTTGCATTGAAATGGAGATCTCTGGGAGATTTTCGCTGTTTGATATTACATGGAGCTGGGAGGTCTCTGGTGGACCAATGTCCTGAACTTGGTTTTCCCACCTCTGAGGCACAGCCCTGATTCCCAGCTAGAGTACCAAGACCCTGTTATCCACATGGCTAGAATAAAAGGGAGAAAAAAAGAAAGAAAGAAAGAAAGAAAGAAAAGAAAGGAAGAAAGAAAGAAAAGAAAAGAAAAGAAAAGAAAAGAAAAGAAAAGAAAAGAAAAGAAAAAGAAAGTTATTAAGGTAAAAAATAAATATTAAAAATTAAAAAAATTTAAATTAATATAAAAAAGAAAGAAAGAAAGAGAGTCCCCAAACCAAAAAACAAATCCACCAATATAACAAGCGCTAAAAACTGTAGTAAAACAAACAAACAAACAAACAAAAGGACAGACAGAACCCTAGCACAAATGGTAAAAGCAAAGCTATACACACAAAATCACACACAGAAGGATACACATACACATGCACAAAAAATGAAAACGGATAAAAATATATATATTCTTTCTCCCAAAGTCCACCACCTCAATTTGGGATGATTCGTTGTCTATTCAGATATTCCACAGGGGCAGGGTATATCAAGCTGTGGAGATTCAATCCACTGCTCCTGAGGCTGCTGGGAGAGATTTCCTTTTCTCTTCTTTGTTTGCACAGCTCCTGGGGTTCAGCTTTGGGTTTGGCCCCGCCTCTGCATGTAGGTCGCCTGAGGACATCTCTTCTTTGCTCAGACAGGATGGGGTTAATGTAACAGCTGATTAGGGGGCTCTGTCTCACTGAGGCTGGGGGGAGGGAGGGGTACAGAGTGCGGGGTGAGCCTGTTGCGGCAGAGACCAGCATGACATTGCAACAGCCTGAGGTGTGCCCTGTGTTCTCCCGGGGAAGTTGTCCCTGGATCACGGGACCCTGGCAGTGGCAGGCTGCATAGGTTCCTGGGAGGAGAGGTGTGGATAGTGACCTGTGCTTGCACACAGGCTTCTTGGTGGCTGCAGCAGCAGCCTTAGCGTCTCATGCCTGTCTCTGGGGTCCATGCTCATAGCCGTGGCTCATGCCCATCTCTGGAGCTCGTTTAAGTGGCGCTCTTAATCCCCTTTCCTTGTGCACCATGAAACAAAGAGGCAAGAAAAAGTCTCTTACCTCTTTGGCAGCTCCAGACCTTTTCCTGGAGCCTCTTCCAGCTCTCTGTGGCGCACTACCACCCTTCAGACTGTGTTCACGCAGCCAACCTTAGTCCTCTCCCTGGGATCCGACCTCCGAAGCTGGAGCCTCAGGTCCCAGCCCCCACCCATCCCAGAGGGTGAGCAGACAAGTCTCTCGGGCTGGTGAGTGCTGGTCGGCACCAATCCTCTGTGCGGGAATCTCTCTGCTTTGCCCTCCACACCCTTGTTGCTCCAAAGCTTCCCCCCTCTGCCACCCACAGTCTCCGCCCGTGAAGGGGCTTCCTAGTGTGTGGAAACCTTTCCTTCTTCCCAGCTCCCTCTCACCGGTGCAGGTGCCATCCCTATTCTTTTGTCTCTGTTTTTTCTTTTGCCCTACCAAGGTACATGGGGAGTTTCTTGCCTTTTGGGAGGTCTGAGGTCTTCTGTCAGGGTTCAGTAGGTGTTCTGTAGGGGTTGTTCCACATGTAGATGTATTCTGATGTATTGTGGAGAAGAATGTGATCTCCACGTCTTACTCTTCCACCATCTTGAAGCTCTTCCTGTTTTTTGTTTTTTTTTTTAAATAAGTGAGTTTGTTTACTTGTATTCGGTGTACTGACTTGTATTAGAAAGAGGTGATGTTCTGAGGTGTTCTACATTAAAACAGGCCCATAAGTCATCTGTTCCATCCTGTCCCATGTAATTATTGGGCAGCAAAGTTACTTTATGACATTTTCTAAAAGGGTGTCTTAGTGAGAGTCTCAGTGAATCCACCAGCACATTTAAAAGATCATATACCATGATCAAGTGAGGTTTATCCCAGGAATGCAAGGATTCCTCAATATACGCAAATTGATCAATGTGATAACTCATATTAACAATTGAAGAAGAAAAATCATATGATCACCTCAATAGATGCAGAAAAAGCTTTCAGCAAAATTCAACACACATTTATGGTAAAAACCCCTCAGAAATTAGGCGTAGAGAGAGCTTATCTCAACATAATAAAGGCCATACATGACAAACCCTCAGCCAACATCGTCCTCAATGGTGAAAAACTGAAACCATTTCCTCTAAGATCAGAAAGAAGACAAGGTTGTCCACTCTCACCACTATTATTCAACATAGTTTTGGAAATTTTAGCCTCAGCAATGATAGAAGAAAAAGAAATGAAAGGAATCCAAATTGGAAACGAAGAAATAAAGCTGTCACTGTTTGCAGATGGCATGATACTATACATAGAGAATCCTAAAGATGCTACCAGAAAGCTACTACAGCTAATCAATGAATTTGGTAAAGTATCAGGATACAAAATTAATGCACAGAAATCTCTTGCATTTCTATACACTAATGATGAAAAATCTGAAAGAGAAATTAAGGAAACACTGCCATTTACCATTGCAACAAAAAGAATAAAATACCTAGGAATAAACCTAGCTAAGGAGACAAAAGACCTGTTTGCAGAAAACTGTGACACTGAGGAAAGAAATTAAAGATGACACAAACAGATGGAGAGATATACCATGTTCTTGGATTGGAAGAATCAACATTGTGAAAATAACTATACTACCCAAAGCAATCTACAGATTCAATGCAATCCCTATCAAACTACCAATGGCATTTTTAACAGAACTAGAACAAAAAAGTTCACAATTTGTATGGAAAGACAAAAGACCCCGAATAGCCAAAGCAATCTTGAGAAATAAAAAACAAGCTGGAGGAATCAGGCTCCTGTCCTTCAGACTATACTACAAAGCTACAGTAATCAAGACAGTATGGTACTGGCACAAAAACAGGAATATAGATCAATGGAACAGGATAGAAAGCCCAGAGATAAACCCACGCACATATGGTCACCTTATCTTTGTTAAAGGAGGCAAGAATATACAATGGAGAAAAGACAGCCTCTCCAATAAGTGGTGCTGGGAATACTGGACAGCTACATGTAAAAGAATGAAATTAGAACACTCCCTATCACCATACACAAACATGAACTCAAAATGGATTGAAGACCTAAAATTAAGGCCAGATGCTATAAAACTCTTAGAGTAACACATAGGCAGAACACTCTATGACATAAACCACAGCAAGATCCTTTTTGACCCACCTCCTAGAGAAATGGAAATAAAAACAAAAATAAACAAACGGGACCTAATGAAACTTAAAAGCTTTTGCACAGCAAAGGAAACCATAAACAAGACAAAAAGACAACTCTCAGAATGGGAGAACATATTTGCAAACCAAGCAATTGACAAAGGATTAACCTCCAAAATAAACATGCAGCTCAATATCAAGAAAACAAACAACCCAATCCAAAAATGGGCAGAAAACCTAAACAGATATTTCTCCAATGAAGATATAAAGATGGCCAACAAACACATGAAAGGGTGCTCAACATCATTAATCATTAGAGAAATGCAAATCAAAATTACAATGAGGTATCACCTCACACTGGTCAGAATGGCCATCATCAAAAAATCTACTATGAATAAATGCTGGAGAGGGTGTGGAGAAAAGGGAACCCTCTTGCACTGTTGGTGGGAATGTGAGGGGCTCCACTATGGAGAACAGTATGGAGGTTCCTTAAAAAACTAAAAATAGAACTACCATGTGACACAGCAATCTCACTACTGGGCATATACTCTGTGAAAACCATAATTCAAAAAGAGAGCATGTACCACAATGTTCATTTCAGCTGTATTTACAAGAGCCAGGACATGGAAGCAACCTGAGTGTCCATCGACAGATGAATGGATAAAGAAGATGTGGCACATATATACAATGGAATGTTACTCAGCCATAAAAAGAAATGCAATTGAGTTATTTGTAATGAGGTGGATGGACATAGAGTCTGTCATACGGAGTGAAGTAAGTCAGAAAGAGATAAACAAATACCATATGCTAACACATATATATGGAATCTAAAAAAAAAAAAGCAAAAGAAATGGTTCTGAAGAACCTAGGGGCAGGACAGGAATAAAGATGCAGAGGTAGAGAATGGACTTGAGGACACAGGGAGTGGGAAGGGTACGCTAGGACAAAGTGAGAGAGTGGCATGGACATATATGCACTACCAAATATAAAATAGATACTAGTGGGAAGCAACCACATAGCACAGGGAGATCAGCTCAGTGCTCTGTGACAGCCTAGAGGGGTGGGATAGGGAGGGTTGGAGGGAGATGGAAGAGGGAGCAGATATGGGGATATATGTATATGTATAGCTGATTCACTTTGTTATAAAGCAGAAAGTAACACACCATCGTAAAGCAATTATAATCCAATAAAGATGTTAAAAAAAAAAAGAGACTGTGTTATTTAAAAAGCAATGAGATCAGTGCTTCCACATCAATAAATATGTGTGATTGCCACAGGGGAGATGTGCTTGCCTACCATCGCCAGCTCATAAAGGTGTCTGTACAGGCACTGGGCTGGAGCTTTGGTTTCCTCACAAGGCAGCAAGGTCTCATGATTTGTGACACAGCTGTCAGCTCTCCCAAGACTGTCTCCTGGCCCCTTGACCTTGGGGCAGTTGGGCCGAGCTGGAGTCCTTCCACCAGCCCCTGTGCTCCTGCTGGGGCCCAGGAATCTCACGAGGGGCAGTGAGGGAATGGCTAGGGCAGCACACCAGGTTTCCTGGGATGACCCCAGGCAGTAGGGCTATTCTGTGCACGGAGGACAGCCAGCTGACTCTGTCAGAAAGCACTACAGCCAGCTGACTGATGACTGTGGAGCAGGACGAATTCAGTTCCTTGCCTCACACTTTGCACGGATTCTCTGGCCAAGCTCTTGAGGCTCTGAGAGAACAGGGAGGTCAACTGAGCTAATTGCCTTTAAGAACTATCCCCGCAATGCCGGCTGAGGGAATTTCCAACCTCTAGGCCACAAGCTCTCCAAGTCCCAGTGTGACACCAGTCAGATTCCTGAAAGGTGGCTACAGCAAGAGAAAGCAAGGCAAACACACTCAATATGCTCTGGACCTGCTGGGTCTGACACTCCAATCAAAATGTGGCTGGAACTGAGGAATCCATCTTGAAGGCAAAGTCTCATTATCAGCAAAAGTTTCCCCAAACTATTCTTCATCACGCTCATCCTCATGATGGCAGCAACACGAGTTGCTATTTTTCTAATATTTGGTGCATGAAGATGAAAAAAGATGTGGCCTTTGCTCTCAGGAAAATTACAGTGGGCGTCATGGAAAGATCACAGGCTGAATATCCAGGGAGGGACTTCTAACCTTGTCATTTAAGTGATTTGATGTTCTAGGCAAGTTATTTAGCCACTCTGAGCCCTAGTTTCTTTATGTGCAAAAGTAATACAAATGATTCCATATACCAAAGAGAAACAGACTCACAGACATAGAAAACAAACTTATGGTTACCAAAGTGTAGAGGAAGCAGGGGAGGGACAAATGAGGAGTATGGGATTAACAGATACAAATAACTATTCATAAAATAGATAAATAACAAAGATTTACTGTATAGTACAAAGAATTATACCCGGTATGTTGTGATAACCTATAATGGAATATAATCTTTAAGAAAACTGAATCACTATGCTGTATACCTGAAACTAACACAATACTGTAAATCAGCTATACTTCAAAAACAAAAAAACCTGATAGTATGTGAACTGCAGGGTGGTGATAAGATCTGTAAAGTGCTGGTTCAAACCAGCTCTCCTAAGTAGGAGACATATTCTTATAGCACTTAGCAGCCTGCTTGGTACATAGGAGATGCTCAATAAAAAGAAAATAGTAGCTACTTATACTGAAAGCACTGACACTGTGTAGGGCATGCAGTGAGCACACTATACATGTTAACACTCCACTCCATACATACATACACGCTTCTACTGAAATGTAAAGATTTATTTCAATCTTTTGCAAGGCCAACCATCTTACCCTGATACTCAGGTCATAACATTTATCACTTGCTCCCCCAAAACAATATAGCTCTGACCTAGTCACTGAAAATAAGACTTATTTTTTGTGTCTGTGGAGACCACAAAGAGTTTATGTCGCCTAACTATATACCCTAGGCATGAGTCCCTCTGCCCCACAGAGCTCACTACCCAGAGGTGAAGAGTTTGGTTCTTTGTTCTCTAACAAGATCTTTCCCCCAACTGTCTGAATATTCTCTCCCCATATCAGAGATTCTCTAGGTGCAGTGTCAAAGCTACCATGTCTAGTGAAGTCAACCAAGAAATGCAGGCACTGTCAGTAGAAGAAATTCCGTTAATCTGGCATCAGACATTTTGGAGTCTGATGTGGAACTATTAGAAGCATCTGACAAGTTCACCCCACTGGGATGCAATCACAACCCCAAGTTCTAGGAGACTCCTGTTCCCCTGGTTGTTGCACAGAAGTCCCAGGACATATCTGCTTTCCCAAAGCAGTGCCTGAGAACCAGAGCCAAGGGAGTAAGGTCCCTGTCCTATGATCATCAGTCTCTCATCCCTGTTCCTATGGAGTAGACTGGTTTGTGCTTGAATCTAAGGTATGTATCTTAGTCTATACCATATCCTCCTACTAGTCATGCCTGGTTTGACCTTTTCACCCAAACATTTGACTTACTAACCAAACTCCTACTTCTGTCCTCTTGTTTGGGCTGGATAGCAAGGCATCAACTCCCAGTTCCTGACTTCAACTCCAAGCTTTCCCTACTTCTCCATGTTGTCTTGATACTTCATGATGGATGTAAATTTCATTGCCAGGCCACACCATGGTGTCCTTACATTACCCATCCTCTTTCTGCACACTGGACTACCCACCATGGTTCATTAGCTTGCTTTTCTCCAGGCCTCCCCCTGTTCTGGAAGCCACCTGTACCCCATCACTGACCTATTGATTTGTTTGATACCTATTTCAAGTAGTAACTGTTTTATATGTTATATCTTCCCAGTGAGATTGAAAGAAAGGACCATATCAGATGTTTTTCTTCTATGTTTTATATAAACTGGTGCCGGACAAAGCAAATATAGGCTGTTCCTTTATTTCAATGCAAAATATTCTTTAAAATTGGTTCTTAACATGACTCTTCATAAGGTGAAACAGTGATGACACGTTTGTTGTTCTGTTCATCTCTGCACGTGTTTGATCTCCTTGACAGAAACCACTAAATAACCAAGTAAAGGGAATGAGAGGGGAGGTATGGGTGTTTGTTGAGCAAAGTACTACAGTCAAAGCAGGAAACAGAAGGGATTGCCTATAGCAGGCATTTAACCAAGGGTTGTTGAATTAAAATATTCCTGACCTGGGGGGGGGGGGCGGAAACCATGCCCCTTTCCCTCCATTCATTTCATTCCACTCAGTCCAAAAACTTTTCTCTATACCTGCTTTGATTAGGCAGGATTGCAGCTACTAAAATTCTTGGGAATTCTCATTCTCTACTTAAAGGTTATATTCTCCCTGATGCTTGTTATACTTCTGTTAGTTAACTTTCTAGAAAAGTTATATCCAGGGATCTGGAAAAGGAATAGAAGTTGGAAGTTACAGTGGAAAAGATGCCTTACTCTGTGCTCTATTCGCAGACTTCAAACTCCAGATGTGCTCTGGAGACTTCAGAAGCCCAGTAAAGCTTGATTACTGACTCAAACAGTTAGGCAACTGTGCTGAGATTCACCTACCTATCCATTCTCTTCTTTTTCTTTTCAGAAAGAAGCCTGATTTTATTTCAGGTGAAGATATGCCCAATTAAAGTCTATATTTATCTTTCCTTGCAGCTAGGGGTGGTCAATGTGATGGGAGTGAAAATTACTTGGTGAGATTCCCTGGAAAGTGCCTCAAAAGGGGGATAGGCAGTGGGCAGGAACTTTAAATCGCTATTCCTCCCTCCCTTCTACTTTTGGATTGAAGTTTCAATAGCCATCTTAAAACATGAGTAACTTGAAAGGAGAAGATGCACACTGAGGACAGTGGGGCTGATAATGGGAGAAGCATGGCTCTGGATGACTGTGGTACCCCCATGGCTCTCTGGATGGCTGCCTTACATTTCCTTAACATCTGGCTTTTTAAAAGCCATTTATTTGAATTTCCAATATAAGCAGCTAAATCTGCTCCCAATACAGTCTTTCCACCCTCATCCACTCTAACCCTATTCATTATCTCCACTTGAGGGTCTGTGCCAAAGAGTGTTCCTAAAGGGATTTAACAACCTAACCTTTCTGTAGCTCTGGATGAAAGCTGGAGACATGGAACATGGTAAATGGAGCCCTTAATATGTGCTTAGAATTGTGCCATAGCTGTAGGAACATAAAAGGCAATCTACCTTACTTAGTTAAGGTATATCAAGCAGAATCTGTCAAGCTCCATGGGGCTGAATTAAAGGTAAGGAAAGTTCTTGTTATTCCTCTTGCCATCACTGTTGGTTACAGTCTTCTGTTATTTATAAGGTGAAGATGTAGAACAGGGAATATATCCCAGAAAGCAGAGAGGCTTCCTCTGGAGCTGGGAAAGGTAGTGGCTAAATGGTTCTACAAGTCAGAAAAAGACTCAGAAAGTCCTGAGCAGGTTAAAAATTACTCAGACCAGGGTTCTCCAGCTACATGTTCTTTAATGTATCACTCTTAGCTGGTGGAAACAATTTCTGTAAATTTAACTGGTAGTAAGACACAAAATAAAAATAATACAAGTAAAACTCCTCGTAAGTGTCTAGTGCATAGTAGACGCTGGATAAATATTGGTTGAATGAACACATAAATAAATAAATTAGTGAATAAATGCCCTCTAATTTCTGGTAACATGGAACTATGTTCTTTCAAGATTCTGTGCCTTTGCATGTGTAGTTGCTTCTACTTAGAGAGCCCCTCTCCTTTCTTTATCTGATTAAATCCCATACATTCTTCAAAATCTAACTCAGATATTACAGACAACATATGGATGACCATCTCCCCACACCACCAATGAATTTGTCACTTCCATCACTATGTTCATTCCATTATGCTGTAGATATAACACTGCATTCAATATTGCACTTGTATTTTATGATAATTGTTTGTGCACATATTTCTCCCTTAAAATCAGAGAAGAAAGAGAAAAGTATCAAACATACCCAGAGCACCTACTGTATACCAGATGCTGGGCAAGGGTGCTTCCTGTCTATTTCTTCACCTGCTCTCTGGAGCCAGCCTGGTAGCAGGTAAGAGTCATTATTCCCAGATAACAGAGGAGGGGTGTCTGAGTCATCTTTTGCAAGGGCTTTATTCCTCAGAGTTTTTATGGGCTAAACAATAAATGTAACTCCAGTTCCTTACCATAAAAGAAAAGACCTCAGCAGCTTCTTTTAGAAAATCCCCATTTCCTGATCCACTCCATCACCTCCTAAGCTCTCATAAATAAGGAAAATCATTTTCCAGCACCTTCAGAGAAACCAAACAGGTCACTGAGACCAGAAGTTAGAAGCAGTAGCCAACAGAGCCTTCCTATTATAGATTTGATCTCTGTTATTCATAGTTTTCCAATAGGTCCCATGCATGGCGTGATGCATTTAAGACCAGAGTTTGAAGGGCTTGCTCCTTGTTCTACTTATTTATTTCCTTGTCTCTCATCTCTCCACATTAAGAATGTAAGTTCTAGAGGGCAGGGACTTGGCCTGATTCACCTTTTAATCCTCAGCGACCAGAATAGTAACATCTTCCAATTTAAACATCAATTTGGTTAAATATTTTTTCTCTTAATTAAAAAGAAAACCAAGGGATAAAGATTTGTCAGTCATTCATGAATCAATATAAATTGCACAATAAAATAATTTGACCCCAGCAGAGATTGGCCAGTGGGGACATAGATATGTTGATGGAGTGGAAGAGGAGGGAAACTTTAGAACATGGATCGACTAGAGAGGAAAGGTAGGACTTTTGAACTGTAAAGGACATCATCTCTTTCTTAGATGACAAAGGAGATAATGACTCAACACACAGGATGGAGGGCTGGAAAGAGACAGACAGGACCAAAAATCAACCTTTCCTCCTTTGTTATTTTGCTTAAGGTCCTGGGAAGGTCTACAAGGATGCCATCAAAATCATCCCACATGCTGCCTTCAAAAGTGTGGTCCCTCCTTTATCATTCTCAGGTGTGTGATAGCTATTTTCGAAATTGTTTTCAATTGGAGGAAAGCTTTATACCCAATGGCTGAGGAAATGAGACTGTTTCATGGAAGGAATTGTAATTAGTACATTGCATACAAGGTTGAATGGCGACATCAGCACTTAAAGGCCATAAGCTTGAGATCAAATTGCATGTGGGCAAAAAAAAAAATTCTTTTATTCGTTTATTCATTCATCAAGCTTTTTAGAACACCTATGCTGTTCCAGGGAACGTGCTCAGCATAAGGCACAAACCAGTAAAGCCCAGTTCCAGCTTTTAAGGAACTTATAGTCTCAAGGGGTGTGTGGGAAAAAGAAATGAGATAAAATGAATAATCGCAAAAGCCTCTCCAACACCTTGCACTTGGACAGATTTATTCACTTCCTCCAAACATCCTATTCAACATTCCAAAGTAAGGCAGGCCCTTTAACAAGGTATAAAAGTAAAAAGTCCAGATATTATTCTTAATGGTTAAGGATACAAGTGTCAGAGAGATCTGGCTTTAAATCCCAGTTCTGCCATTTGCTGATTGTGTGATCTTAGTCAAACCACCACTTCTGCAACCTATTTTCGCATTTGTAATAATATGTAGGTTCTTGTGAGGTGTAAATAAAATAATGTATATAAGGAAACAAGTATAGGAATTGACCTACAAAAGGATCCTAGAATTTTTAGTTATTTTTGTCCTGTATTCTTCAGCTCTGAGGAGCTGAGCCTATTGGGAAACCTGCAGATAGACAGCCTTTGAGAGGGCTGACATCATCTGCATCTAGCAGGTAATTAGCAGGCAGGGGGTTAGGGGAACAATGGTGGGGAATGGTAAGGAAACCTGAGCAAAACACACTGATCTGGGTTCTGAGGAATGCAGCACTGATGGGGGTATTGGGACTTCCAGGCACCAGGAGTGAAGATTGACAAGCAGCCCCAGGAAGCCTGGAGAACATTTATTCTGTGACAATATGGGTAACCTGGAGACCAGGGCTGAGATTCAATAACTATCAACAAATGCTAGGTGCTGGTAATATAAAGGTGAAGAGGTCTCTGTCCAGGTTCACCAGCTCCTGGTCCACTGGGGAAGAGGAACACAGATACAGATTTGTTTATGCAGTACGGTAAGCATAGTGATGTAAGGGATGCAGGGGTTATGAGCAAGTTCACTCAACCTATTTTTTTTTATGCTTGTAAAATGGAATAATAATAATACCACTTACCCTAAAGCAACGGTCCCCAACCTTTTTGGCAGCAGGGACTGGTTTCGTGGGCCATTTTTCCACAGACAGGGTTGGTTCAGGCAGTAATGTGAGCAATGGGAAGCAGCAGTTGCTCGCTCGCCCGCCACTCACCTCCTGATGTGCGGCCCAGTTCCTAACAGGCCGCGGACCAGTAGCGCTCCACGGCCCGGAGGTTGGGGACCCCTGCCCTAGAGGATTGCTCTGAGAATTAATTGAGAAGAAATGTATACAAATATATGCGTATATGTAGACATATAGGTATACAACAGACATATTTATTTATATATAAATATATATAATGCACTCACATGCAAGCAATTGTAAATTATATGTAATGCCATAGAAATATTAATTTATTTCAAAATTAATCATTCATGTCTAGCGTAGGCTCTCTGAGGAAAACAATGGGTCTTGCATTTCTCTTTATCCTTGAATAGTGCTGAGAATAGTGCTAAACACATAATGAGAAATATTTGTGAAAATAAATATAATAAAAGTTCAGACTATCGAGCATTAAAAATCCTCCTCCTTTCTGTCAGTCCCATTTTGCACAGCTCTTGCCCCTTAACAGCTACTTTTTGCCAAAAAAAAAAAAAAAAAAAAAAATTGTCTGGGAAACCTGGTTTTCCCTTTGCACTGATAAGTGCCTTTCCCACTGGTTTCAGCAAAAACAGTAAGTTCATCCAAAGACAGAATTTGGCCTAAGGCAATTGCAGTGGGCCAAGTTCTCTGCTCTAAAGATCAGCTGTGACCAGAGGACTACCTGGGTATTAATGACCAGCTGTGAGAAGCTGACTACCAGACCCAACCTAAGAAATACAGGGCACTGTACTTCTCACTCACTTAAAAAAGGACAACTAAGTGAAAAGGACAGCCATCTGAAATCGTATTTTTTTTTCCCTCGAATTGGTTATATGAAGAATCAGAAAACATATATAAAGAGAAATGCATACAACTGGCCCAGGGTTCTGGAGATACATTAGAGGAATTCCACAAAAATAAGCTCTGCTTTCTATAGTGTCTGCATGTAGGCATAAATATCTTTATAATGTTTATTTTGACCACAAGGGTAACAGTTGTATGAAGGAAAAGTGTTCTCACTTAAAACTAATCATTATAGTTATATTTCAATCAAGTTCTAATCATCTACTCCTAGATTTTTTTAAATTGTGGACATCTGAGATTGTTTTGTGTCTTGTTTGCCATCTGTGGCCCCGTGGCTACTTTCCTTAATTGTTTAAGTCAAGGCTCTTTTGACCTATTCAACTTATCTCAAGGAATGAGAAATTTTCTGTAAGGATATATCTGCATGGGCCCCTGAGAAAAAATGACGCCTTAGTCTCAAGAAGAAGAGATACTGTTTATTCAATTGGGCCTCATGGGAACAAGAGCAGAGAAACCATCAGTACCCTAGAAAGCTTTAGGGACTGGTTATTCTTTACATCTCTCTCCAATGGTATCTCTATTCTCTCATATTTCAACTTGCTTATCAGGGAGCCATCTGTAATTCATGGCATCACACCCAGTTTCAAACATCCTATCAACTGCCTTGTCCTTCTGAGAGGATCTGGTCAACTGGGTTTATCTTTTATCCCGTAGGACACTAGATATCTTAAAAGTTGGTAGCCTTTGGGTCAGATGTTCATTCCTGAAAACACAGATATAGTGGTCAAAATTAAGCAAGCAAACTGAGTTACATGGTCCAAATATGGCTATCCAAAGGCTGTCTTCTCAGGAAGGACTATGTATAGGCTCCTCAGAAAGTGCCCAGTGGGGTTGAACCCCACATGCCCGAAGTGGTAAGGAGCTCATTTATCACCCTTTATTGGTTTCTGTCCTTTCTCTGTTTTACTTTCCCCACTTCCTCATTTATGCTTCCTGGGATCACCTCCCAAATAAACAATCTACAAGCAAGTTTTTGTCTCGGATCTGCTTTTGGAGGAACCCAAACTAAGATAAAAGAATTGTAAATATGGGAGACAATCCACTTGTCATACACTAGCTCATCTTCAGATTCAACTTGAAAGCTTTACAAAAGTGCAGAATCCTGGCCTCCACAGCATGAATCTGAACCTTTGGATGCTAAGCCCAGAGTTCTCCATTTGTAAAAGCATTCAAGGAAATTCTAATAGTAAGCCAGCTTAGGAACTACAGTAATACACAACCACAGACTTCCAAAGTTGTTTTGTTTTTTATTACTTCTATGGTTCTGTATCAGCAAACTAGCCATCATTCATAGCTATCAAGGGCTAAGGAACTCCCTTTTGATAAAAAAAAAAAGAAAAATATTAGTTGTTGTTGGCAGTGGTGGTGTTTGGTTGATAAACCTGAATGTTTTCCTTCTTTTCTTAGCAACCCACTTTTGCCTGGATATAAATGATAAGAAATTAAACTAGTATTATTTACAAAGCAAGTTACAAGAAAACCTTAGACATTAATTTTACTCACTCAAGTTTCCTCTGAAACCATATCCTACTTACATATCAAGATACAATTCAAATGTCACCTTCTACCATCTCTACCCCTATGTGCCAAAATTAAATTCTCCCACTTAGTTCTCCCAGAGCCCTCTACTTAGACATTCATTTACAGCACTTACATTGACATTTTTTATAGTTATTTGTTATAGTCGATAAGACTTATCTGCTTGATTATGAACTATCTGAGTGCATTTTTCTTGTTATTTTAAAAATTCATCTTAGAAACTCCAGTTTCTGACATAGAGCAGATGCCCAATAAATATAAAACATGTGATTTTTAAAAATATAAATCCAAACTAACTAATCCTCTGCTTTAACCCTTCTATGGATCCCTGCTGCATTTGGGATAAAATAGAAGCTGCTTAACATGACTTAAAGGCTTGAGGCTTTCTGGCTTCTGGCTTTCACTTAGGATTTAGAAAACTGGAGAGTCAATCCCACACTGACAAGAAAAAATGGATAATCTACAGAGTCATAACTTTTCTTGAATGCATCAAAGGACTGAAGTCACAAGGCAATCAACTACCCTGAAATCTAAGAAAAGACAGGTATCTCCAAGGAGAGATGAGGAATGGGCTCTTAATTACCAGATGCTGAATACCACACATGCTAGTAAGAAAAAGCTGGTAAGTTGGAATTTTTGACAAATTGTGAAAGGCTAAGCACAGACTATCACTAGATTATAGAACCCCTCATAGCTGTAGATACAATAGCAGACCCCCACAGACCTTACTGAATGTTCATATGAGAGATGGGATCAAAGCAAGAGACTGGAGGAAACCTCCCTTGTGGTGAAGGTTTGGCGAAAGGGAACAACATCTACTGCAAGAAAGCACAAAGCCCCTCCCAGACTGTTCTTCCCTATCTCCTCCATGGAACACAGGCCTTAAACTTCCAGTGGAAGCACAGCAAACCCTGTGTTCCCTCAGGGCACAGGTGAAGACCCATTGCAGCTGGGGAAAGGGCATGGAAAAAATTCTACCTCTGGGGAAATGTTAGGAAAAGATCTTAGCCCAGAACATTAGACATCCCTTTCCACTGAGGCAGGCAGGGTCACTGAGAAGCCCCCCACCACTGAGACCCAGAAATTCAGTACCTGCCTAAGATGGGGGCTAAACCAGGACAATAGGAAACACGTCTACCCTGGCCCTTAAAGCAGACTAGAAAGCACTGAGTAACATAAAACAGCAGCCTACTACTGGGTATGGGGCAAGAGTGTGGAGAAAGACTCTCTTTCCAACGTTCACTGGGAATGTCTAAAGTTGTAAGTAGAATAGGAATATTAAGAAAAATCCTCAAGAAACCATACCGGATCCTAAACAAAAAGTAATTCTAGAGGAATTTGAATGCTGTGAGGTGCTGAGGGTAAACATAACAAAAACAAAGTCCAAACCCAGCTCAACCTCTGACTAGATTGACTCAACCCTTGATACTTAATATCTAACAAGAGAAGAGGCATGCTCATTTCCAAGAGTAAATAATATTTATCTCAGTCTCTACTGTTCCATATAAAATGTCAAGATTTTAACCACAAATTATGATTCACACGAGGAAGCAAGAAAAAATACTGTCAAGAGACAAAGACATCAATAGAATCAGACTCAGATATGATCTAGATGTTTGAACTATCAGATAGAAATGTAAAAATAAATAGGACTAATATGATAAAAGCTGTAGTATACAAGGTGGACATGTATGAACAGATGGGTAGTATCAACCAAGAACTGGAAATCATAAGAAAGAATCAAATGGAAATGCTAACAGTGATAAGCATGGTAACAGACATGAGGAATGCCTTTGATGGGCTCATTGGTCTAATGACTTTGAAGACAGGTCTTTAGAAATTATCAAACTGAACACAAAGGGAAAGGAAATTCTTTAGAAACAGAGTATTCTATGGCTATGGTACATGAAAACCAAAAAGAAAAAGAAAAAAGAGAGAGAGAGAGAGCAAGAGAGAGCAAGTGAGCTATGGTACTATATTTAAAAGTCTATATAATTAGAATCCTAGAAGAAGAGAAAGAGAAAGACAGAAGTATTTGAAGATATAAAGGGAGAATTTCCCCAAATCAATGAAAGATACAAAACTACAAATCCAAGAAGTTCAGAAAACATTATGCTGGATAAATTAAAATAAAAAATAAAATGGTACACATAGACACATCATATTCAAACGTCTAAAAGCCAAAGACAAAGGGTCAACCTTGAAATCAGGCAGAAACACACACACACACACACACACACACACACACACACACACACATTACATGCAGAGGAACAAAGATGAAAATTATAGATTTCTTGTCAGAACCATTCAAGCCAGAAAACAATGGAGCAGCATCTTTAAAATATGTGGGGAAAAGGACAATCTAGACAATTTTATACACAATGAAAATATATAAAGATTTTTTCTGATGATAATTGAGATAATTTATTCCCAGAAAATCTGCAGTAAAAGAAATATTAAAAGAAGTTCTTGAGGCAGAAGAAATGTGATAATAGAAATTTGAATCTACATGAAGAAATGAGGAGTATTGTAAATGGAATTAATTAAACTAAATATAAAATTATTTTTTCTCATTTAAATTACTCTAAAAGATGTTGGACTATTCAAAGCAAAAATAGTGGCAATCTATTGTGTATATATAGTATGTTTAAACAAAATACTATAGTGTACCTGAAAGTAGCACAAAGGTTGGCAGGGAGAAACGAGAACTACACAGTTGTAACATTTGTACACTATACTTGAAGTGGTAAAGTATTATTCAAAGGTAGACTGTGGTTAATTAAAGTTCTATATTGTAATTCCTAGGGCAACCACTAAAAATGTTATTAAAAAGTATAAGCCAATAGTGGACATAAAATCATAAAAATACTTAATCCAAAAGGAGATAGTATGAGAGGAATAATAGTTTCAAAGATGAAACAAATAAAAATCAACTGACAAGATAGTCAATTTTGTTCCAACCATATCAGTAATTGCATAAACGGTCTATATATGCCAATTAAAAGACCAAAATTGTAAAATTGGATTAAAAAGCAAACCATGTGCTGTCTGTATAAAAAGCTGTCTTTAAATAAAACAACTAAATATGTTGAAAATAAAAGTTGAAAAACATATACATATAAATGTATACATGCACAGAAACTATTCAAAAGAAAGCTAAAGTGGCTATAACACTATCAGACAAAAAACAGACATCAAATCAAAGAATATTAGCAGGGGTAAAGAAGAGTATTATATAGTGTTAAAAAGGATCAATTCACCAAAAAGATGTAAAAATCCTAAATGTGTATGTGCCTAAGGACAAAACTTCAAACTACATAAAGTAAAATCTTACAGAATGGGAAGAAGAAATAGACAAATAGACAAATCCACAAACTTAAGTTGGAGACTTCAAGATTACTTCCACAGTAATCAGTAGAACAAGTTGACAAAAAGTTGATAAGGATGTAGAAGACCTGAATGACACTATCAAATAAGTATCTGAAAAGATGTCAATATCACTAGCCATCAGAGAAATGGAAATTAAAAGCAAAATGACATACCACTACACACCTATTAGAATGGCTAAAATTTTTAAAGATTAAAGAAAACTGATAATAACTAACATGGGTAAGGATGTGAAGCAACTACAGATTTGTTGCATTGCTGGTAGGAATGCAGAATGGCACAGACACTTTGTAATACAGTTTGAAAATTTCTTGTAAAGTTAGACATACACTTACCACATGGCCTAGCAATTCTACTCCTAGGTGTCCACCCACATGAAATGAAAATTTATATTCACAAGTAAACCTGCACATGAATACTTATAGTGCCTTTATTCATAATAACACCAAACTGGAAACAATTCACATGTCCTTCAACTGCTGCATGGAATACTTCTCAGCAACAGAAAGCAACAAACTACTGATACACACAACAACATGAATGAATCTCAAATGCATTACACTAAGTGAAAGAAGCCAGACTCAAAAAGCTACATACGATATACCCCATTTTATACATTCTTATAAAGGCTAAACTCTAGGGTCAGAAAACACATCAGTAGGTGCAAAAGGAGGGGAGAGTGGTTGACTACAAAGGGGCAATAGAGGATTTTCTGAGGTTCACCAAACTGTTCTATATCTTGATTGTCGTGGTGATTACATGACTATGTGTACATCAACATATGTGTATCAATATATGTGTGTATTAGAACTATACACTCAAACTGGCAGATTTTGCTCTATGTATATTATACCATAATTTGTAAAAAAGAAAGGAAAAAGTTCCACATGATCTGTTTAGGTCCCCAGCCTCATGTGCTGTGATTGTCCTTCTGTTTACTACATTCACTGGGCATCTTTCACTTCTTCAAATGCACCAGGTTATTACTGCCTCATGACCTTCACACATACTCTTCTGTTGGTCTGACAAACAAACTACACACTCTTCATCTGGTTAAATCCTACTTATCTTTCAGTCTCAACCTAAATACTGGGTTCAAATCCATGATCCACCACTTACAGGCTGTGTGACCTTGGACTAATTAATGAATATCTCTGTAGGTTTCCTTGTCTATAAAATTGGTGATATGAGTAGCAGTTATTTTATAAAGTTTCCTTGAGGATTATATGAGTAAATGTGTATGCCTGGCACAAAGTAACATGATATGAGATATATAATTTTATATAATATGATTATCATTCCTCAAGATCTTCCATAACTCCCTTGTTATATTGTCCCTCATAATCATAATAAAATCTGTATGAATATATTCATCATCTGTGTGCTTGTTTAATATCCAACTCCATGGAAATTAGAATACCTTCTTCATAGACTCTATCTACCTACCTATCTGTCTATCTACCTATGTATCTATACCTCCATCCACACTATGTATGTCTCTGACACAATGTAGGAACTTAATAAATATCTGTTGAATGAATGAATGGTTAGACAATGGTGTGAGCATATTTCTCATAACTTGATCTCTCTCTGAGATGCAAATGCCACTGTGATTCTGACTATGTTCACAAAGTGGATGGATCACGAATATTGTTGCCACATGGTGGCTCTTTTTAGTAAATGTCAGCCTCCACACCATGGAGTTACATGACACTCCTTTTCTGCCTTACCCTACTCTGCCACTTCCCCCCAGCAATGTGTCCGCCCTCTCAGTTTCCTCATGACGGAGTAGATAAGTCAGGCTCTAACATGCAGACTCAGACATCTTCAATTCACAAAGAAGAGAGTGAGAGGCTGTGAACTGGCCTCAGATGCCAGTTCCGTTCTCCACTCTACCTTGGCCAGAGAGCCATGCATTTTGAAAAGTAAACGCAAGCCTTAGTAAAGCCCATCCTTTGATCCCCTTCGCATCCGAATGTGAGCGTTGGGGGCGGTGGTTCACATATAATATGAGAGTGTGTTCTGTGAAGGAGAAGACTTCTTAAACGAAAGAGAAACTTGTCAGCCCGGGCCCTATACTTCTCTGGTCTGATATTGTTCCCTGAGAGTGGCTGACACAAGAAATGGAAGTCAGTTCTCTTACTGGGTGGAGAAAGGATCACCAGGAACCCAGATGAAGGCAGCCCAGAGGTAGGTGGCCCAAAGGAGCTCGGCAGCTGCATGGACTGTTGTGCATCTGGACACAGAGCTCGGGGCTCCAGAAGAAGTTGGCAAGCAGTGGGTGCAACACAAATGGACAATAGAGAAGAGGGGTGTTGGTGGTTCCTTGAGCAAAAGGCCTTGAGTGCAAGCAGTGACTCAGCTTCAATGGGAGGCAGTCCACTCCTCGTTCCCTGAAAGGCTCTTGGAGAAAAGTGGTCTTTCCCATGTCTATAAACTAGTGGGGACCAGGATGCTTTCAGGCTCCACCTATAAGCCCCCCCTAAAAAGACTCAGTAATATTTAAGGACAAACATATCTGAAAAGAACTGGACTATCTATGTGAACAGGTGGGAGTAGGGGGTGCAGAGCTATTGAAATTTGGGAAACATTATTGTAAAGGTTAATACTTTTTCTCACCCACCAGCTGGTGAAGCTGGATAGATGTCAGTTACGCTCGCTGATTGATTGAGCTGTGATCCTATCATCACGGCCGCTGTACAATTCCATCTGGCATTTAGATTCTGTGATTGGGATTGTTTGGGAGGATGGCCAAAATGATCATATCTGGCTCTCTGCAGTCTGCTTCAGCAGCTGCATGTAAACACAATCCATGGCTCAAAATGTATTCGTTTAGACAAAACAAATTTTATTTTGGGTTTGATTTAGAAGAGATAATGTCAAAGATGGGAACATTTTACATGAGTGAGTGAACATAATCAGTGTGCTGAATGATAAAGTTCAACTTATGATATTTAATAGAAGGCCATTCAGAGTTATGGAAATTCCATATGGAATCATATCTCATGATTATCACACAAACTTATAAAACCAAATTACAGTTCATGCTGATAAATCCTGGGTTAGCTAAAGACACTAATAAAATTTAGCAATGTGTGAAATTTGCCAAGGTTAAATGAGGCAGTGGACTCCTTTTGTTTCTTTTAAAAAGTAACTTTTACAGACCATGTCACCAAACGAGCAATTAATAAGAAAGAACACATCATTAAACTCTGTTCTTAGGTAATTTACATGCCACAGTGTTCATTGTTCATAACCCAGCCATTTCTTAGTGAATCATAACATTGTCTTAATTATCACTACCATTCTCCTGTGATTGGTTTCCTTCTCTCTTATCCAGGAATAGGTTTAAAACCTTTGAAGTCTTCTGCAAAGCAGGTACCTACATGTCAGGTGGGTTGTCACCTTAGGAGCAAATTAACTCAAGTTTTCTCTCACAATGTTCTTAGGTAATAAGATATTCTTAGGTTCCCAGATGCCAGGAACAACAATGAAAAAAAATTACTTCTTTTACCACAATTACCATAAACTCTTTAGATATTCAGCTATGTACAGCTTTTTGTTCTGGATTTTGTAGAGAAGTTATTCAAAGATTAACATTTCTGGACCCCTCAGTAAGGCAGAGTCTCTTGTGAATATGATCTATCCTGAAACTGTTTCCTTGGGCAAATAGGCAGCAACCAGCTGATACAAGGCTGACTACATGCTGAGTTAACATTATGGCGGTGGAGAGCCAGATAGGCGTGGAATGATCCTTCTGGCCTTGTCTAAAGAAACATGCTGGCTGTAGCTATTCACACAACTACTGTGAATGAGGTCATTTCTTTTGAAATGTAGACTTTTTCTTAAAAGAGTCGTTGGGGCAACCGTGGTATCAGATAATCGGCCTGCCTGAATTGTGCACTTTTCAACCAATTGTTCTCATGTCGTTTAAATCCACTCAAAAAGAGAAAGGAATAAATTTTGCATTAGCTAGTTCTTCCTCAAAGCTGTGAGATGGTCTTAGACAATGGATTTATACTGTTTTTATATTAAATGGATACATTGAAAGGTACCCAGGTAGAGAAGGTGAATATAATGTAGGACCGTACTTCTCAGACCTTAATACATATACAGATTGCCTGGTGATCTTGTTAAAATGCAGATTGTAACTCAGTGGGTTTGGGGTGGGACCAGGGATACTTCATTTCTAACAAGTTCCCAAGTGGTACCAATGCTGCCAGTCTAAAGACCTAGTAGTGGGCCCAGTTTTCAACACTTTAACTAAATCAAACACAATCTTGAAACAGGTGAGAACACTGGATAGTGGTTTAGAGCACGGATTTATAGCTGGAAAGACCTGGGTTTACATTTCAACTCGTCTACTCAACCACCAAGTGACTTAAGTCACTTCAGCCCTCAGAGCCCCATCTGTATGGGGAAAATTACACCCACCCCAGAGCGCTATTGCTGCACATAGAAATGTATAAATGACATATTTTATTTCAAATGCATAGCTCAGAGATTAGTATAGAGCAAGTGCTCAATAAATGGACTTGAGATCGTTACTCCTGGGGCTAAGCATGGTTATGTGCCCAAGATGTGATTTGGGGTCCTTGTCTACATCATCTACATAAGCTGACACTTCAACTCCAAACTAACAATTGTTCACTTCATTTTTCTTTTCTTTCAATTAGGGGATGTGAAAGTTTAACCCTTTGCTTTTCAGAATTTCCAGTTGTTTTAACAATCACAAAAATAAATGAACTTCAGGGGTATACTATATTGATATACAATATATATGCTCCCATAAATAATTTTTTAAATTATGAGTTGCAATAATTTCTCAGTATCATTCTGTGAATATCTTCATGCCCAAAAAAGTGATAAAATAATTTAAAGTTTATACCCAGCTGTAGTTTGGAGGCCTATGTCTCACATATGCATCTGGACACACAGGCCCTCATTCCTGCTCTGAGAAGAAGTTGATTCCTCTCCTCTGTGCACCATGGACACTTCTGTTACTTTTCGAGGCTGGCAGCACCTTAGTAGATCAGCCACTGTTGAGCCTCTATGTCTGTTGGACCCTCATAGCTCCACCAGCCCCATCACTAACTCTCTGAGTTCTTATGGTACCACGGCTGTCCTATGGCGGGAGTGAGAGGGGGCATTTGGAGAAGAGAAAATGACTTCAGCCTTCTCGCTGCATTTTGTTTAAGGTGCCCCCAAGCAGCATGCCGTCTTCAGATGAGTTATTAAAAATGACTCATTGAATTATTGAAAACCTGTTTTTGCATTTTTTACAGGTTCTTTGTTCTAGGATTCAGACAGAGACTGGGAAAACAGAACAAAACAAAACTGTGATCAACATTTACTGCATCACCCTTCCCTCTCGTGAGCTCTGGGCAGGCCACGTGCCTCCACCACCGACCAGAGGTGTAGCAGCTCGTGACTGCAGCTGTACCCCAGACATGCTCAGTTGTGTCTGGTCCCAATGACAGAAAGCTTGCCTTCTTTCCCTGGAAACTCTCTGAACCATGTAAATCAGCCTCTAATAACCAGTGTCACCAACTAGCTAGACATTTATAGACATTTCTGAACATCCTTTCACTCTGGTCATACTTAGATTCCCTCTTCTATTCTAAACATTGAGGTTCTGAGAAGCTCTCACGAGGAAAATTAGGAGAAAGGAAAGAAAAGAAAATAACATGTATTGATTACTTAATATGTGAAGGCACATAGTTGGTTTCTTTACGTATAAATTCTATCCACACAACAATCTAATGAAATAGTTTGGTTTTCTGTCCCTATTGACTAGATAAAGAAATTGAAGCTTTGAGGCAACAAGTAACTTGACAAAAGTTACCATGTTAGTAAGTATCCAAGTTGGCATTTCAGCCCAAGTTTGGCCTCCAAGAACATGCTATTTCTACTACACCACACCACAAAGAACTATAAATCGAGAACAGAAGGGCCCACAGAAAGATAATCTATTAATGTGTTGAATGTTAGCGAACATTAGTCAGTTGACGGGCATTAGCTGTGACATGTTTGCCAGGAATATGGCCTTGTTTTTGCAAAGAGTCTCACTATTTATAGGGCATTGAAAATTGCTTCATTGAGTTCTGGCTGTACAATGTATTAATCATATTTTAGTGCAATATTACTAGTTACTAAATTCTGATGTTATAATACCCTATTTTCATGTTGCCATACAACTGGTTAGAAAGTAAAATAATGAAGCCATTTAAACTATTGCTTATTCTCTGATAGCTAAAAGATTTACCATTTCCAAATTCTTAATGGAATTAACTGTTTTTTTAACTAAATAGATTGAATGAACTAGCTGATTTAGTCATTGAAATTCCAAGAACCCAAACTCTTCTCGGTTTTTATGAAGCATAAAAGAAAGACTAATATCTACATCAATCGTCTTCAACACTTATGGAAAGAAAAAACAAGGATCCTTTAAAATTTTATTTTAAAAAATCAAAATAATACAAGTACATACATTTTTTAAAAAAATCAAGTGGTTCAGAGAAGATTATAGTGAGAACCATCAGTCTCCCATTTCACTCTTTACAGTTAGAGTACATTTGGGTTTAAGTCTAAGAAGCATAATTAAAAGTGGCTTAAACAATTAAGAAGTATATTATCTCACATATCGAAAAGTCCCTATGCAGGGTGGGCTCCAGATGTGTGGCTCAGGATTGTGACCCCACTGCTCAGGAACCATCAGCACGTAGCTTTGTCCTCTCATAGTCACAAGATGGCTGCAAGCTGCATCTGTTTCAAGTAGTAGAAGAAAGATTGTCTCCCCAATTAAGGGACAGATGCCCTGCCCTTCTCTTCAGTTTGATTAGGCTCCTCCCCTGACTACGACTGAAAGTAGCCAATGAAACTTCAGGCACTATTTGTCCATGTCAATAATTCTCTACCTAATCAGATCCAGTGCCCCTTTTGAACACAAATTTTTCATAATCCCCTCTTTCCTAGCCTGGTAACACGTGATGGATATAGTAACCTATCTACACACACAACCTCAGAAAATACATATATTAACAACGTTTCTCAGACAAGCTCAGTTAGGTTTAGATCCTTGGATGAAAGCTGAATAAAACACACTCCTTCCCAGACCCAGATCTACAGAGTGTATATAAGCTTGTGACCTGAATATCCTGTCTCAGCATCTGCTTTGTTTTCTATCTGCCTTGTCCAGTGCTGGGAGGTTCTGTGCTGCCATTAGTGTTCAATTTTGCCATCCAAACCTTAGGGCAGGGCATATCCTACTGAAGGAAGGATCTTCAGCCCCAAATCCTCTCTTCCTTTCTGTATGACTCATTAATACTAACTGATTCTTACCGATTTAAATTCTGACCATCGTGATCATTGGAGAAACTGCTGTTCAAGTGAGTGAGATCTCAGGGGTCTCAGATCCAAGATACAAAGTTCAACGTCTTCTCCTTTGTGAGAGTACTCCTCACAGACAGATCTTAGAGACTGCGTAGTTCTGGATTTCTTAAATTCAGCCTTTCCCTGGGTCAAGTTTGCTCTACCTTACTAAAGGGGAGAGAGGGGTAGATAATGAACATCTATTAAACTCCTACTGTGTGTCAGGAACAATTTCCATGCGACACACTTTTTAGTACTCACTAGGATACTCTGAGGCAGCTGTTTCTGCCCTTGATCTACAGATGCCAAGACTGCGTCTCCGTCTCCGATAGGTAGATGGGGTAGAGAGCAGCATGGAAATGCGGGGCTGCAAGTTGAGCTGAGTCCTGTTTGAGTCCAAACCCGTTTGAGTCCAAAGCGCAGCCTCTTTACAGACATCAGTGAAGTCATTCTCACCTTGTCTGCCATCTTGTTTCTACTGTTATTTTAAATTAAAGTGTTCTTGGGATTCCCTAGTCCCAGAAGAATTCAGGGTAATCTAATCTCCACATCTGTAAGTCTAGCCTCCGCATTTGTTGCTTAAATTCATTTCCCAGCGGTCACCTGATTCTACTTAAACAATTTCTGTATTAAGAAAGTCTCTGTTCTGGAGGCAGCCAGTCCATCTTCATGTGCAGTGATTGTTACAAAGCTCTTTCAGAACTTGCCTCCCTGAAGCCTGGCCCACTGGAGCCAGTTCTGTTCTCCGCAGCCTCCTTGGATAAGTTAAATTCCATTTCACTTGGTGGCCCTACCAGTATTTGAGCCAAAGTCCACTTGACTGTTTTTCATGCACAACGAATGGCTCCACTGCAGATCAGTTCATCAGTACTTGAGGTATTCTTTTATTCTTTGGAGCTGAAATCTTTCTGCTTTCCTCCCTGACAGCAAGCCTTGTCTAACATATCCCTTTGCAAATGGTTCCTATTTTCTAGCTTCCTGTGACCTACTCCATCCTTACCCTGGCCTCTGACTAATACTTTTCTCATATTCCTAGGTTTGATTTTTCTTTCAATTAAACTCTGCTGGCTCTGGTCCAATGATTACACATTTACATTTATCAACATGAACATTTCATTGAATATGCACGAACAGAGGCTTGACAGTGGCAGAAAAATATTGACAAAAATCAGTCAATTATTTTTGAGCTTAGCAACAATGCAAAAGAGAAATTTCATGGTAATCATATTTGAGCTCAGGTATGCTATAAACCAGTGGTTCTCAAAGTGTGGTTCATGAACCAGCAACATCAACATTACATGAAAATTTGTTAGAAATGCAAACTCTTAGGTTGACCCTTAAGCCCACTGAATCAGTAACTCTGAGGTGGGGTCCAGCAATCTGTGTTTTAACAAGCTGTCCAGGTGATTCTGCTGCACACCACAGTTTGAGAATTGCTATAAACTAGCTGGGCTTGTGTCCTTGATAAGAACAATTAACATCTTTGGCATTCTTTACATATTTGCAAAGCACTTTCACCAACATTATTCAGACTGTCTCGACTCATCACTTTTCATGGAAAAATAATGAGGGTAAACTAGATCTTGGATGGTAAATAAATTTCGTATTAGTTGCCGGCTCTTATCAATTAGTAGTGATTCCCTGGAGAATGATGGCTTCAGAGTCATAGAGACTTAAGAAAGTTATTTAACTTTCAAATTTCTGTTTCTTCATCTATAAAGCAAGAATTATATTCCTATCTCCACACCCAGGCTCAGTAGGAAGATGTGCTCATTTGGAAGATGTGCTCATTTGGGTGTTCTGTCACGAGCACGAGAGAAGGAAGTAGAGGCATTTGTACCATAAAGTTGCTTCCCCTGGACTAGAAACTCTCCACCCTAAATTCTCTAGCTATAATCCAAGGAGGGAAGTTAAGGGAATAAGCCCTTTATTTAAACAACAGTCATCCAGTTTAGAGTAGAGAAGAGTTTCCAAGGAAATATTTCATTATATATGGGCCCTGAAAAGATACTGAATAAACTTGAGGGAGAAAAAAATCTCCTTTTATCACTTACCCTCTTGGGTTCTAGAAAAAAACTAAGAAAAATAAGTAAAAATAGTCAAACAGCATAAAAGTTACCACTTCTTAAAAATACAATTTTCTGATCCCTACAGGTTCTAGCAAATGAAGCAAAGAACTTAATAATGTCACCAATGTTATGATATTAAGATAACAATTCAGATTCTAAGATAATTAGACAGATAATTGTCTAGTTTAGACAGATTGATGTAAATGTCCAGTCACTTCTCCAGGGATCCTTTCCTTCTGGCTTCCTGTACGTCTTCTGGTGTCATCTATCCCACATCTGGGACCAGAACTAGCTAAAATCTTGTCTTCTTAGTAAAAACACCCCAAACTGAAATACATTTCTCACCCACTTGGACCCTCCCACTTACTCTTTTGCTAGTCTGAGTGATGAGCTTAGCTCATTGTTGACACAGTGAGGTGATGACTGACACCTTTGAGCCCCAGTGGATGATTTGAGTTTAGCTGGCTCAGATGATCAGGTCTACAGTATACCTGTTAATGACTTAATGAATGAATCCTTCTTTACAGTATTCCTCCATGGAACCACACACACACATACAAAGGGAAGTAGTTTTGCAGAAGTCTACATATTATACTTTTCCAATACAATGCTAGATGAATCAGATAATAAAAAGATGGAAAGCAAATCAGTTCACATATAGTAGGAGATTGAGCGTTGTCTAATAATTCCTGTTAGTAATTGTTCCAAATAAGACAATGCAGAGCATTCTGGCAATTTTGAACACATTCTCAAAGGGCACTAAATTAGTTGTCCTCAATATAAAATCACTGACGTCTACTGAACCATAAGAAACCTTTATGGCTTGATTTCCCCAACATAACAGCAGTATGAGTTAGGTAGGTAAGAAGAGATCATTGTATTTGCATTTGACCCAAACACCTACCTTCAGTAATTTACTTAATTACTTATAGTCTCAGTTTCCCTATGCCCTTATTCTCAAAGTTGACACAGAATGGTTCAAGATGGCGACATAGGAGGAGCCTGAACCCATCTTCTCCCACAGACACACCAAAACAACAGCTCCATATGGAACAATTTCCTCTGCAAAAAAACTTAAAAACTTGCTGATCAACTTTTGCACACCAAGTGAATGAAAAAAAATCCCACATCGAAGCAGATAAAAGAGGCTGAGACACAATCTCACCATAAGTCCCACCCCTGGGGTGGCAAGCCACAATTAGGAGGGAACTCATAATCCCTAGCTTCTCCCTGAGGGGAGGAGGGTTTGAATCCCACATCTGGCACCCTGACTTTTAAGACCTGCACCTGAGAGATGAGTCCCCAAAACATCTAGCTTTGAAAGTCAAAGTTGCTTTAGTGTGCTGCTTTTTCAATCTTTAGGTGCTCTGCAGATGATGGTATTTCCATATTGGATCTTTCGCTGTAGATATTAATAAACCCTAAAATAATCTTTTCAAACTAGAGTTACAATAATGGCACTATAAAAGGTTCATGAGATATGGATTTTTCTTAACAGTTGTTTTTGATAGTTTGGTTCTACTCTGACAAAGAAGGAAAATGGGTCTTAAGGCAATTTGCGAATAGGTAGAAAACCATGATAAATTCTACATCAAGAGCATCTTTTCTAGACACTTCTCCACTTAAGCCACACATGGTATCCTGCAGCCCGGCTATTACTCTCCAAGTCATTAGCAAACAATGAGCTTCAGAACACTGGAATACCCAGTCATGTTAGCAATCCCAGCTCTAGGAATCCTGTCCAGAAGAGCAACTCTGGTAATCCCACCCAGGCAGCAATTTTCACTGCTTGGGCATTCACCAGAGTGCACAGAGGACTCACTAGGCAGAGAGCTGAAGGAGTTGGAAGTGAAGGCAGGCTCCTCTCATCTGTTGGCCCCATGCCCAGGGCATCAGGCTACTGTGTGAGTGATATCATTAAAAAGGGAGTAGGATAACCCCACCTGCCTCTAAATACATCATTCACTGGGCTTGTCCCTTATAATTCATTACTCAAGTGAGATAATGACATAATGCACATGATATCCATGACATAATTTATATAAAATCCTTAAACACAGTGTCTGGCACATAGTAAGATGTCAATAAATTTAACTCTTAGAAATATTATTAGTTGTTTGTATGAAGTGAGGCACTAAAACTACTTTAGACACAAAGCAGTATATTGAGCCCTGAACACGCATTTATGCTCAGTCCAACAATGGCTCTCCAGATTCAATCTCCAGCCCTGATAGGACCCCTAGGAATAGGACACAAGGAATAGTCATTAGTACTCATACCAACTTGTACTCCATACCAATTATTTCGATTCAACACTGAGCCCTGTTAGGACCCCTAGGAATAGGACACAGGGTGAGGCTCTTTGATTTGAAAGATGTAGAGGGTTGATAAGGGAGGGCAGAGTCAGTAGGGCAGTGTGATGGGACCGGATGAGTATGCTAGGGCCCTGTTGGGAAAATTAAGATCTCAAGTGGAGGAGAAAGATGAAAGCTATGTGGAGTAACATAAAGAATCCTGCTCAAGAATCAGGAGACATGGTCCTCATCCAAACTCAGTCCCCAGCTAGTTGTGTGACTTTCCCAAGTCACTCAGCCTCTCTGAGTGTTAGTATTTCAACTACAAAGTGAAGGGGTGGGGTTAGTCACCTCTTAGAACCCTCCAAAAGTACCAAAGGCAAAGCTTTTCTATCTATCTTTCCTTAAACCAGGCTCTATATGTAGTAAGTTCATAGTACAGAGGAAAACTTTGAAGAGTTCTATAAATGTAACAACGGTCAGAGCTATATCAGGTGACTTACAAGTGAGTCAAGATCAAAAATCTACACTTTATAAAATAAGGTACAGTGTCTGTTGTCTCAAGGCTCCCGTAAATCTTATCTACATCTTGCATTCTTTTGCAGTGTAAAACCAGTAAAGATACCTTGAAAATGAACTTTTAAAATAAATATGTTTCAATTGGTAGAGAACAGGCATGTCAGAATCTTCGCAAGTGTTAAGAGTTTGAAAATATATACGCTCTAACACTGGTTTGTTTCCATTCATGATATATAATTTATTTTGAAATTTTGAATAATGTTGAAGAAAGCCATGAAATTGTTATATTTATCAAAATAAGAAGGTGAGTTACCAAAAAGATAGAAAAGAACTGGATGTTTAAGGTGAGGATGTTTTTATTTTTCTCTTACTACTTTCGAAGGAAAGTAAAAGCTTTCTATCAACCTCCCTGCCTCCCTGTAAAATAATAGGCTTAATGTTTTGGAGTGTTCATACAAAAAGAGAAGTAAAGGGGAGTTTGAAAGTTCTCCCAAGCTCAGCCCAGTGATTTATGAAGATAGAAATAGAAAATGATATGGATTATGCGGATCTCAGCTAGATTCCTGAGTCAGTGGCAGAAGTCCGGGATGAAAAAAGGAGCAACTGATGAGAAATTTGTATATAAATGAATAGCCTCAGAATTCAGTTCAGCTCCCCCCCCACCAAAAAAATAGTCAACACTGGCTCCTCAGCTTCCATCAACTTATATGCAAGAAAGCTTTGGCATGGGGTGCAATTTAATAGCAGTGTTCATCCAATCTTTGCAGACCAAGAGGACACTGCTACAGTTCCGTTTTTAAGGTATGTGCTTTGAGCTGCTTTGCCAGCCAGGGAGATGGATAGGTTTGCAACCATCTACATATGTCCTTTGGCCTCAAAGCAAACACATTTGACTCTGAGCACAAATGTGCAGGCAGCTGTCCAAGGTCAGAAGTATGGTCTGTGGTCCTGGTTCAGATTAAGGTTCATGTATCTTCATGGGGTTGCATCCAACCAATATGCAGTGAGCAATTCTTCTGATTATTCTTCCTAAAATACTTCTTTGATTATTTCATTGCACTAGTCCGTCCATGGTCATAGGATAAAAGATCAATATACAAAAGTAAAATGTATTCTTGTATGCTGCATCAGACGATTGAAAAATTAAAGTTTAAAAAATATTATTCACAGCAACATCAAAAAACTATTTAATATTTGGGAATTAATCTTAAAAAAGACATTCAAGATATGAAAATTGTAAAATATGCTGAGAGAAATTAAAGACAACCTAAGTAAATGAAATGACATATGCATGAATTAGAAGATTAAATATTGTTAAGATGTCAGGTCTCTACAAATTGATCTATAGATTTGTATTAGCCTTGGTTCTCCAGAGAAACCGAATCAATAGACTAGAATCAACACAATCAACTATATATATATATATATATATATATATATATATATATATATATATTCATTTCAGAAATAATGTTTAACCAATTATCTAGGCACCATGTAGCCCAGTCAAGTTGACACAAAAAATTAACCATCACAAGACTCAATGCGATTCCAGTAAAAATTTAGAGTTAATTCTAAAGTTTATATAGAAATGTGATGAACCTGAATACAGATAAACCTCATTTTATTGTACTTTTCTATATTGCACTTCACAGATATTGTGTTTTTTACAAATTGAAGGTGTGTGGCAGCCATGTGACAGCAAGTCTATTGGTGCCAATTTTTTTAACAGTAATTGCTCACTTCATGTCTCTGTGTCACATTTTGGTAATGCTTTCAAATTTCAAACTTTTTCATTATTATTCTATTTTTTATGGTAATCTGTGATCAGTGATTTTTTAATGTCACTATTGTAATTGTTTTGGTGCACCATGAACCATGCCCATATAAGATGGCAAACTTAATAATTGTTATGTGTGTTCTGATTACTCCACCAACCGCTGTCTCTGTCTGTTTTCTCAGGCCTTCCTGTTCCCTGGGAAACAACAATATTGAAATTAGGCCAATTAATAATTCTACAATGGCCTCTAAGTGTTCAAATGATAGGAAGAGTCACACGTCTCTCACTTTAAATCAAAAGCTAGAAATGATTAAGCTTAGTGAGGAAGGCACCTTGAAAGCTGATAGGCCAAAAACTAAGCCTCTTGTGTCAATTAGCTGAGCTGTAAATACAAAGAAAAAGTTCTTGAAGGAAGTTAAAAATGCTACTCTAGTGAACATACAAATGATAAGAAAACAAAACAGCCTAATTGCTCTATAGATAAAGTTTTTTTGGTCTGGATAGAAGATCGAACCAGCCACAACATTCCCTTAAGCCAAAGCTGAATCCAGAGCAAGGCCCAAACTCTCTTCAATTTTATGAAGGCTGAGAGAGGTAAGGAGGCTGCAGAAGAAAAGTCTGAAGCTAACAGAGGTTGGTTCATGAGGTTCAAGCCAAGAAATTGTTTCCATAACATAAAAGTGCAAGGTGAAGCAGCAAGCACTGATGTAGAAGCAGCAGCAAGTTATTGAGATCCAGCTAAGATTATCAGTGAAGGTGGCTACACCAAACAACAGATTTTCAACATAGACAAAAAGGCTTCATATTGGAAGAAGATGCCATCTAGGGCTTTCATGGCTAGAGAGGAGAAGTCAATGCTTGGTTTCAAAGCTTCAAAGGAAGGCTAACCCTCTTGTTAGGGGCTAATGCAACTGGTGACTTGAAGTTGAAGCCAATGTTCATTTACCATTCCAAAAATCCTAAGGCCCTTACAAATTATGCTAAATCTACTCTGCCTATGCTCTAGAAATGGAACAACAAAAGTCTGTGACAGCACATTGGCTTACAACATGGTTTACTGAGTAATTTTAGCCCACTATTGAGAGCGACTGCACAGAAAAAAAGATTCCTTTCAAAATACTGCTGCTCACACCTGGTCACCTGAGAGCTCTCATGGAGATGTACAATGAGATTTATGTTGTTTTCTTGCCTGCTAGCACAACATCCATTCTGCAGCCCATAGATCAAGGAGTCATTTCAACTTTCAAGTATTATTATTTAATAAACCCATTTTGTAAGCCTATAGCTGCCATATATAGTGATTCCTCTGGTGGACCTGGCAAAGGTCAATTGAAAAGTTTCTGGGAGGGAGTCACCATTCTAGGTGCCATTAAGAACGTTCATGATTCATGGGAAGTGGTTGAAATATCAACTTTAATAGCAATTTGGAAGAAGTTGATTTCAACTTCCCTGGATGACTTTAAGAGGTTCAAGATTTCAGTGGAAAAAGTAACTGCAGTTGTGGTAGAAATAGCAAGAGAACTAAAGGTAGAAGTGGAGCCTGAAGGTGTGACTGAAGTGCCACAATTTCATGATACAAATTTAACGGGTGAAAATGGTTTCTTGAAGTTGCATCTACTCCCATTGAAGATGCTGTGAAGATTGTTGAAATGACAACAAAAGGATTGAGAACGTTAAATAAATTCAGTTGATAAAGCAACAGCAGGGTTTGAGAGGATTAACTATGATTTGGAAGAAATTCTAATGTGAGTAAAATGTTATCAAACAGCATTGCATGCTACAGAGGAGTCATTCATGAATTCTCTGATTTGCTGCAATCGATGAAGCAAACTTCATTGTTGTCTTATTTTAAGAAATTTCTGCAGCCTCCCCAACCTTCAGCAACCATCAGTCAGCAGCCATCAACAATGAGGCAAGACCCTCCTCCAGCAAAAAGATTACAACTGGCTGAGGGCTCAGATGATGGTTAGCATTTTTTTAGCAATAAAGTATTTTTCATTTAAGGTATATACATTTTTTTAGACTTAATGCTATTGCACACTTAATAGACTAAAATACCGGGTAAACATTACTTTTATATGCACTGGGAAACCAAAATATTCATGTGACTTGCTGTATTGTGATAGTCACTTTATTGCAGTAGTCTGGAACTGAACTTACAATATCTCCAAGGGATGCCTTGTAGCCAAAATAATTTTGAAAGTGAATGACAAGTTTGAGGACTCAAACTATCTGAATCCGAGAGAAACTATAATACTGTAGAAATCAGGAAGGTTTGGAAGTGGTATTAGTCTAGACAAATATATTAATGGGAAAAATTAAGAGTACAGAAATAGATCCAAACATTAATGGTCAATTTACTTTCAACAAATCTGTAAGTAATTCAATGGAGACAGGAATGCCATCCTAACAAATAATGCTGGGAAAACTGGATACACACAAGGGGGAAAAATAAGTAAGTAATCATCTATCTCTACCTTACACCACACAAAAATTAATTCTAAATGAATTACACATCTAAACATAAGAGCTAAATCTATAAAACTTCCAAAAGAAAACGCTCAAACTAGAAACAGCTTAAATGCTCATCAACAGGAGAATGAATAAATAAACCATGGTATAGTCTTACAATGAAATACTAGTCAGCAATAAAAAGGGCGAACTACTTACACATACAAAACACAGATAAACCCCAAAATATTATGCTGAATAAAAAATGGTGGATTTGAGAAAATATATACCTAATCATATAAACAATGCTCTAAATAAAACATCAAGCATTTTTCCACCATCCTATACCCCCTTCCAGCCAATTTTAACCTCCAAATATGCAACTAGTTTTGTGTTTTCTAACTCCGTAAATAAAGTTTGTCAGTTCTGGAACTGCATATAAATGGAATTATACAATAAATACCTTTTCATATCTGTAGTCTGATAAAAGTTTAATATATTAATGTGCATGTACTGTGTGAATATACAATGTATGTATATATATACATATATATGTGTGTGTGTATTTATGTATATTTATATATATATATTATATCCCACATCCTATAAAGCACATATGTCACTTTGGTGAAACTAAAAGAACTTTTTATCAATGAAATAATCGAAATTTTTGTTTGAAAATACAAAACAGACCTGCCAAGTTACTTCAACTTTTCAATAATTAATTAGTGTACTCATGGAACATAAAAATGTTTTAGATTGTTCTGGAGGTAGCAAGCACAGTAGAAAGCACACTGATAGGAAGTTGAGAAATATTTTCCAATATCCTGGCCCTGCTATTAACTACTAATAGTAACTTGGACAAGTCATTCAATCTCTTTGAGCCTCACTTCCTTCAGAGGTTACACTTGTTGGTCTTCCACCTTTGAAATTTCATGATAGAACTTCCACTCTATTGTGTATTACCAACTAGAAAACATGACCAACCTATTGCTGATAACAATAAATATCAAAAGATTGATATCATTTAGATCTAGTTCTTTGACCAAAGTGCAATTAAGTAAGAGATTGACAACAAAAGATTATTAGAAAAAGATCATCTATTTGGGAATTAAGAAATGTGTAGGTGAAAAAAGAGGAAAATTTTTTAAATATTCAGAATGAAACAATAATAAAATATTATTTTTCAGGACTAATGTGATGTAGCTAAAATGATTTGAGGGGAGTAATTTGTAGCCTTGAAATTATTTATTATAAAGGAAAATCATTGAAAATTAGTGAGCTAAGCATCAAAATTGAAAATTAGAAAAAGGAAATCATATTAAACACAAAGAAAATAGAACAAAAATAATAAAGATGATAGCAGAAATGAAGAGAGGAGCTGCAAAGCAAAAATTTAGCCTTTCTGAAGGCAAATCATTGACAAGACCGATCAATAAAAAAATGGTACCTGATAAAGGAATCTACCCACAGATTTTATAGGATTAAAAATGTAAGATGATATGAACAACTCTGTGTCAAAAATTTGAAAACTTAGATAAAAAGGAAAAGTTCCCAGGAAAATATAATTTATCAAAACTTGCTTAAGCGGAATTAAAAATATGAGCCTATAACCATTAAAAATCATTCAAAAAAAATCTTCCCACACAAATAAAGCAGGCTGAAAAAGCTTTTTCCAAACATTAAAAGAAAAAATAATTAGAAACATATGCAAACTAGTCTAGTGCCCAGAAAAGAGGAACATTCTCTAATTTAGAGCTAGCACAGTCTGGAGAGTTAAACTTGACAATGACAATATGAAAAAGATAATATGACGAGCCAATCTCCTTCATGCAATTAGTTCCAAGAAATCCTAATAAAATACTTGCAAACTCTATTTAGCAACATATAACAATCTTTAAAAAGATGATACATCAAGACTAAGTTTGGTTTTTCCCACTTATTGATTAGGGTCAGCTAATTATCATAACAAATTCTAAAATGTATACTGACTCACATAATAGAAGTTTACTTTTTACTCATGAAAAGTCCAAATCAGTTGATTTGCCTCCATAAGAGGATTGAGAGACCCAGGAACCTCCCATCTTTATGGCAGAGACGGCTCCCATCTTTTAAGGTAGACACAGCTCTACCATCTTTAGTAATTGCCTTCCAAGAACCCACACTAAGGCACATGAAGCTGTGGAAGAGAAATAAGGAGGGTTGAGAGCACATGGGAGATTGTATTAGGCCAGGCCTGGAAGTGGTACATACCACTCAGTCCATTGGCCTGGTCTCAGTCACATGTGCCACCTGACAGCAAGGGCGGCCAGTAGCATACCTTCTCTGCATGCCCAGGGAGAAGAGAAATGGGTGGAGAGAACTGCTAGCCAGTATCTGCAGCATCCCAATGACACCACATCATTTCTCACATGAGCCTGTAAAAGGAGAGAGCGTATACAGTCATTTCAAGAGATGTAGAAAGTAATCACGTAAGATGTGTCATATGTTCATGAAAAAAATTTACCAAACTAGGAAGAAAACTGTCTTAACCTGGTATAGAGTAACTGCAAAATAAAATTAACTGCAAACATCCCACTTAATGGTAAAACATTGAAATTTTTCCTCATGGGAACAAAATATATATATATATAACTGGGAGGTGATGGATGTATTAGTTAACTTGATTGTGGTAATCATTTCACCCTGTATATATGTTAAATCATCATGTTGCACATTTTAAAAGAATCACATGTACAAATTAAATATATACAATTTTTATTTGTCAAGCACACTTCAGTAAAGCTGGGGGGGAAAAGATGAAGGTAAGGATTCTCATTATCACTATTCACAGTAAATGCTGTATTGGAGGTCGTAGTCAATACATAAATAACAAAAAAATAAATAAATAACATGTAAAAGATCAGAAAGCAAGTAACAAAACTGGTGTTTTTATGAATTATATGATTGGCTACATAATAAATCTAAGGGTTTATTTTCCTCTAATTTAGAGAAAAACATCATAATGAATTAGAGAATTTAGTAGGCTTTGAGGATAAAAAGCTAACATTAAAATATATCAATTGAATTTTACATACCAGCCATACAAACCAAAATATATAATTTAAAATGCCACTTGTAATATCTTCAAAAATATATATTTATTAGATTTTCCTGGGACATATCTAATAAATTATGTGAGAACTTTGTGGAGAAAATTATAAGCTTCATTAAAAGAAGAGCTAAATAAATGTATAAGGAAAACTTACTATCACAAAGATGTCAATTCTCCTTAGTGAATCTATAGATTTAATGCAATCCCAATTAAAATCCTAATAGGATGTTCATAGACCTTGACATGATTATAAAATTTAAATGGAAAAACAAAAGGTAAAGACATTCCCAAAAGTCCTTTAGAAGAAGAATATGAGATAGGGAGGGACAGCCCTACCGTATATCACTAGTTATTATAAAAATATTAAAATGAAACAAAGTGGTATTGGCCAAGTGAGAGACAAACAGTTCAGTGGAAAGAGCCCAGAGCAGACCTGCATGTACAGGTCCTCCTTATACATAACAGAGGGGTAATTGCAAATCAGTGGAGAAAGGAGAGACTAGTCAATACATAGTGGAGGGGCAATGAGTTATCCTACGGAAAAGAATAAAACTGAATTCCCACCTAACTTAATCAGTTCTGAATGGATTAGGGCATAAAGGTAAAAGGCAAAATATAACATTTTAGAATGATATGTAGGAGAATATATTTATGATTTCAGTTTTAGGAAGAATTTGCTTTAATATATACCAACCATAAAAGAAGATTGATAAGTTCAACTAAAGTTAAAAAATTTGTTCCTTAATGAACAGAATGTCTTCTTGTTTGTGGCAAGGCAATATAAAGGAAATGGAAAGAAAATCCAGAAGCTAAAATAAATATCTGCAGCATATAAATAATAAAAGATTACTATTTATTAAAGACAGAAAGGAGCTCCTAAATTCCTCATATCAGAATAAAACAGATATTATAATAAGAAATGGACACGTAGATAACAGAAGGGGAAACATAAATGACAAATAAACATATGAAAATGTTCTCAGCCTCATTAGTAAAATTGCAGTGAGGTGCCATTTTATACCCATCAGTTTGGAAAAATATTAGGAAGCCAGAGAATACGTAGTTGGGAAGAGTGAAGAACAATGGCAACCCTAATACGTTGTTAGTAGGGGTTGAAATTGGGACAATAACCCTGGAACCTATATGGCATTATCTAGAAAAACTGAATATGTCATACACTGAGACGTGGCAGTTTCATTACTGGGACTAAAATCTAGAAAATCTCCTGCTCATATGTATCAGAAGACATGGACAGTAATGTTTAAAATAGTGTTGTTTATAATGGTAAAAATGGAAAACAACCCAAACTTTCACCAGTAAGAAAGCGGTAACCAAATTGCACCACAGTATATAACGCAGCACTGCATGGGATTGAAAATATCTGAAGTCAGTTTACATGCATCCACATAGATAAACCTCACAAATGTGAAACTGCACATAACAAGCAGGTTGCAGAATTATACCCTCAACCTGAGTCCACTTAGAAAAAGTTAAGGGATATTATCATATGTGGTTTTAAAATAAGCCCTGGGATAGATAAACACAATATCCACCATAATGGTTAAGTCTGGGGAGGGAGAGGGATTGCATCAGGGAGGGCTTAATGGGGCCTTCCAATGACCTACTGGTAATAATCTCTTCCTTTCTTGCACTGCAGAGGTGAGTGTGCAGATGTTCATTTTTGTCTTTTTTAAATATACTTTATTTGTATGCTATAAATATTCTTCTGTGTATGTAAATATTTAATTTAACTATTTAAAAAATTCTCTGATTTTCTATGCTAGTTAAGTGCTAGAAACTTAAAGGAAGTCACCTAGTTATACAACAAAAAAAGAATATTCCTTTTGGCATATTTCCTTGGTAATTAGAAATTTCTTCTCATTGTCCTCCTTGTTTTGACAAAGGATAAAACGAATGTCCTTTAGGGAAAACCAGGGATCATTCTAGATACCACCTCCATATTTTGAGATGACTTTGCTCTTTACTTAAATGATAAATCAGCAGTAACCTTTGGGCCTTACTCTGAACTAAAAGAAAGTAAGCTGCAAAGCGAAGGATCAGGTCCCAGCCATGAGGAAACAAGAACCGGCTGCAAAATGCCTCTTACTTTTTCAAGAGCTTTTACACCGTTAGGACAAGATTATTATATATTGGGTTGGCCAAAAAGTTCGTTCGGGTTTTTCTATAACACCTTACAGAAAAACCTGAATGAAATTTTTGGCCAACCCAACATATTTACCAGTGAGGTTTATGAGGAACAGGGAAGAGAAACAACATGGACAGAATTAAAAGCCCTTCATGAGAGAATCAAGGTGGAGATTCAATTTTCCTGATTCCTAGTTCTACATTCTTTTTTTAAAAAACACACATTACATTATATATGAATGATAAATTCATAAATAGTAAAAAAAAAATTTTAGGCAGTTGACAGGCCAAGAGATTTTTTAAAATTTTTAATTGAAATATAGTTGATTTACAGTGTTTCAGGTGTACATCCAAGTGATTCAGTTATAGCTATATATCTATTCTTTTTCAGACTCTTTTCCATTATAGTTTATTACAAGATATTGAATATAGTTCCCTGTGCTATACAGTAGGATCCTGTTGGTTATCTATTTTATATATAGTCGTGTGTGTCTGTTAATCTTAAATTCCAAATTTATCTATCCTCCCCGTTTCCCCTTTGGTGACCATGAGTTTGTTTTTCTGTCTGTGAGTCTATTTCTGTTTTGTATCATTTTTTAGATTTCACATGTAAACGATACCATATGATATTTGTCTCTCTCTGTCTGACTTACTTCACTTAGTATGATAATCTCTAGGTTCATTCATGTTGCTGCAAATGGCATTATTCCATTCTTTCTTATGGCTGAGTAATATTCCATTGTATATATGTACCACATCTTCTTTATCCATTCATCTGTCGATGGACATTTAGCTTGCTTCTATGTCCTGGCTATTGTAAATAGTGCTACTAAGAACATTGGGGTGCGTGTATCTTTTCAAGTTATAGTGTTCTCCAGATATATGCCTAGGAGTGAGACTGCAGGATCATATGGTAACTCTGAGAAATATTTTTAGATGAGGGATATTTGCCAAGCCCACCCAAATGTAAATATTATTATTTTTTCTCTCTCTCTCTTTCTCTCTCTCTCTCTTTCCCCTTTCTCCTGTCTCTGTTTTCACACATACAGTGGAGGCATCTCTGTCCGCACATCATTTTGACATAGAGAAATGGAACTTTAACTACTAGACATAGGTGGTTGCTTGAATTTCTAGAACTATACAGATCTGCTTCACATGGCCAGTGAGGACAACCAGGCCGCTGACTGCCTCTGCCATCAGAAGGTCTCATCCACTTCGTACCACCAGCCCTTTCTGATACAGTCTCGTATCTCTTACCCTAGTCTTCTTAGCAAGCTAATGCTTTTTTCCTCTTTCCTTGGAAAAACAATTTAGTGTGAGCCTCTTTTACGGCTTCCAGAAAATAAAAATATTACCTAATAATATCACAAGGTTGTTAAGAATGTTACAGGACATTGAGTGTCCCAATAGGGGCAATTAAAGGCCATGGGGGGAAAAAATAGAAAGAGGCTGTGATGAGGTACCAGGGAACTTTTGGGGATGAAGGAAATGCTCTATATCTTGATTGTGGCGGTGGCTACATAGGCATATATATTTTCAAATACACACTTAAACAAATATTTAAAATGAGTTCATTTGATTGCATATAAATTACTCCCAAATAAGTTGACTAAAAAGGGAGAGTATGTCTTGAATAATTCAAGCCATTGGCCTCCACACACCCCTTCCCCGACACCCCACCTTCGGCTTTCCAAGAGAAGGCAAAATCAGTTTAGGAAGATTCAGCCAATAGCACTGCCTCTCGTCACCCACCTTGGCCTACACACAGAGTGAATGGGGGGAAAGGAGAAGGAAGGAAATGAGGGATCAGATCTGGGTGGAGTCTGTAGCCTTGTGTACATTCAGTGGTAAGGGGTAGGGGCAGGGTAGAGAGGTATCCTTCCCACAAAGCCAAGGGAAGCGCTGAAGTTCTCAGAGAATCACCCACAGATCCAGTAGTATGTGGAGTAAGGGAACCTGGTACCTTGTGGCCCTGCTGGATTCTTGCTGAGATGTGGAATGTGCAAGCCTGCTTAGGATTGCCACAGGAGGTAAGCTGGGCATGATGTGGACGGTCTTGGGAGAGTCTGCCACATATACCCCGAAGTTTTGAGTTGTAAATAAGCATAGGGAACTGGTGCCACTTATTTCTGGAGATTTCTGAAGGAGGAAGTCTTGTTGGAGCACTTCAGTGGGGTAAGAAGGGACCCTGGATTATTGTGCCCAGAAAAAAGATGGAGGAGGCCACCAATATATCCAGTTCTCACAGTCATTGGGGAGCGAGAAAGATGACCCTGATGGTTCTCCTGATGCATAGAGGGTGTCCATGGGTCAAAACAAGGAACAGGAGTCACTGAGTGGCCAAATGAGGCAAAGCCCTACATGGAAAAGGGGCAGGAATGTGGACCACTGGCAGAATAGATAGAAGCACAGGCCCCCTCTCTGAAGGGTCCTTGATGATGAAGGGGGTCAAGGTGAAGTGCTCTTCCATCTCACCCTCAGGAGAACTACTTATGTTTCCTACATCATACCAGTGGAGTCTCCAGGAGCAGCAGAGCCAGACCAAACCACTGTGGGGCCTGGGACACTTGGTCACGACCCTATGGCCAGTTATAGAAGATTCCACCTCAGTTCTCATCTCTTGCCCCCATCCTCACCAGGAGGTTGGGCCTTGAGGTGCAGCTGGTGAGGAAACATCCCGAAGTCAAGGCATAACCTGCCAGCCCCTGCCTTTGCCCCGAGAAGCCGATGCCGGAGGGACAAGAGAAAAGTTTTGAGTTTTGAGCCTGAGCTTAAAGTTTGAAACTATACAGAGCTTTGGATAACAAAAAGGGACCCCAAAATATAGCTTGTGTCCAAAATATCATCAAGGAATTGGAAGTTATGGTCAACATAGCCCTGTTAGAAATAGTGATTTAAATATAGTAATAAATTCATTTCATGTATACAGCCTACTGAGATGAGATGAGATGGTTATGTAAGGAAAAGAGATAATACTTAGTAAGTGCTTAACCAAGCACCTGGTAAGTGGGTGATTACCATTATTTATCCAGGTAGCCATTAAAAATGATTTTTACTTTTTAATTTTATTTTATAAATTGTAAATCCGTCCATTCTTCTACTCACTGAGCAACTATTTACTGAGCCTCCAGTATGCTCTGGGGCAGTAAGAGAAATGTGGTCCCTGCTTCACAGAGCGTGCTGTGTGCCCGGGCCCAGGAGGCTCCATGAGGTCCCATGAGGACCCACGCTGACCAGTTCCAACAGGGTCATCTGCTCCCCTGCTGCATCTCTCAGACCCAACCTCTCTCATCCCATCTCACCTCTGGGATTCCTTCTGCACACATTGCTTTGCCCAATACAAGTCTCAGGCTTCCCAGTAAGACAATTCTTCCCATTTAAAATAATGCCTTGGAAACATAAACCTTCCCCTGCATATGGCAAAGGGCACGGGATCCACGTCACATTGGGGTCTGAGTGGGGACTCAATCCCTGTCCCAGCTGTACCTCTTTCTAGATAAATGACTTGACAGTGGGTTGGCACCTCTCCCAGCCTCAGTGTTCCTGGGGAGAATAACATCTCTACCTCATAGTGGGCTGTGAGCTTTAAATGAGACAATGTATGCAAAGCACTTAAGTAAATGATATTTATTATTATCATAACAGTGAATTCGAGCAAATTGCTTAACCTCACTGAACCTTGGTGCCCTCGCTTTTAAAACAAAGTTATTAATAACAGACTTGTCTACCTCATAAGGCTGGTGTCAGACCCGTTGAGATAATAGATGTGAAAGACATTTTATATATTATAAAGAGCTATTCAGTGGTAAACTATTGTCAGCATTTTCAATGATACACTGAGCTGAAAGTTTCTTTTTAAGAGACTCCAAAGAAAAGTGAAAAAAGAGGGAATACAGCCATCGTGTTGCCACTGCCTTTCTATGACATTTATAAGCAATTTGGAAATCGTCCAACTCTGTGAGTTAATTTGATTCCCCTTTGAATCACACAACCATGGTTGGCGCATTGCATTCTGGTTTGCCTGCCTCGGCCTCAGCCTTCACTTAACATGCCCAGAGTCAACCAAGAAGACGCCAGGTTTGGAATGGATTAGGGCCTCTTCATCCACACTCTCTGCAGCAGGGCTTCTGCTAGCTTTCTTTGGACCTCGCCCTGGAAGGCTCCACCTGCTTCCAAGGGTTTTGAATCCTCCAATGGGAGAAACATCATCTATCAGGAAATAAGGTCTGAGAGTGAGCATTGTTCTACTGGATTCTGGAAGTGGTCCCATAGAGCAGACGTGGGTGCCTTTGCCCTGGAAACTGTCATGCTACTGATTGTTCAGGAGAGAAGCAATTATCCTCCATTGGAAAGACTCTTCCCTGGTAGGGCCTCCTCACCAATGGAAACATGTTTCAGGAGGTGGGAGGAGGCGCCCAGTCTGTGTTACATTCCTGAAAGCCTTATTTACTCAGTCACTAGTCTAAACCTGTTGATTCCCAGCACAGCAGACCAGTCCTTCAGTCTCTCAGATTCTACGGTGAGTGGAGGTAATATTTGCCCTGTGGGTTACAAATTGTAAATGTAAAAAAAAAAAATATATGTGAAATGCTTAGGATAATGTCTGATGTATACTAAGAACACACAAGATATAGGATAACCATACAATTCATCAACTTCTATAATCTATCAGGATACTTTTGAGAGTGAAAGGGGCACTGCACAGACTGGGTGTTGGGACAACAGTGTAAAGAAAGAAGACTGTCACAAGCAAACCAGGATGGCTAGTACATAAGGATATGGTATTAACTAATATTGGTTGCAGGGATGGGTATGCAGACACCAGTGGCTGGGAGTTGCTTACTGTGGGTGTGCCTGGGTCCCCAAGAGCTGCTGAGCCCTGCCTGAGGCTCAGGCAGAGGTGTTTCTGCTGATCTTCCCACCCCCACAGGGACAGTGGGAAGAACAGTTCTCAAGAGTGGGCTCTCTCCGTTGTCCTTGGGGAGCCATCCTCCAGCATCTGAGCTCTATCACAGGTACCCCTGAAGACTGGGGCTAAGAAAGCCCCTGTGTCACAGAATCCCTCTTTCTCCCATTGATATTGCACAAGCACAGGCCAAAGAAAACCTTTTATTATGCCCAGCCCATTTGGTGTGAATGCTCCTTTTGCAATCTACTGCCATCCCCACCCGCCATATTCATTTGCTTGCTCATTCATTCATTCAGCAATTCCTATAGGACATTTTCAATTCTAAGCATTGAGGATATAGTAGTGAATAAGATACGAAAGTCCTTACTCTTATTACATTCTAGAATTAGGTTGTTCAGTATAACATAATAGCTACATGAGGCTATTTAAATTTTGAGCAATTAAAATCAAATTTTAAATGAAATTAGAAGTTCCATTTTCGAAGTCGCCATCGCCACATTTCAGGTGCTCGATAGTCACACGTGACTCACGGATGCTGTACCGGACAGCTTAGGAAAAGAACATTTCCATCATTAGAGAAACTTCTATTGAACGACACTGTTCTAGAAGGAGGAGAAGAGCAGAAATGTAATAAAAGAGTAAACAGACAAATAGATCAGATGGTGATAAAAGTGCTTTGGAGGGATATTAAGTAAAACAGTGTGTCTAAATAGTGCACTGGGGTAAGGGAGATAAGGGATGGGTAGTGAGAGAACATCTTCCTGATAGTCAGAGCTGATCTCTCTGTTAAGATATTAAAATAGTTCCTACCAATTGGTAAACAAGCATGGCCTGAAGCCCATCTGCTGTTGCCCATGCCACCAAGTTGGCTATCCTGGCCCCTCTTCTGGAACGCTTCCCACAATCCAGCTATTAAAAGACAAATTCGCAGCTCAGCAAGGGAAAACCAGAATCCTGATCCTGCTCTGTGCCCTTGACTATTCTGATTGGTCAAAATTCATGCCATAATGTTTAAAAAACATTTTGAATCTCACCCTTGCTGAGATGTCATTTAAGCAGGCCTCAAAATAAATCTCCACGGGGATATGGAGAGCAAAGCATTCTAGGCAGAGGAAATAGCAAGTGCAAAGGCTCTGAGGCTGGAGCATAGGTGGTGTAGTCTGGGAAAAGCAAGAAGATCACTGTGGCTGGGACCATGGTGAACAAGGCTTCCAGAAAGTAGTAGAAGATGAAGTCAGAAAAATAAGGGAAGTTGTGGATCACGAAGGACCTTGTAGGTCACTTGTATCGTTTTTTTATTGCCACAAAAATGTTGCATAAAAACAACCACAAAACCCAGTGGCTTAAATCAATAAGCTGCTTCTACTACTCATGAGTCTATGTTTCAGCTGGGCTCTGATGATCTTGGCCAGTCTGGGCTTACCTCAGCTGGGCTTGCTCATTGAGAGTCAGGTGGTAGCTTGGCCCAAGGCTGACTATTCTGGGATGGCCTCATTCACTTGTCTGACTGTTGACATGCTGCCAGCTGGGGAAGGAGGCAACTGGACCACACATCTTTCACCATCCTGCAGGCTAGCCTGGGCTTGTATACATGGGCACAGCGGGGTTCCAAGAAGGCCTCAGGCTCAGAGGTGGCACGTCATCTTGTACACTGCATTCTGCCAAAGCAAATCGCAGGGCCAGCCCAGATTCAAGGGGCGGGGAAATTGATTCCACCTCTTACTGAGACGAGCTGTAGAGTTGCTTTGTAAAGGAGGCAGATACAGGGAGAGCTGGAGAATTGTGACCATTTATGCAATCAACTTACTACCGCATTGTAAAGGCTTTGACTTTGAGTATCAAGGGATGCCATTAAGGTTTAAAGGGGAAGAGAGATGTCACATGATTCAATTTATGTTTTAAAGTAATCTTTCTGGTAGCTGTCCTGAGAATAGATGGTAAGGGACAAGGGCAGAGGCAGGGGGACCAGGTAGAAAGGGTTGCAAGAAACCAGGAGAGAGATAATAGTGACCTGGAAAATGATACTTGTGGTGGAATTATAAGAAATGGGAGATTCTGAATTAGATTCACACCAAATCAGTGGATTACATGTGAATTGTAGAAAGAAAGGTGTCAAAGATGGCTTCAAGTTTGTTGCCAGAGCAGCTGGAAAAGTAGAGAAAGCTGTAGAAAAAGCAGGTTTGTGAAGAAAGATTAGGAGTTTCTGTTAGACTCTTAAGCTTGATGTCTCAAACATCAGAGTTTTGATGCTGGTTATACAGTTAGATACACTAGCCTGAATTTGGGATACAGGGGTTATTGGCATATAGATGGTATTTAATTTTCTTAGTTGAAGTTCAGTTGATTTACAATGTTGTGTTTATTACTGCTGTACAGACAAGTGATTTAGCTCTACAAGTATATATATACATTCTTGTTTCTTTGCATTCTATTCTATAATGGTTATGATAGGATATTGAATATAATTCTCTGTGCTATACAATAGAACCTTGTTTATCCATTCTATATACAAAACTTACATCTTCAACCCCAGCCTCTCACTCCACCCCTCCCCCAACCCCTTCCCCCTTGGCAACTACCCGTCTGTTCTCTATGTCCCTGATTCTGTTTCTATTTCATATATAGATTCATTTGTGTCATATTTCCACTTATAAGTAATATCATATGGTATTATATTTGTCTTTCTCTTTATGACTTATTTCACTTGGTATGATAACCTCTGGTTGCATCCATGTTGCTGCAAATGCATTATTTCGTTCTTTTTTATGGCTGAGTAGTATTCCATTGTGTATATATACATATATACCACATTTTCTTTATCCATTCATATATATGGTATTTAAATCCATGAGATTGGATGAGACCACCGAGAGAGTGAGTGTAGTTAGAGAAGAAAAGATGACAAAGGACTGAGGGCAGAAACCTGAGAAGGACCAATCAGTGAAGCAGAGGGTAAACCAGGTGATCTAGAAGCCATGTGTGGGAAGCATATAAAGGAGGAGGGGGCAGATCAGCTGTGTCACCACCACCTCCAGCTTCCATCTGAGTTCTTGGAAGATGGGGGTTTTTGGAGTGTTCTCTGGAATGAAAAAATGTTTCCTCCATCTTACGTAAGTTAATAGAAAAATATGTGGCCTTGGTCTTTGCCTGAGGCTGTCAGTGACAATGGGGAGCTTGAGCTGTTGCAGGGCAGAGGCCCACTTAACTTCTGTTGCTAGAATTCTCCAAGAGGCTGTCTCTGGCTCCCAGGACAGAAACATCCACCTGTGGCTGTGCAGGCACCCACAGTCCCCCCACAGAAAGCCAAGGCAAGAGAAGCACCACTGTCTAGAGCCTTTCAGACACCAAGAAATGTTGGGTGAAGAGTGAGTGAATGAATGAGGGAAAAAATGGATAAATGAAGAACACCTGCTGTCAGAAACTACAGTTAGTGAACAAGAAAATGACCGTAACAGGCAAATCCTGAGGCCCGGGAAACAAAAAACAGGAGGGACTTGAACCAAGAGGTTTCCTGTGAGATTTGCATTGATCACAACCCTGGCCTCTGCCCCTGCATAGCTTTTCACCCCTCCACTCACCCTGGGAGACACAGGTCCCTACTTCCCCTTCCTCACTCTACAAAGTTCCCATCTCTTCCTGAGAGGTAGAGAGACATGGAGTAATACTGCCTAGATTTAAGGCCCAATTCTACCAGGTATTAGCTGAATTAATATCTGAGTTTCAGCGGATTGTGTGAAGATTTTTTTTTTAAACGAAGCTTGTAAACTGTAAAGTGCATCCACATGGAGGGTAATTTATATTCCACAGAACTAACTGGGGAAAGGCACACTGTCAAATAGTGTCAGAGGGGAAAAGAGAGAGTTAAAAGATAGCTCCTCACTGAAAAAATGTGGGAAGGTGGGAGCGCAGACCTATGAGAAGGTGTCAAAGCAAAACGAGGGTAGTGAATTACAAGATGGTGGCAGGAAGCTGGCTTAAGATCACGTCATCACCACCCCCCCCCAAGGCTTTAGTGAACTTTCTGCATTCCTGAGATACTTTGCACCAATGGATTTTATTTCCCCCCAAAGAAATCAGCAGCTTTGAGGTAAATGATGTGGATAGAGGAGGCCACAGTCTCCAGAGGGGAGACCTTGAAAAGCCTGAGGAAGTAAAATTGGGAGATGCAGACCACACAGCAAAGGGCTTATTTATTTATTTATTAAACATCTTTATTGGAGTATAATTGCTTTACAGTGGTGTGTTAGTTTCTGCTTCATAACAAAGTGAATCAGCTATACATATACATATATCCCCATAACTCCTCCCTCTTCCGTTTCCCTCCCACCCTCCGTATCCCATGCCTCTAGGTGGTCACAAACCACTGAGCTGATCTCCCTGTGCTATGCGGCTGCTTCCCACTAGCTATCTATTTTACATTTGGTAGTGTATATCTGTCCATGCCACTCTCTCACTTCATGCCAGCTTACCCTTCCCATTCCCCATGTTCTCAAATCCATTCTCTACGTCTGCGTCTTTATTCCTGTCCTGCCGCTAGGTCCTTCAGAACCATTTTTATTTATTTATTTATTTACTTTTAGATTCCATATATATGTGTCAGCATATAGTATTTATTTTTCTCTTTATGACTTACTTCACTCTGTATGACAGACTCTAGGTCCATCCATCTCACTACAAATAACTCAATTTCGTTTCTTTTTATGGCTGAGTAATATTCTATTGTATATATGTGCCACATCTTCTTTATCCATTCATCTGTCGATGGACATTTAGGTTGCTTCCATGTCCTGGCTATTGTAAATAGAGCTGCGATGAATATTGGGTACATATGTCTTTTTGAATTATGGTTTTCTCAGGGTATATGCCCAGTAGTGGGATTGCTGGGTCATAGGGTACTTCTATTTTTAGGTTTTTAAGGAACTTCCATACTATTCTCCATAGTGGCTGTATCAATTTACATTCCCACCTATGGTGCAAGAGGGTTCCCTTTTCTCCACACCCTCTCCAGCATTTATTGTTTGTAGATATTTGATGATGGCCATTCTGACTGGTGTGAGGTGATACCTCATATAGTTTTGATTTGCATTTCTCTAATGATTAGTGATGTTGAGCATCCTTTCATGTGTTTTTTGGCCATTTTTATATCTTCTTTGGAGAAATATCTATTTAGGTCTTCTGCCCATTTTTGGATAGGGTTGGTTTTTTTTTGATACTGAGCTGCATGAGCTGCTTGTAAATTTTGGAGATTAATCCTTTGTCAGTTGCTTCATCTTCAAATATTTTCTCCCATTCTGAGGGTTGTCTTTTCATCTTGTTTATGGTTTCCTTTGCTTTGCAAAAGCTTTTACGTTTCATTAGGTCCCAATTGTTTATTTTTGTTTTTATTTCCATTTCTCTAAGAGGTGGGTCAAAAAAAGATCTTGCTGTGATTTATGTCATAGAATGTTCTGCCTATGTTTTCCTCTAAGACTTTTATACTGTCTGACCTTACATTTAGGTCTTTAATCCATTTTGAGTTTACTTTTGTGTATGGCATTAAGGAGTGTTCTAATTTCTTTCTTTTACATGTAGCTGTCCAGTTTTCCCAGCACCACTTATTGAAGAGGCTCTCTTTTCTCCATTGTATATTCTTGCTTCCTTTAACAAAAATAAGGTGTCCATAGGTGTGTGGGTTTATCTCTGGGCTTTCTATCCTGTTCCGTTGATCTATATTTCTGCTTTTGTGCCAGTACCATACTGTCATGATTACTGTAGCTTTGTAGTATAGTTTGAAGGCCAGGAGCCTAATTCCTTCAGGTTCGTTTTTCTTTCTCAAGATTGCATTGGCTATTCGGGGTCTTTTGTCTTTCCATACAAATTATAAAATTTTTTGTTCTAGTTCTGTGAAAAATGCCATTGGTAATTTGATAGGGATTGCATTGAATCTGTAGATTGCTTTGGGTAGTATATTCATTTTCACAATGTTGATTCTTCCAATCCAAGAACATGGTCATCTCTCCATCTGTTTGTATCATCTTTAATTTCCTTCATCAGTGTCTTATAGTTTTCTGCGTACAGGTCTTTTGTCTCCTTAGGTGGGTTTGTTCCTAGGTATTTTATTCTTTTTGTTGCAATGGTAAATGGGAGTGTTTCCTTAATTTCTCTTTCAGAGTTTTCATCATTAGTGTATAGGAATGCAAGAGATTTCTGATGCTTTAATTTTGTAACGTGCTACATTACAGAATTCATTGATTAGCTCTAGTACTTTTCCGGTAGCATCTTTAGGATTCTCTATGTATAGAACATGCCATCTGCAAACAGTGACAGTTTTACTTCTTCTTTTCTGACTTGGATTCCTTTTATTTCTTTTTTTTTCTCTGATTGCTGTGGCTAAAACTTCCAAAACTATGTTGAATGATAGTGGTGAGAGTGGGCAACGTTGTCTTTTTCCTGATCTTAGTGGAAATGGTTTCACTTTTTCACCATTGAGGATGATTTTGGCTGTGGGTTTGTCATATATGGCCTCTATTATGTTGAGGTAAGTTCCCTCTATGCCTACTTTCTGAGGGTTTTTATCACAAATATGTGTTGAATTTTCTCAAAAGTTTTTTCTGCATCTATTGAGATGAACATATGGTTTTTATTCTTCAGTTTTTTAATATGGTGTATCACATTGACTGATTTGCGTATACTGAAGTATCCTTGCATTTCTGGGATAAACCCCACTTGATCATGGTGTATGATCCTTTTAATATGCTGTTGGATTCTGGTTGCTAGTATTTTGTTGAGGATTTTTGCATCTATGTTCATCAGTGATTTTGACCTGTAGTTTTCTTTCTTTGTGACATCTTTGGTTTTGGTACCAGGGTGATGGTGGGCTCGTAGAATGAGTTTGGGAGTGATCCTACCTCTGCTATATTTTGGAAGAGTTTGCAGAAGGATAGGTGTTAGCTCTTCTCTAAATGTTTGACAGAATTCGCCTGTGAAGCCATCTGGTCCTGGGCTTTTGTTTGTTGGAAGATTTTTAATCACAGTTTCAATTTCAGTGCTTGTGATTGGTCTGTTTATATTTTCTATTTCTTCCTGGTTCAGTCTCAGAAGGTTGTGCTTTTCTAAGAATGTGTCCATTTCTTCCAGGTTGTCCATTTTATTGGCATAGAGTTGCTTGTAGTAATCTCTCATGGTCCTTTGTATTTCTGCAGTGTCAGTGGTTACTTCTCCTTTTTCATTTCTAATTCTATTTATTTGAGTCTTCTCCGTTTTTTTCTTGAAGAGTCTGGCTAATGGTATATCAATTTTGTTTATCTTCTCAAAGAACCAGCTTTTAGTTTTATTGATCTTTGCTATTGTTTCCTTCATTTCTTTTTCATTTATTTCTGATCTGATCTTTATGCTTTCTTTCCTTCTGCTAACTTTGGGGTTTTTTGTTCTTCCTTCTGTAATTGCTTTAGGTGTAAGATTAGGTTTTTAATTTGAGATCTTTCTTGTTTCTTCAGGTAGGATTGTATTGCTATAAAGTTCCCTCTTAGAACTGCTTTTGTTGCATCCCATAGGTTTTGTGTTGTCGTGTTTTCATTGTTATTTGTTTCTAGGTATTTTTTGATTTCCTCTTTGATTTCCTCAGTGATCTCTTGGTTATTAAGTAGTGTATCATTTATTCTCCATGTGTTTGTATTTTTTACAGTTTTTTTCCTGTAATTGATATCTAGTCTCATAGTGTTGTGGTCGGAAAAGATACCTGATACGATTTCAATTTTCTTAAATTTACCAAGGCTTGATTTGTGACCCAAGATATGATCTATCCTGGAGAATGTTCCATGAGCACTTGAGAAGAAAGTGTATTCTGTTGTTTTTGGATGGAATGTCCTATAAATATAAATTAACTCCATCTTGTTTAATGTGTCATTTAAAGCTTGTGTTTTCTTATTTATTTTCATTTTGTATGATCTGTCCATTGGTGTAAGTGGGGTGTTAAAGTCCCCTACTATGATTGTGTTACTGTTGATTTCCCCTTTCATGGCTGTTAGCATTTGCCTTATGTATTGAGGTGCTCCTATGTTGGGTGCATAAATATTTTCAATTGTTATATCTTCTTCTTGGATTGATCCCATTATCATTATGCAGTGTCCTTCTTTGTCTCTTGTAATAGTCTTTATTTTAAAGTCTATTTTGTCTGATATGAAAATTGCTACTCCAGCTTTCTTTTGATTTCCATTTGCATGGAATATCTTTTTCCATCCCCTCACTTTCAGTCTGTATGTGTCCCTAGGTCTGAAGTAGGTCTCTTGTAGATAGCATATATATGGGTATTGTTTTTGTATCCATTCAGCCAGTCTATGTCTTTTGGTTGGAGTATTTAATCCATTTACATTTATGGCAATTATCAATATGTATGTTACTTTTACCATTTTCTTAATTGTTTGGGGTTTGTTATTATAGGTCTTTTCCTTCTCTTGTGTTTCCTACATAGAGAAGTTCCTTTAGCATTTGTTGTAAAGCTGGTTTGGTGCTGCTGAATTCTCTTAGCTTTTGCTTGTCTCTAAAGTTTTAATTTCTCTGTTGAATGTGAATGAGATCCTTGCCAGGTAGAGTAATCTTGGCTGTAGGTTCTTCCCTTTCATCACTTTAAATATGTCCTACCATTCCCTTCTGGTTTGCAGAGTTTCTCCTGAAAGATCAGCTGTTAACCTTATGGGGATTCCATTGTATATTATTTGTTGTTTTTCCCTTGCTGCTTTTCATATTTTTTCCTTGTATTTAATTTTTGATAGTTTGATTAATATGTTTCTTGTCATTTTTCCCCTTGGATTTATCCTGTATGGGACTCTCTGTGCCTCCTGGACTTTATTAAGTATTTCCTTTCCCATATTAGGGAAGTTTTCAACTATAATCTCTTCAAATATTTTCTCAGTCCCTTTCTTTTTCTCTTCTTCTTCTGGGACCCCTATACTTCGAATGTTGCTGCATTTAATGTTGTCCCAGAGGTTCTGAGACTGTCTTCAATTCTTTCATTCTTTTTTCTTTATTCTGCTATGCAGTAGTTATTTCCACCATGTTATCTTCCAGGTCAATTATCTGTTCTTCTGCCTTAGTTATTCTGATATTGATTGCTTTTAGAGAATTTTTAATTTCATTTATTGTTTTTTTCATCATTGTTTGTTTGTTCTTTAGTTCTTCTAGGTCCTTGTTAAACATTTTTTTGTGTTCTCTCCATTCTATTTCAAAGGTTTTGGATCATCTTTACTATCATTACTCTGAATTCTTTTTCCAGTAGACTGCCTATTTCCTCTTCATTTGTTTGGTCTGGTGGGTTTTTACCTTCCTGCTTCATTGCTCTGTGTTTCTCTGTCTTCTTATTTTGCTTAACTTATTGTGTTTGGGGTCTCCTTTTTGCAGACTGCAGGTTCGTAGTTCCCATTGTTTTTGGTGTCTGTCCCCAGTGGCTAAGGTTGGTTCAGTGGGTTGTGTAGGCTTCCTGGTGGAGGGGACTAGTGCCTGTGTTCTGGTGGATGAGGCTGGATTCTATCTTTCTGGTGCAGAGGACCATGTCTGGTGGTGTGTTTTGGGGTGTCTATGACCTTATTATGATTTTAGGCAGCCTTTCTACTAATGGGTGGTGTTGTGTTCCTGTATTGCTAGTTGTTTGGCATAGGGTGTCCAGCAGTGTAGCTTGCTGGTTGTTGAGTGGAGCTGGGTCTTAGCCTTGAGTTGGAGATCTCTGGGAGAGCTTTCGCCATTTGATATTACGTGGAGCCGGGAGGTCTCTGGTGGACCAATGTTCTGAACTCAGTTCTCCCACCTCAGAGGCAGAGCCCTGACACCCGGCCAGAGCATGAAGACTTTGTCAGCCACATGGCTGAGAAGAAAAGGGAGAAGAAAAGAAAGAAAGAAAGAAAAAATAAAATAAAATAAATTTATTAAAGTAAAAAATAATTATTAAAAATAAAAAAATTAAAAAGTAATAAAAAAGAAAGAAGAGAGCAACCAATCCAAAAGACAAATCCACCAATGATAACAAGTGCTAAAAACTATACTAAAAAAAATAAAAGAAACAGACACAGAGAACCCTAGGACAAATGGTGAAAACAAAGCTATACAGACAAAATCACATAAAGAAGGATACACAGACACACACACAAAAAGAGATAAAGGAAAAAAATATATATATCCTTGCTCCCAAAGTTCACTGCCTCAATTTTTGTATGATTCGATGTCTATTCAGGTATTCCACAGATGCAGGGTACATCAAGTTGAATATGGAGATTTAATCCGCTGCTCCTGAGGCTGCTGGGAGAGATTTCCCTTTCTCTTTTTTGTTTGCACAGCTCTTGGGGTTCAGCTTTGCATTTGGCCCCGCCTCTGCATGTAGGTCGCCTGGGGGCATCTGTTCTTCACTCAGACATGACGGGGTTAAAGGAGCAGCTGATTCGGGGGCTCTGGCTCACTCAGGCCGGGGGGAGGGAGGGGTACAGAGTGCAGGGCGAGCCTGCAGCAGCAGAGGCCAGCATGACTTTGCACTGACCTGTGGCATGCCGTGTGTTCTCCCGGGGAAGTTGTCCCTGGATCACGGGACCCTGGCAATGGCGGGCTGCACAGGCTCCCGGGACAGCAGGTGTGGATAGTGACCTGTGCTTGCACACAGGCTTCTTGGTGGCGGCAGCAGCAGCCTTAGCGTCTCATGCCCGTCTCTGATGTCTGTGGTGATAGCCGCGGCTTGTGCCCATCTCTGGAGCTCGTTTAGGCGGTGCTCTGAATCCCCTCTCCTCTCGCACCAGAAAACAATGGTCTCTTCCTTCTTAGGCAGTTCCAGACTCTTTCTTGGACTCCCTCCCGGCTAGCTGTGGTGCACTAGCCCCCTTCAGGCTGTGTTCACGCAGCCAACCCCAGTCCTCTCCCTGGGATCCGACCTCCGAAGCCCGAGCCTCAGCTCCCAGCCCCCGCCCACCCCGGCGGGTGAGCAGACAAGCCTCTCGGGCTGGTGAGTGCTGATCGGCACCAATCCTCTGTGTGGGAATCTCTCCACTTTGCCCTCCGCACCCCTGTTGCTTTGCTCTCCTCCGTGGCTCTGAAGCTTCCCCCCGCCACCCCCCATCTCCTCCAGTGAAGGGACTTCCTAGTGTGTGGAAACCTTTCCTCCTTCACAGCTCCTTCCCACTGGTACAGGTCCTGTCCCTATTCTTTTGTCTCCATTTTTTCTTTTTTCTTTTCCCCTACCCAGGTACGTGGGGAGTTTTTTGCCTTTTGGGAGGTCTGAGGTCCTCTGCCAGCGTTCAGTAGGTGTTCTGTAGGAGTTGTTCCCCACGTAGACATATTTCTGATGTATTTGTGGGTAGGAAGGTGATCTCCATGTCTCAGTCCTCTGTCATCTTGAAGGTCTCCAGCAGCAAAGGGCTTTTGATGGTGACTCACTGAAGAATGGAATTCAGGCCTGAGAGTAGGAAAATCTCTGAGGGGAGGGCAAACCTGGAGCAGCATTTAGGGCACACACAGTTATACAGTGTGAAGTGAATTATTTCATGTTTATAATAGATTCTATAGCACCTCAAATGAGGCTGAAGTAATCTAGTAATGACATACTACCATCTTTTGTTTTTCCTTTATTGTGTCTCTCTTTTTCCCTTCCCCTGCCTGTGCTTGAGGGTGGCTTTACAGTCAATGATCAAGTCCAAACAGTTGTCTCCCCACCACCTAACTGGCAACCTCTCCCCTTGTACCACTAGCAGCGTTAATGCTGGGAAAGGGGCCTCCACGATACAGTGCAGACTGCATGAACTTGTGCCTGACCCCTTCCCCAGCTCACTCCCATGCCATACTATTCACCCTGGCAGACAAAAAGGAAAAATGCAGGCACCATGAGGCTAACCCAGAACAATGTACACAGTTTCCAACATAAACTCTGCAACTCAGGGCTCCTACCCTGCAGAACATCCACTAACTTTTGCTGAGCCATCCAAGCCCAGGGAAAAAGCAACGCACTGTGAAAGAACAAAGGCAGCCTCAGCCCAGGCCTGTCAGGAGAGGCAGGCCACAGCACCTCTGGGCAAGCTTGGTCCTCGGAAGGCTGCCAAGTGGGCTGTCCTGAGCATGACAAGGCAAAGGAGGGGCCCAACAAGTTCCAGTCAATGAGAAACAGATCTGCCGTAAAAATAATAAAGAAGCACAAGGCACACTTACAAAGTCTTGCCTCTGAGCTGGTATGACACACAACCAGACCTAATGGTAGAGTCAGAGGAAAAAAAAATCCATGGTCAGGGTTTGGAATCCTTTGAGCCAACTAGTCATCAGCAAACAGGTTCAAAGACCTTCTGCTGGTTTTACCTGAAGGCATTCCAAGAAAGGACTGTCCTTCCAATAGACTCTGCACTTGACCTTGCTGGAATGACAGTGAGGAGGTCTATTTGAGAGCAGAGGGCTGGACTAGATGAGCCTATGAGGTCATGTTATTTCTGGTCAAACAGGCAGTGCTGATGAGACTGGTACCTGTGATGAGAAAGAATCTATTGGTGAGGGAATAGAAACAAAGATCAGAAGAAAGGAATAAGAGGAGGAGGGTTCTCAGTTCTCAAGTATTTGTCGAGGTCTCCTTGAGAGCTGAGCACAGTGGGGGAAGGGTACAAAATAACATAGACCATCCCACCCTCAAGGTGTTTAACAGATTTTATATATATACAAAAGTGCTTTAAAAAATAAGTTTAAGAGGATAAGAGATAATTATTTTTACCGAAGATGCACAGAGATCATCTACTCTTGGGCCAGCTATGACTGCTTGGTGGACCTGCCTGGAAGTCTGTAATAAGAATGTTTGTGATGGCTTGTGTAGGTCCAGGATCAGCAAAAATAAGTTCCTTGATACGTTAGTGCTGTTTGTAATGGATGGAAAAGAATACTGTGTATTTGATGATCTGAGTTCCAGGAAGGGGAGGTGACAAAGTTGAACAGAAACAGCACTAGACTGTCATAACTGTTCATCCTTCCTTGGGAGAGCAGGACATACGAGTACAGTGCAGAAGGAGCAGGCATCCCATGGTGCACGAGTGGTCGATTGTGGGGAGGAAGAACAAAAGAAAGAGAGAAAGAGGGAGGGAGAGAGGAAGGAAAGAAGGAAGGAAGGAGGGCAGGCTGGGAAAGCTGCAAGATGCCACAGCGTGGCACCATACAAACACATGTTTGGTTTTTCAATGAAACAGCACTACTGCTTAACGCTCCTTTCTCTTTCCCTTCTTCTCCTTCTCTTTCCATAAGAATGTAATGTCAAGGTGAAGGTTGCCAGGAAAGTGGCAAAACGTTCCGATAGTTCCACCCTGGGTTGAACGCTGAAGGAATATTACTGATTTCTTATGAAGTAAAGTATCACAGGCCACAACTTATGATGATTTGGTGAGAATTAAGGTGCACACTTTATTCTGCATGATAATATAGTTAGTTCTGTGTCAGTCTCTCTTTATGAAATTGACGATTCCATGAAGACAGTGTTATCATCACTGTGTTTCCCAGCATCTAATCAAACTATATAAACAGTAGACATTCATGAAGGCTTATTAATTTGATAAAGGAATGAAGGAATGAATCACTTAGTTTCTTTAGGGAGAAATCCAGATATTTGGGAGTCAGTGTTCCAGCCAGGGGAGAGAACAAAAATAGTCTTGTAGTATTAAAGCCTCATTTAAGTGTGATGGGCTTGGAACTTCCCACTCAGCCATTCCAGTCAGGGAGGAAATAATAATAGTAATAGTTAATATTTATTGGGGAATTATTATGTGCCTCATGAGGATGAATAAATCAAGACACATTAAATGTTTTAACAAACAACTCTAAAAATCTCAGAAGTTCAAACCATAATACAATGCAGATTGGCAGGGGCAGAGGAAGGAGTGCTATACTCTATGTAATCATTCATAGACCCAGGCTCCTTCCATATTGTGGTTCTGCCTGAGCTTTGGATTCCTCCCCTGGATCCTCTGCATCTACCCAGCAGATGAGGAAAGAGAGGGTACAGAGGATCACAGAGAGGTTTTAGGGGTAAGGCTTAGACCACATAGCATATATCACTTCCACCCACATTACATTCACCACAACTTAGTTTACAGACTCATTTAGATCCAAGGAGGCTGGGAAATGTATTCAATTTGTGACCCAGCAAGAAGAGGAAACAGGTCTCTTGTGCTTCTAGCAAATGTCTGCTACAATGCATTATCTCATTTAATTCTCAAGACAACCCTATAAAGCAAATACAATTTATATTACAGTTTTGTGGAAGAGCAAACTCAGGCTCAGAGATGAAAATACTGCCCATGTAACAAATGATAGAACTGGGAGTTGTTCCTAGGTTTGACACTAAAACATGTGTCAAACCCATGTGTCAGGCCCACTAAGCTATGATTTTTCATAATTAAGATTCAGTTATTGCCCTATTCCTCCCTCTTCCTTCCTGCCACACCGACCCTCACAATGCTGATTTTGGCTCTCCTGGATCTAAACTCCTGGTGATAAGTGGCTATTTGGTAAATATGCATTATCTTATCTAGTCCTCATTGTACTCCCATGTGGTAGGTATTATTATTATTAGCTATGCTTTACCAGGGAGGAAACTGAGATTAGATAGGTTATATAACTTGGCCATGAACACACAGCTAATGAGAGGCACATTTGAACACTGTATCTTGCTCTTTGGCCTGGAACTCTGGAAGACTTTTCCCTGAAAGAATTTTTAAATGACAACAAAAAAATGTTGAATCCTAAAAAAAATGCAACAACACAGTTTCCCATGAGATATCCCAAAGTGTTCAGCATTGAGGTCACCAAGGTCAGGTAGCTTCTTACTCTTCAGACCTGATTTCATCCGTAAGGTAGGAAAATCAAGAGCATTCAGCAGCCACTTGTCTTATGAATTACAGTTAGATTGGCACATCAAGTATTGAAGAAGTTCTTCTAGCCAAAACAATCCAGGAAGTGAAGAATCAGATAAATAACAAGGCTGATGCAAGGCTAGGGAAACACTCCAGACTCAGCTAGGGGGTGGTCTCTCCAGGCCAACAGCATTATTCACAGCTGGGTCACTGGGTGCTGATGTGGAAGCAGCAGCCAGAGCAGGCTTTGTCTGCTGGGCTCTCTTCCTTTCTCTCCCATCCTCACCCCTATCCTGACCAGGCCACTCTCTCCCAGAGTTACTAGCTCTACTAGTCACTAGTTTTTCCTTTATCACACTTTCCTTGGGCAGGCAAGTACCATCAGATGTCATGCACTGGTCTCTGAGGGGAAAAAACAGGAAATGAAGCTAATTAAAACTGTTGCACTGTAAAGAAAGACTTCATGATAATAATAATAATGCCATCTGAGGACTTCGGCAGATTGGCAACTGAAAGGAAAAAACCAACAGTAGATTAGGAGTCTCTGGGGTATTTGACTTTTCAATATCTTTCATTATGCAATAATCCTTCCTTCTGGAAACTTTGAGCTTGTTTACTCCCATAACCAGTGAGGCAACTGGGGTGAGACTGGTGAGAAGAGTGACCCAAGGTGACGCTGATGGTGGGGAGGAGCCAGGGCAAGCAGGATTCTAGCCTTCAAGTTGGGAGAGTCTTTCTGCACCACACTTAGGTGTGGAACTCCCAGTACATGAAATGGTTACATATTCTACTCTACTTCTCATAAATAAACAAACAAAACAAAAACACACTACCAAAATGCCATGGGCAAAGACTCTCTGCACTGCTCCTTGCTGGGTGCCTGAGAAGCTGATGGTGTCTCTAAGCTGCACTATAGCCCTCTTCTCTCTCCCTCGCAAGATCTCTTGGGAACCTAAGTCTTATAATTTCCCACTTCTCTTTATCCGAGCTGAACTTATTTGCCACCTACTGTAGGAGTCTGTCTTTTGTCCTAATTACCACAGCAATGAGCTCAGTGTACCCACTCCCCCCACCCTGTACTCTCCCTCACACCTGTCAGAAATCTAAGATCCTTATATTTACTGGCCCTCTGTGGCCTTTTCCCATTTTAACATTTCTGTCTCTAATAAAGAAAACCATCTTTTACCGAAACACTTAAAAGTTTTCAAAATCAAAATAAGGTCACAGATGATTTCACTGGGTCTTGCATAAGCAGGACACTGCCAACCTCTCTGCCCTCTTCTCCCACAATTCTGCCCTGCTATAACCATGCTCCTGCCTCACTGGTGTCTGTTCAGTTCTTTAGAAAACGCCAAGTTCTCTCTTGCCCTGTGCTCTTTGACATAACATTTCCTCTCACAGAATCTCACCCACAACCCGTTCTCCCCCTACCTGCTAGTGGCAAACTTCTACATACATGTCAAGACTCGGTTTATGTGTCACTTCCTCCAGGAAACCTTCCCTGACACCTGTCATCAAGTTAGGTCCCCTATTATGCTCTCAGATAACCCCATACTTTTCTTTTATATCCTTTATCATAAATGTGATTGTACAATTATATTTTTTAACATCTTTATTGGAGTATAATTGCTTTACAATGGTGTGTTTGTTTCTGCTTTATAACAAAGTGAATCAGCTATACATATACATATATCCCCATATCTCTTCCCTCTTGCATCTCCCTCCCACCCTCCCTATTCCACCCCTCTAGGTGGTCACAAAACACTGACCTGATCTCCCTGTGCTATGCAACTGCTTCCCGCTAGCTATCTATTTTACATTTGGTAGTGTATATATGTCCATGCCATGTACAATTATTTATTATAATTTTAACTTATTGTCTGTGTCCTCCAGCAGACCATAGGTAAGTTCCATGAGCAAATGACCAGAAAGGACTGATACTGTGCACACACACATTTTAAATATTACTCTCAGGAAACTTAGCTGACATGCCTTGTCATCTAATTACTCGCATATATATGGAAGCACCTGGAGGGAGTATGAAACCTATTGTGACAGAAACCCCTACAGTGATGGATACATAACAAATGTTTATTGAATGAATGAATAGATGGATGGATGTTGATAAAGCCTTCATAAATACTTGAAGGGGGAGGTGTGCTAGTTTGCTAGGAAACTTGGCAGCAGATAAAAAACATTGCCAGTGTAGAAGTATAATGCTATCTGTTATTTTTCTTTGTCACGTGTGCTTTTGTTTTTCCTTCTTTCTAGGAGCCTCTGTATTAACTTCCTATCCTATGAAACCAAAATATAGTGGCTTAAATAAAACTACACATGCTTATTATTACTGCAAAGTTTCTGTGCAGTAGTCCAGTGGTCCAGGAACTGTTTAGTTGGATCCTCCACTTAGGGTTTCATAAGACTACAATTAAGGTGATATTCAGGGTTGGATTCTCATCAGAGGCTCAACTGGGGAAGGACTTGCTTCCAAGACCCCTCTGGTTGTGGCAGAATTTATTTCCTTGTGACAATCGGATTCATGACAGCTTGCTTCTTCAAAGCCAATAACAGCATGAGAAAGAAGTTCTAACAAGATGAGTGCTGTATTTTTATTTAATTACCTTCATGTAATCACATTTCTCCCATCACCTTTGCCGCATTCCATTGGTTAGAAACAAGTTACAGGTCCCTCCCACAATCAAGGATGCAAGGGGATTACACAAAAGTGTGAATTCCAGAAGGCAGGAACGGGGGGCTTATACTACAGTCTGTCTGACAGTCTGAACTCTGGACCTTAATGATTCACATCCCTCCTACACTCAAAATACATTCACCCCCTCGCAAGATTCCCAAGAGTTTCATCCCATTATAGCATTAGCTTCACAATTTCATTGTCTAAATCAGATCCAGGGGACGATGAGGTGCTCAGGTATAGTCTGCTAAGTATAACTCCTGTGGCACAATTCCTCTCCATCTGTGGAACTATGAACCTAATGAGACAAGTTATCTATTTCAAAATACTCAACATACAATGATGGGACAGGCATTGGATAATAGTACAGATGTTCCAGCTCAAGGCTAAAGTGAAAGATTAAAAATGTCCATAGCAGTTTTAAAATCCAGCTGATCAAATGCTCGAAGATCCTTGATAATATTTCAGGATGTAGGGGATAATTCTCTGTAGCTCTTGGCTCTGATCTCTGGGCCCTTGATTCTACTTTCTGTGTCATTCTTCTTTCTTCATAAAAGGTAACACATGTTTGCAGCTGAGTAGTTTATCAGCCTGCTTCTTGCCAGAAAAACCGGGTCAGTGGGGGGGCTTGTTTCAGCAGCTTTCTTTCATTTTGCACTCCCCCCGTCCCATTCAGTTCATGCTGGCAGTGTTTCTACTGAAATAATTTTCTCAATAACTTTGTGGTCTCCCATGGATTTCACTGGAGTTCACTCTATGAGACAAAAGCCACACCCACCTATCTTTTCAAGATAATCCTTTCTCTATCTTTAGCTCCTGCAGAGATTGCTGAGACACAACACCACTTATGTTTCTAGAAGCCCTATACTTCAAGATCTCAGAGGGGCATCCATAATATCTTGAAAGGGCCGTTTGGGTGATTGAATAGTATGACCTTTGGATTTTTTGAAGTTTTAGCAAAAGATTGTATAATTGCACACTCAGCTTTTTCTCTACACTTTAGACAGCCATTTCTCACTTTTAACTTTTTTTTAACCATGTGGAGAGGCTGAAAATTTTTGAAATCAAGTTCTAGCTCCTTTTTAACAGTTCTTTCCTCAATTTATCCCTTCTCTCACATTTTACTCTAAGAAGCAAGAAGAAACCAGGCAGCATCTTCAACACTTTGCTTGGAAACTCCTTAGTTAAATTACCACGTTCATCAATTACAATCTGTGCTTTCCACATAACTGCAGTAGACAATTTTGCTACGTTTTCTGCCTACCACAAAGCAAGGATCTCACTGCCTTCACTTTTCAATAACTTATTCTTCATTTTCTTTTGAGTCTTTCTTGACAGCACACTCAAAGCCCAGATTTATACTAACAGTTCAAAGCAATTTATGGCTTTCTCTACCTTGCTCCTCAAAATCCTTCTAGTTATCACCTACTATCTGGTTCCACGGCTACTCCCATATTTGTGGATATTTGTACAGGAACACCCCACTTTCAGGTACCAAAATCCGTGTTCGTTGTCTACTGCTATGTAATATACTACCATAAAACTTAAGAGCCTAGAAAAATATACATTTATTATCTCACAGTTTCTGTGGGTCAGGAGTCCTGGCACAGCTTACCTAGGTCTTCTACTTAGGATACTGCAAGGTTTCAATCAAGGTGTCACCCAGGGCTGGGTTTTATCAGAAGCTTGACTGGGGAAGTGTGATACTGTGATTTGTAATAAGAAATATATATTTGTTCTTTGTCCCTGTTTCTGAAAGAGCTCCTAAAACCCTTGGAATTTCTTAAATGATAAGAGCAATAACGGTGTCTTTTGCTATTCATAACAAGCCCCTTTCAAACACACATGAGTTTATGTTAATGAGGTGACTTTTGGAAAGCCCCTAAGCATGGGGCTGATTGCCAGGGAAACCAACAACTTTCAGTCCCACCCACAGACCTTCCAGGAGGGGAGAGGGGTTGGAGGTTGAATCAGTCACCAATGGCCAATGATTTAGTCAATTATGCCTATGTAATAAAGTTTCCATAATAACCCACAAGGACAGTATTTGAAGAGCTTCTGGACTGTCGAACACATGGAGGTGCTAGGAGAGTGGTGCCCCTGGCAAGGGCATGAAAGTGCCATGCCTCTTCCCCTTTACCTTGCCCTGTACATCTCTTCATCTGCTTGTTCATCTGTATCCTTTACCATATCCTTCATTATATAATATACTGGTAAATGTGTTTTCCTGATTTCTGTGAATCATTCGAGTAAATTGTCAAACCCAAGGAGTGGGTTGTGGGAACCCCTATTTAGAGACAGTCCATCAGAAGTATAGGTGACAACCTGGGACTTGTGATTGGCATCTGCAGTTGGGTGGTGGGCGTCTTGTGGGACTGAGTCCTTTACCTATGGGATCTGATGCTATTTCCAGGTGAAGCGTGTCAGAATTGAGTTCAATTGTAGGACACCCAGCTGGTGTCACAGAGAGCTGCTTGATGCGTAGAAAGCCCACACATCTGGTGTCAGAAGTGAAGTGAGGTGTGGTAGTAAAGGAGAAACACAGGGGATTTTTTTCTTTTACAGGAAAGATCTGCTTCCAAGCTTCCTCAGGTTGTTGGCAGAATTTATTTCCTTGTAGCTGTAGGTTTCATGGCAGCTTGCTTCTTTAAAGTCAGACAGGGTGAAAGAGAGAAAGAGGCTCTAGAAAGATGGACACTACACTCTTATGTAATTACCTGCACAAACTCATGTCAAAATCCATCACCTTTGCCACATTCTACTGTTTAGAAACAAGTCACAGGTCCTGCCAACATTTGAGGGGAGGGGATTACACAAAGGCAAGAATACCAGATCACTGGCTACACAAGTCCTCCTGCTACAGCCCTCTAAGACAGGGGATGATATATACATATATGTGTATACCACTGGAGGGGACCATGTCTCATAAGTTTTCCACAGAGGTTTGTAAGTCAGCACCGCTCTCCAAAACCAAACTGTAGACTAAGAATCATTCGATAAGAAGAATTACATATACATATGTTTACATTTGTATGTGTTTTTGTTATGAGCAGGCTAATCAGGGTGTATGTGATGGGAGAGAGGATAGTCATTTCATTTGTATAAAAGGGAAGAAATAAAAGGAGCCAGAGATCGCTGAGATCAGGAGAGGGCCCCCGCTGGAAGGAGGGAGGAAGAAGCACCTCCCACTTAATGGGCCTTTATCGAATATTCTGTTTGATCTCCAAGGAACATTGCAGTTCTATCTGTTGTGATGGGGAGCATCAGGATGAAGAGCCAGCAGGTCTGGGTTAAAGTGTTCCTTTCCTTTATCACTTCTTAGCTGTCTGACTTGCAGTAATTAACCTGCTCTCTCTGACCTTCAGTTTCCATCTAGATCTGTCCTTCCATCCTGACAAGCATATTGCAAAAATCAAAGGAGGAAATGAGGGAATGGGTAAGTGAGCTCTTTGCGAATTATAAAGAGATGTACAAATGTTAGTTCTATATTTTAAAGTATCCCATCAATCGTATGAGTTAATTAGCATAGGCCATTTCCCACAAGCTGGTACAGGTCACAGGAATTTGGCTGAATTGTGTTAGCACATCAAATACATATCTGATTACTGGGTCCTTGTGCAGACACTCTATGAAGCCATCTGCTGTAATAGTTAATAGTATGCCATTAGAAGCCACTAGACCTGGATTTGAATCACACTTACATAAGCTAGGATTTGGGGAAACACATTTTACTTTCCTAGTCTCAGTTTCCAAATCTGCACAGCAGAATTAAATATAAAAAATAATAGCACCTGTGTTGTGGTTTGAATGCTGTATCCTCCCAAATTTATATGTTGAAGTCCTAAACCCCCAGTGTGATGGTATTTGGAGATCGTGCCCTTGGGTTAAATGAGGTCGTTGAGGGTGGGGCCCTCATGATGGGATTAGTGCCCCCATAAGAAGAGACACTGGTGGACTCCACCACTATGCCAGTCCTTGGCCAGATTGCCCTCAAACCCAGTCCTCATGCCTCTGCTCTGCTGTGTACCTCAGGGTGTCTTCATCAGGGTTCTGTATTTCCCAGGTTCCAGTGGCCCCTGAACTGACTGGATTCAGCCAAGGAGAGGCACTGGAAGGAGGCTGAAGGGAGGAGAAAGGGAAAAGTAAGGGTGTTCCTCTTTGTTTCTTTGTTCTCAGCAGCAGCTGCATCTCCTCTAAGTTCCTCTTCCCCCAGACAGCTCACTACGGTTTCAGCTTCCAATGGGCAACCTGGTCCCTGGGCTCTCCTAGGGCCACCTCCTCCTTTTGCCCTTGCAATCCTGGGGGAGCAGCAACTTCTGCTGTCATTAACCTCTGAGTTGCCTTACTGTCCCCTGCAGGCTTTACAGTTTTTCTAACACTTGTGCAGTTAAGTTCTTGGTTTAAATCTCTCTGGTTTCAATACTCAAAGTATCTTCCATCTTCCATCTTTCTGTTAGTTTCCATCTTTCTCTAGCAGGTGGTCTTAGTCTGCTCAGGCTGCCATAACAAATACCATAGACTAGGCGGTTTAAACAATAGAAGTTTATTTTCTCACAGTTCTGGTAGTCCAAGATCAGGGTGCTAGCATGATCCAGTTCTGTGGAGACCTTCTTCCTGGTTTGCAGATGTTTGCATTTTTGCTGTGTAGTCCTGTGGCAGAGAGAGGGAGAGAGGGAGAGAGAGGGAGAGAGGGAGTTAGAGAGAGAGAGAGAGCTCTCCAATGGGATTAATGTTAATTAATTGAGGATTAATTTCAGTTATATGACAGATCCTGGTTAATTAAATACTTTATACAAAATAGTTTAAGTTAATGCTGAGTTATGGTTCAGTTAGTGGCAGATTTTACTCATTGTAAGACATCCTGAGTGTCATCACCTGTCTAATATACGTCACATATGTATTCTCATTTCATTCCAAATAACTTATACTGCTTTCCACATTTTCCTGTCTACTTAATGGCCTTTGCCCCTAACAACTGAAGGTGTCAGGATATTGGGTTCAGAACATCCTAATCTAGCTTCCACCTAGCTGTCCAGGGGAGTGCCCTGTCATCTCGCCACTGTAAACCCTTTGCCGCAAGCACAGAGAACAACCTACCAGTTCCCAGAGTACCCACTCTCTCATACTTCCCTGAGATTATTCATACTGTCCCTTGCAGGGAATGTCCTTCATTTCAGGACCAGCTCATTGTCACCTCTTCTGCAAAGCCCGGAGCCCAGCTCACTAACAGAACTAATCACTTCCTCCTCTGTGCCCCTAACATCCCCTTGGTTCCTAAGATTATTGTAGGGATTATGTGGCCACATACTTGTCCACAGGGTGTACATCCTCTTTCCCTGCTAGCCATGGTTCGTGGCTCAGGAGCACAGAATCTGGAGGCTGAATCCTAGGGGAAGAGGCTCCATGTAGTGCGGGGTGAGGGTTTAGAGCCTGAGAGACCTAAATCCCAGTCTGAGCTCTGCCACTTCCCAGCTTTGAATTTAGACAAGCAAACTCATCTTTGAGTCTCAGTTTTCCCTCTGGCTAAAATGGGGACAGTAAGCACAAACCATGTCTTACAGTCACTTTCAGTTAAATTAGATCATCCATGTCACATGCTGGTGGCAGTAGGAGATTTTTACCAAAGGTTGGTCTCCCTTCTCTTTCCTTCTCTCCTATGGCTGACCTCAGGCTAGTGAGTCCCAGGAGTCATGTCAGGCCCAGCACAGGGGCAAAGGGCCAGAGAGTAAATATTTTAGGCTTTATGGGCATATTTGATCTTTTTCCACATGTTTTTATTTATTTATTTGTTTGTTTGTTTGTTTGTTTATTTAACAACTCTTTGATGATGTTAAAATCATCAGGCAATTCAAAAACATGTCTTTGGGCCAGGTTTGACCTACTGGCCACAGTTTTCTGGTGCCATTCCAGCAAACTGCTTATACTCAGCCTTAGCCTGAAGCAGCCCCTTATTGCTTCTTTTCCTGTTTTACTTTCCTTCTTTTTTCTTTCCTTTCATTTTATCCACATCCCTTCAGTGTAGGAGTTAAGGACCAAAAGTGTGCAATCATACAGGCCTGGATCCAAATCCTGGCGCCACTGCCAACTAGTGACTAGGAGCAAGTTACTTAATGCATCTGAGCCTCAGTTCCTGCACCTTTCACACAGCCCTGTGAAAACCTCCTGCCTGAGCTGGTGGGAGAGTGACCATGGCAGTGCAGGGGATTGCTGGAGCTGCTCGAAATCAATCACAGTGAGCAAACACTACAGATCCACCTCCCCACTCTCCCGCAATGGTTATTAAGCGTCTGCCAGCACACCACTGTACTAAGTGTTTCTATTCCCTCATTCCCATTGCTTCCTTAGCTCTCCCTGTTTCTAGTTTCACACTGTAAGGAATTCATGATGTACCAGGAGGAATCCTGAGAAAGGAAACCTGTTCTCCCAGGAAAATCTCAACAGTAAGATCTGTATAATTCACACACCAACTTAGCCACTGTTATGTTTTCAGGCTCCACTCCACTTATGTTGAAAAGCATTTGCTTTTCACAAGGAGAAATCGAGGCTTTCCTATGAGAGCTAACAGAGGAAAGGTAGATTGCTCTGGGATTACCAAAATGCTAAGAGCACCAGGAAGCCAGATGAGAGCAGAGAGAGTTTCTGAAGATCCCGTGTAAAACTGACTGGTTCTGTTAATCAACCCTAAAGGAAGAAAGATTTGGTGAGGGGGAAATAGTTAAGCTGGATGGACATTGCAGACTGGAAATTTCCTGGGAAAATTTTTTCTTCCAAATAGTGGGGCATTAAAGTTTAAATTATCTATTTGGGGGTGGGGGGGGGAGGGAAATAGAATAAAATATTCTTTTTTTTCTTGATTTAAAATCTTTTGGGTTCACTATTTGATCCAGAAGATTAAGATGCAAGGCTTAAATGATCTTTGGAAAATCATTTGCTTTGTTTTATTTTATTTGTTTTCATTTAATTTAACAAACTATTGGGGGAGAGACCTTCAAGATGGCAGAAGAGTAAGACATGGAGATCACCTTCTTCCCCACAAATATATCAGAAATACATCTACATGTGGAACAACTCCTACAGAACACCAACTGAACGCTGGCAGAAGACCTCAGACCTCCCAAAAGGCAAGAAACTCCCCACGAACCTGGGTACGGCAAAAGAAAAAAGAAAAAACAGAGACAAAAGAGTAGGGACAGGACCTGCACCACTGGGAGGGAGCTGTGAAGGAGGAAAAGTTTCCACACACTAGGAAGCACCTTCACTGGTGGAGACGGGGTGCCGGCAGGGGGTAAGCTTCGGAGCCACGGAGGAGAGCGCAGCAACAGGGGTGTGGAGGGCAAAGCAGAGAGATTCCCGCACAGAGAATTGGTGCCAACCAGCACTCACCAGCCCGAGAGGCTTGTCTGCTCACCCGCCGGGGCGGGCGGGGCCTGGGAGCTGAGGCTCGGGTTTTGGTCGATCGCAGGGAGAGGACTGGGTTTGGTGGAGTGAACACAGCCTGAAGGGGCTAGTGCGCCACAGCTAGCCGGGAGGGAGTCCAAGAAAGAGTCTGGAACTGCCTAAGAGGCAAGAGACCATTGTTTCGGGGTGCACGAGGAGAGGGGATTCAGAGCACCGCCTAAACGAGCTCCAGAGACGGGCGTAAGCTGCGGCTAACAGCACGGACCCCAGAGACGGGCATGAGACGCTAAGGCTGCTACTGCAGCCACCAAGAAGCCCGTGTGCAAGCACAGGTCACTCTCCACACCTCCCCTCCCGGGAGCCTGTGCAGCCCACCACTGCCAGGGTCCCATGATCCAGGGACAACTTCCCCGGGAGAACACACGGCGCACCTCAGGCTGGTGCAACGTCATGCCGGTCTCTACCGCCGCAGGCTCACCCCGCATCCGTACCCCTCCCTCCCCCCGGCCTGAGTGAGCCAGAGCCCCCGAATCAGCTGCTCCTTTAACCCCGTCCTGTCTGAGCAAAGAACAGATGCCCTCAGTCAAGCTACATGCAGAGGGGGGGCCAAATCCAAAGTTGAACCCCGGAAGCTGTGCGAACAAAGAAGAGAAAGGGAAATTTCTCCCAGCAACGTCAAGAGCAGAGGATTAAATCTCCACAATTAACTTGATGTACCTGCATCTGTGTAATACCTGAATACACAACGAATCATCCCAAAATTGAAGCGGTGGACTTTGGGAGCAACAATATATATAATATTTTTTCCTTTTTTTGTTTTTGTGAGTGTAGTGTGTATGTGTATGCTTCTTTGTGTGATTTTGTAGGTATAGATTTGCTTTTACCATTTGTCCTAGGGTTCTGCTTGTCCGTTTTTTTTTTTTTTTTTATCTTTAGTATAGTTTTTAGCACTTGCTGTCAGTGCTGGATTTGTTTTTTGGTTTGGTTGCTCTCTTCTTTCTTTCTTTACTTCTTTTCTTTTTTTTATTACTTTTTAATTTTTTTATGTTTAATAATTATTTTTTATTTTAATAACTTTATTTTATTTCTTTCTATCTTTCTTTTTTCTCCCTTTGCTTCTGAGCTGTGTATCTGACAGGGTCTTGGTGCTCTGGCTGGGTGTCAGGCCTGTGCCTCTGAGGTGGGAAAGCCAAGTTCAGGACATTGGTCCAACAGAGACCTCCCAGCTCCACGTAATATCAAACCACGAAAGATCTCCCAGAGATCTCCATCTCAACACTAAGATCCAGCTCCACTTAACAACCAGCAAGCTACAGTGCTGGACACCCTATGCCAAACGACTAGCAAGACAGGAACACAACACCACCCATTAGTAAAGAGGTTGCCTAAAATCATAATAAGGTCACAGACACCTCAAAACACACCACCAGACATGGTCCTGTGCACCAGAAAGACAGAATCCAGCCTCATCCACCAGAACACAGGCACTAGTCCCCTCCACCAGGAAGCCTACACAAGCCACTGAACCAACCTGAGCTGCTGGGGGCAGACACCGAAAAAAGGGGAACTACGAACCTGCAGCCTGCAAAAAGGAGACCCCAAACAAAGTAAGTTAAGCAAAATGAGAAGACAGAGAAACACAGAGCAGATGAAGGAGGAAGGTAAAAACCCACCAGACCAAACAAATGAAGAGGAAATAGGCAGTCTACCTGAAAAAGAATTCAGAGTAATGATAGTAAAGATGATACAAAATCTTGGAAATAGAATGGAGAAAATACAAGAAACATTTAACAAGGACCTAGAAGAACTAAAGAGAAGACAAACAATGATGAACAGCATAATAAATGAAATTTAAAATTATCTAGAAGGAATCAATAACAGAATAGCTGAGGCAGAAGAACGGATAAGTGACCTGGAAGAGACAATAGTGGAAATAACTACTGCAGAACAGAATAAAGAAAAAAGAATGAAAAGAATTGAGGACAGTCTCAGAGACCTCTGGGGCAACATTAAATGCACTAACATTTGAATTATAGGTGTCCCAGAAAGAGAAGAGAAAAAGAAAGGGACTGAGAAAATATTTGAAGAGATTATAGATGAAAACTTCCCTAATATGGGAAAGGAAATAGTTAATCAAGTCCAGGAAGCACACAGAGTACCATACAGGATAAATCCAAGGAGAAACATGCCAAGACACATATTAATCAAACTATCAAAAATTAAACACAAAGAAAAAACATTAAAATCAGCAAGGGAAAAACAACAAATAACATACGAGGGAATCCCCATAAGGTTAACAGCTGATCTTTCGGCAAAAACTCCGCAAGCCAGAAGGGAGTGGCAGGACATATTTAAAGTGATGAAAGGGAAAAAGCTACAGCCAAGATTACTTTACCGAGAAAGGATCTCATTCAGATTCGACAGAGAAATTAAAAGCTTTACAGACAAGCAAAAGCTAAGAGAATTCAGCACCACCAAACCAACTTTACAGCAAATGCTAAAGGAACTTCTCTAGGCAGGAAACACAAGAGAAGGAAAAGACCTACAATAACAAACCCAAAACAATTAAGAAAATGGTAATAAGAACATACATATCGATAATTATCATAAATGTAAATGGATTAAATGCTCCAACCAAAAGACATAGACTGGCTGAATGGATACAAAAACAATACCCATATACATGCTGTCTACAAGAGACCCACTTCAGACCTAGGGACACATACAGACTGAAAGTGAGGGGATGGAAAAAGATATTCCATGCAAATGGAAATCAAAAGAAAGCTGGAATATCAATTTTCATATCAGACAAAATGGACTTGAAAATAAAGACTATTACAAGAGACAAAGAAGGACACTACATAATGATCAAGGGATCAATCCAAGAAGAAGATATAACAATTGAAATATTTATGCACCCAACATAGGAGCACCTCAATACATAAGGCAAATGCTAACAGCCATAAAAGGGGAAATCGACAGTAACACAATCATAGTAGGGGGCTTTAACACCCCACTTTCACCAATGGACAGATCATCCAAAATGAAAATAAAGAAGGAAACACAAGCTTTAAATGACACATTAAACAAGGTGGACTTAATTGATATTTATAGGACATTCCACCCAAAAACAACAGAATACACTTTCTTCTCAAGTGCTCATGGAACATTCTCCAGGATAGGTCATATCTTGGGTCAAAATCAAGCCTTGGTAAATTTAAGAAAATTGAAATCATATCAAGTATCTTTTCCAACCACAATGCTATGGGACTAGATATCAATTACAGGAAAAAAATCCGTAAAAAATACAAACACATGGAGGCTAAACAATACACTACTTAATAACCAAGAGATCACTGAAGATATCAAAGAGGATCTCAAAAAATACCTAGAAACAAATGACAATGAACACACAATGACTCAAAACTTATGGGATGCAGCAAAAGCAGTTCTAAGAGGGAAGTTTATAGAAATACAATCCTACCTCAAGAAACAAGAAAAAAAGTTCAAATAAACAACCTAAACTTACACCTAAAGAAATTAGACAAAGAAGAACTAAAAAACCCAAAGTTAGCAGAAGGAAAGAAATCATAAAGATCAGATCAGAAATAAATGAAAAAGAAATGAAGGAAACAATAGCAAGATCAATAAAACTAAAAACTGGTTCTTTGAGAAGATAAACAAAATTGATAAACCATTAGCCAGACTCATCAAGAAAAAAAGGGAGAAGACTCATATCAACTGAATTAGAAATGAAAAAGGAGAAGTAACAACTGACACTGCAGAAATCCAAAGGATCATGAGAGATTACTACAAGGAACTATATGCCAATAAAACGGACAACCTTGAAGAAATGGACACATTCTTAGAAAAGCACAACCTTCCGACACTGAACCAGGAAGAAATAGAAAATATAAACAGACCAATCACAAGCACTGAAATTGAAACTGTGATTAAAAATCTTCCAACAAACAAAAGCCCAGGACCAGATGGCTTCACAGGCGAATTCTACCAAACATTTAGAGAAGAGCTAACACCCATCCTTCTCAAAGTCTTCCAAAATATAGCAGAGGGAGGAACACTCCCAAACTCATTCTATGAGGCCACCATTACCCTGATACTGAAACCAGACAAAGATGTCACATAGAAAGAATACTACAGGCCAATATCACTGATGAACATAGATGCAAAAACCCTCAACAAAGTACTAGCAAACAGAATCCAACAGCACATTAAAAGGATCATACACCTTGATCAAGTGGGTTTATCCCAGGAATGCAAGGATTCTTCAATATACGCAAATCAATCAATGTGATACACCATATTAACAAACTGTAGGATAAAAACCATATGATCATCTCAGTAGATGCAGAAAAAGCTTTTGACAAAATTCAACACCCATTTCTGATAAAAACTCTCCAGAAAGTGGGCATAGAGGGAACCTACCTCAACATAATAAAGGCCATATATGACAAACCCACAGCCAACATCGTTCTCAGTGGTGAAAAACTGAAACCATTTCCACTAAGATCAGGAACAAGACAAGTTTGCCCACTCTCACCACTATTATTGAACATAGTTTTGGAAATTTAACCACAGCAATGAAAGAAGGAAAAGAAATAAAAGGTATCCAAATCAGAAAAGAAGAAGTAAAGCTGTCACTGTTTGCAGATGGCATGATACTGTACATAGAGAATCCTACAGACGCTACCAGAAAACTACTAGAGCTAATCAATGAATGTGGTAAAGTAGCAGGATAGAAAATTAATGCACAGAAATCTCTTACATTCCTATACACTAATGATGAAAATCTGAAAGAGAAGTTAAGGAAACACTCCCATTTACCATTGCAACAAAAAGAATAAAATACCTAGGAATAAACCTTCCTAAGGAGACAAAAACCTGTATGCAGAAAACTATAAGACACTGATGAAAGAAATTAAAGATGATACAAAGAGATGGAGAGATATACCATGTTCTTGGATTGGAAGAATCAACATGAAAATGACTATACTACCCAAAATAATCTACAGATTCAATGCAATTGCTATCAAACTACCAATGGCATTTTTCAAAGAATTAGAACAAAAAATTTCACAATCTGTATGGAAACACAAAGGACCCCGAATAGCCAAAGCAATCTTTAGAAAGAAAAATGGAGCTGGAGGAATCAGGCTCCCTGACTTCAGTCTATTCTACAAAGTTCCAGTAATGAAGACAGTATGGTACTGGCACAAAAACAGAAATATAGATCAGTGGAATAGGATAGAAAGCCCAGAGATAAACCCAAGCACATATGGTCACCTTATTTTTGATAAAGGACACAAGAATATGCAATGGAAAGAAGACAGCCTCTTCAATAGGTGGTGCTGGGAAATCTGGACAGCTACATGCAAATAATGATATTAGAACACTTCCTAACGCCATACACAAAAATAAACTCAAAATGGATTAAAGACCTAAATGTAAGGCCAGACACTATATAACTCTTAGAGGAAAACATAGGCAGAACACTCCTTGACATAAATCACAGCAAGATCCTTTTTGACCCCCTCATAGAGAAATGGAAATAAAAACAAAAATAAACAAATGGGGCCTAATGAAACTTATAAGCTTTTGCACAGCAAAAGAAACCATAAAGAAGACGAAAAGACAACTCTCAGAATGGGAGAAAATATTTGCAAACCAAGCAACTGACAAAGGATTAATGTCCAAAATAAACATGCAGCTCAATATCAAAATAACAACAACCCAATCCAAAAATGGGCCAAAGACCTAAATAGACATTTCTCCAAAGATACAAAGATGGCCAACAAACACATGAAAGGATGCTCAACATCACTAATCATTAGAGAAATGAAAATCAAAACTACAATGAGGTATCACCTCACACCGGTGAGAATGGCCATCATCAAAAAATCTACAAACAATAAATGCTGGAGAGGGTGTGGAGAAAAGGGAACCCTCTTGCACTGTTGGTGGGAATGTAAATTGATACAGTCACTATGGAGAACAGTATGGAGGTTCCTTAAAAAACTAAAAATAGAACTACCATACTACCCAGCAATCTCACTACTGGGCATATACCCTGAGAAAACCATACTTCAAAAAGAGTCATGTACCACAATGTTCATTGCAGCTCTATTCACAATAGCCAGGATACGGAAGCAACCAAAGTGTCCATCAACAGATGAATTGATAAAGAAGATGTGGCACATATATACAATGGAATATTACTCAGGCATAAAAAGAAATGAAATTTAGTTATTTGTAGTGAGGTGGCTAGACCTAGATTCTGTCATACAGAGTGAAGTAAGTCAGAACAAGAATAACAAATACTGTATGCTAACACATATATATGGAATCTGAAGAAAAAAAAAAGTTTATGAAGAAGCTAGGGGCAGGACAGGAATAAAGATGCAGACATAGAGAATGGACTTGAGGACACGGCGAGGGGGAAGGGCAAGCTGGGATGAAGTGAGAGAGTGGCATGGACTTATACACACTACCAAATGTAAAATAGCTACTGGCAAGCAGCCACATAGCACAGGGAGATCAGCTCGGTGCTTTGGAGATCAGCTTGGTGCTTTGTGACCGCCTAGAGGGGTGGGATAGGGAGGGTGGGAGGGAGATTCAAGAGGGAGGAGATATGGGGATATATGTATAAGTATATGTATAGCTGATTCACTTTGTTGTATAGCAGAAACTAGCACACCACTGTAAAGCAATTATACTCCAATAAAGATGTTAAAAACTAAAAAGAAAGAAAAAAAAAGAAAATGAAAAAAAATGTCAATCATTGGGAGTTTCCTCCATCCCTGTCATGGGGTTAAGTAACTCTAGACTCTGTCTCATTTAGTCATCCCGATAGCTATATGAAATAGGTAATACTATTAGCACCATTTTGCAAGCAACAAAAATGAGACTCAGAAAGGGTGAGTCATCTGCCCAAGTTCACAGTAGTGAAAGGCTAGGGTGAGGATTTGAACCCAGGATAGGATTTCTTTCACTGACTGCAGCCTGAATGCCACTACTAACAGGTCTTCTTTGAGGGGACAGAATGCGCAGGGGGAACTTGCTAGCTGTGATCTTTTTTTTTCTTTTTAAAACTTTATTTCAACATAACTATGCTTACAGAAATACACTCATTTGGGTTAATAGAATGCAATTTAAGTTTAATTTATCCTACACAACTTGGACCAAAAACCTGGTAGATGGTTTGTTTCAAAAAAAATGATTTACAATCTGTTTTATTTTTTCATCTATTACAAATGTATATAAAAGATCCTCCATCAAATGCTGCTAAAGCAAAAGCAAGAACCTTGAGAAATTAACCTTTGGTCTGCCTCTGAAAAATAACATGTATTGCACTGTAAAAGTTCATAAAACCGGTGCAGCAAATCATTGTTGTAATGCTTTAATGCCAGTTTACAAAGTTCAATAGCTAATGGAAGATGAGGAGGGTGGGGAGAGCCTGTGTATACATGTGAACATATAAAAGCTATCCGACCTAGTTAATATTGCACGTAGATCCCAAATCTAGTCAAACCAAGATTCAGATAATTTCTTAAATCTGAATTGACACTAGCAGTCCAGTTCATCTGCTGAAGTCAACAAGGAGACTCTGCACAGTAGCTGTTTTTCTGATTTGTGCAAAAAAGAAAATTAAGTTTCTTCCCCAGCTTTTTAGTCCAGAACTACAGCAAAATATTTCTTCCATTGTCAATATTCATGGGGTGAGAGGTGATGAGGTTACTTAGGCTTAAATCTGAATTAGCACTCAGATGCAAGAGTCCCCAAAGTTAAAGACCACATGACTTTAGAAGTGATTCTAAAAAAGAAAATGGACCTTCTTGGAAGACTAGAACAAAACATCTAGCAGCTAGGTGTGATCTTAATTCTCAGATGAAGGCAATGGAGAGTGGTTCAGCGCCCAGGGAACCCTTGAGTGAGGCCGACCTGGATGGCAGCTAGGAGGCAAGAGAGAGTGGGAGAAGCTACGGAGTGGGCAACAGCGTAGGCAGGGGGAGTGCAGACATTCATTTATTTCTGTAATTCACAAGTGTTATCCACAAAAGTCTCACGTGTTGGGGATAGTAATGAGTGGGTGGGGAAGGCATGGTCTCTGCCATCAGGAAGCTTACAGTCCAGTGTTCAGAGACACGTATCATTTACAGAAACTTACAAATAATTGTGGAATTACAGCTGTGAAACGTAAGTGCTTCCAAGGGGGAGGCACATGGGACCATGAGATCCAGATTATGAAGAACTTTGAATACTGGGCTTTATATCTTATCAATTCAACAACACCTACCTCATTTGCAAGGGTTTCCAAAGCAGGCAAATGTCATTTACCAGGACTCTTTAATGACTCAAAAAAACTCCAGGAAAATAAAACCAGTCACTGCCTCTGGAAAGAAAGGAAAGGCACTCTACTTACTGGGGTCACAGACTGTGTGAGTTCTTCTCATGGACACAGGCTCAGAATGAACTCACATGGAAAGACCCAGGGACTGGTAACAGGAGAAATAGTCAAGAAAACAATGTTGGGGACAACTGTGCCCATCACGGGCAGCTGGGCATTTATCCAAGTCATCTGATCTTCTCTTACACACTTCTAGAGGCAGGTGGAAGAGCAGCAATGGCCAGAAATCACATAAATTTGCCTGACTTTGCTGTTATGGATAGATTGCCTGCCTCCAAAACACCCTTGCTCAAATTATTTCAGGCTGTTTCTGACTGAAGATAGAGTTCTGGAGATAAAGTGTCTCCAATCCCATGGTTTTAAATCCTATCAACAAAGAGGCCTGGGAAAATTACACTGAACAGCACAAGTGGTTTAAGAATCTAGGTCATAAATAGACATTTCTCCAAAGAAGACATACAGATGGCCAAGAAGCACATGAAAAGATGTTCAACATCACTAATTATTAGAGAAATGTATAATCAAAACTACAATGAGGTATCACCTCACACCAGTTAGAATGGGCATCATCAGAAAATCTACCAACAACAAATGCTGGAGAGGGTGTGGAGAAAAGGGAACCCTCTTGCACTGTTGGTGGGAATGTAAATTGATACAGCCACTATGGAGAACAATATGGAGGTTCCTTAAAAAGCTAAAAATAGAATTACCATATGACCCAGCAATCCCACTACTGGGCATATACCCAGAGAAAACCATAATTCAAAAAGACACATGCACCCCAATGTTCATTGCAGCACTATTTACAATAGCCAGGTCACGGAAGCAACCTCAATGCCCATCGACAGACAAATGGATAAAGAAGTGGTGGTACATATATACAATATAATATTACTCAGCCATAAAAAGGAACGAAATTGAGTCATTTGTTGAGACGTGGATGGATCTAGAGACTGTCATACAGAGTGAAGTAAGTCAGAAAGAGAAAAACAAATATCGTATATTAACGCATGTATGTGGAACCTAGAAAAATGGTACAGATGAACCGGTTTGCAGGGCAGAAGTTGAGACACAGATGCAGAGAAAAAACGTATGGACACCAAGGGGGGAAAACCGCGGTGGGCTGGGTATGGTGGTGTGCTGAATTGGGTGATTGGGATTGACATGTATACACTGATGTGTATAAAATTGATGACTGATTAAAAAAAAAAAAAGAAATTTTCTCACAGAGTATACAAAGATAAACTCAAAATGGATTAAAGACCTAAAAGTAAGACTGGAAACCATTAAACTAATAGAAGAAGAAAAAAAAAAAAAAAGAATCTAGGTCAATCTGTGAATGAAGCATTTACGAAGCAGGGGTAGCTCAAGCCTCCCAGTCCATCTATAACCCGCTGAGCCCTCTTCTTCTCCTGGCATATTTGTATATCCATGGATCTGACCCTCTCACTCCTTCCACTGGGCCCTCTGACACTCATACTGTGTCATTGGACAATGCCCCTGTATCCTCAACGTCTCTGAATTTTCCCTTTGAACCATGGCTATGTCACACAACTCAGAAAAGTACCATTCACATCATCTCCTGGGTCAATGGTACCTCTGAAGTTGGACGATGCAGGCAGCCCTGTCTCCACCTGTTGTCTTACTGAATCCTGGCTCTCATTAGTGAAGGCTGGGTTTTTTTTTCTCTCTCACTCACATCTAATCCTTGCTTCCCATTGTTACTTCAAGATCATTTTCTCCCCACCTTCAAATCCCCAGGTCCTTTAAGCATCCCGTTACTCCTCCTTGTTACTATTAACTAGCAACTCCTGGGTGTGCCCTTCTTCAGTGATGACTTTAGCACTGTCTTCCATTCCACTACCACTCTTGCCCTCATATTTTGCAACCTCAATAGCCATGTGGATAATCCATCCATCACTCTTGCCTTTTCATTCCTCGAATTCCTCTCTTCCAATGATCTATTCCTTTATCCTACCTCATTTATCCACCCCCATAATCATGCCCTTGAGCTTGTGGTCTTCTCTGACATCGCAATTTCAAGTGCCCTGTTTTCTGATTACCAGGGTTTGTATGTGTAGCTCACTTCCCCTAAATACCCTTACTCAAAAAATTCTATAACCTCATCAAGATGACCACTCCACTGGGGCTACAATTTGTCAACTTATTCATGCCCTTCCTCCCTCCTTACCTAGTGAAGAGCTCGTGATCTATTATTATAATCATTCCTTTGTAAACACTCTTAAATCACCAGCCCTTCCTTCCTTCCTTCTGTAGCACCAACCAGGCTAAGTCCCAACCTGAATAAACCCTGCTCTCACTCTCTCTGGGCTTGCAATTCTCACAGCTGAATGTTTCTAGACTAAAGAAACATATACCATATGACCACAGATCTCAAATAGGCACTCAAATAGACGCTCTATACAATTTTCCACTCTTCAAAACTGTTTCTTATTTTTGCTCTCTCCTCCAATTTCATGCACCTGTGCCCTTCCACCCTTGACCTTATCTTATATTTCACTAAGAAAATAGAAGCAGACACTAAACAAAGAACTCCCTTTTCTTCCCATATCTAAACTCCCAACCTGCCTGCACTGCAGATATTGTTTCCTGTCAGGTGAGTTTGGATAAAGGGTCCCCGTTTATAGCAAAGGTGATAACTCTGCTTTTGCCCTGCATCTCAACTTTCTCACGCTCTAGAATCTACTCCTGTAAGTTTCCCTTCTCTTTTCTGCATTATGGGTCTTTCTCTGTTGATTCAACCCAATCATCACCCAAGCATGCCTTAATATCTCTGTCTTAAAACAAAGAATGGAAAAGTTCAATCCCATATTCCTTCCAACTCCTGCCAAATGCCCACAGTCCTCTGCGGAGCAAACTTCTTGGAAGATTTGATTTTAGTCACTGCCCCTATGCTTCTCCTTACACTGTCTCCTCCGTTCACTGCACTAGGGCTTTTATCCCTGCCAGGCTACCAAACCTGCTCTTGTTGAGGTCAACAATGACTCCATCTCCCCAAACCCAGATATGACTTGCCTATTCTTATCTTACTTCTCCATGTCAGAAATATTAGATATAGTGCCCACTGTTTTCTCCTTGAAACACTTTCTTCTTTTGGCTTCTGTGATTCCACCCTCACAAAACAGCACTACTCGTAGCTCAAGTTAATAATCTAGGCACTAACCTTGATTCTTTCCTCTCTCCCTACCTCAAAGGCATCAGCAAATTCTATTGGTTCTACCTTCAAAACATATCCTGAATCCATCCTTATCTCCCCCTCTCCATGACTACAGTCTAATACAAGCCCTCTGCATCTCTCCCTAAGCTTGGGACTCATTTCTCTGCCTCTCCTTTTGTCCCGTTCCATTCTGCACATGTTAGAGCAATATTTTGTAAATATAAATCATGTGTCTCCCTGCTTAAAGCTTTTAAGCGGCTTTCCATTACATTCAGAGACTAGCAACAAGCTGCTCACCCCGCCTTCCAGAACCCTGGGTGATCTGGACCTGCCTCCCTCTCTGACTTGATTTCATTCTTCCCTCCCCCTCATCCACACCCACTAAGTTTCTACGCTTGACCTTCTTTCAGTTCCTTTAATAGGCCAAGTTTGCTCCTGCCTCAAGTCCTTTGCACTAGATGGTTCCTCGCCTGCCCTGGGCCTCCCCTACTTCACCCCTCTTATTTGCATAACTGGTTCCTCTTTTTCTTCACAGCTTAAATGCCAGTTCTTTAGAGAAGCTTTCCTTAACCACTCAAACTAAAATAGTTGTTGCTTTATCCCTCTACTTCTCTAAGCAGTACTTTCTACTCCTTGATATTTTCCTTGTAATTTCATTTATTTCCACATTGTCTGTCTTCTCCTACTAGAATATAAGCAACAGGAGTGCAGAAGCTTATTTTGTATTGTTCACCCTTATATGCCTAGGACCTAGAACTGTGCCTGGTGCTTAATAGACCTCATCATTAAATGTGTGTCAACTGAATGGTCCTAATGACCATGGGGCACTGTGATTATGTATTAAGTAAAGAAGATATAAAAGAAGTCCCTTTAGAAGCTTAAACTCTGTCTCAAACCCTGCTCTGAAATTCTATCGTCTTCTCAACCACTAGTACAGTTTTCCTGAAAGGAGAGACCCTGCCTTTCTTTTTTCTGTTACACATAACCTCTACCATGCTACAAAGTTTACAGCTGGTGCTCAGTATATAACATGTTGATTGTGCAGCCTGAAATAATTACCAAACAATGCAAGGCAGTGCTGGTACACTTGTCCTATTTGGAACTGTGTATCTGACAAATTTATTTAGTGGTTACATAGCCAGGAACCAGAGTAGCTATCAATAAGAGGACAAAACACCCAGAAAATTTGAAATAGATGTCACAAATTCAATGTTAATTACAAAGAGCAAAGGTTTTTACTCAGAGCCCTCTGATTCTCCCTTTATGGAAAGTCTAAGAAGATGAGTTGATTTCCAGGTCTGTCTAAAACTATTCAATAAGTATTTATTGATTTGGTTCTATGTACTAAGCACTTGTGTTAGGCACTAGGTGAAAATCCAATGATGAAAAAAACTATAATCTTTGCCTTCATGAAGGTTGTAATCTAGGGGGGGGAAGATAGACAAAAATATTTTAAAACATGTAAACTAATATGTAATTATAAAACAGTATAAATGCCATAACTGGGTAGAAATTGTATTAATCTTTGTCTCCTTTATTACATGTTTGTCATTGTAAAAATATATGCTTTTGTGAGAAGTTATAAACAAAAAATGTTCAAGAAAAAGTTTATAATCTGCCCAACTGCCTTCCAGGGTAGATTTTACAATCTAAGACAGAAATTATAACAAGTGACAGCTGGCATTCTAATGGATGATTTTTTTAAAAACAGATACAGAAAGTAAAACAAAACAAACAGGCAAAACAAAACACCTCGGTCTCAGGTTACGTTTAAGCAAATAGTTTCATCATACCTGTTAGGTTTCAAGGACAATATCATACTGGAGGCCAATACCATATTTAAGGTCTACAGTGAGGATGCTGAACCATCTCAAAGAGTAAAATATAATCTAGATTCTGTTTAAAAAAGAAATAGTAATATATATTAGAAAGATACTCACCTAAAAGTTTTAAAATTGTGCATTGTGTGTGCTCTTTAAAACATCTGTAATTACGCAAATGTAGTAAAGATATTATAGTCTTTCTTTTAAATTTAGGTTTACAATCAATCTCAAATTATTTTTGTAAATGGAATGAGGTAGTGGTTGAGCTTCTTTTCATTCCAGTTAGATATCCAGTTGCTGCAAAAATATTTGTTTTAAAAAGGCCTTCCCTTTTCCCTCATTGAATTGTCTTGGCATCCTTACCTCTCACATTTATTGGTGAGACATTTGAAAAGTGGACATGAAGTTCCCTGTGCATTGACATGGCTTTTTGACCAGTAGGCTTAACTGGAGAGTAATTGGGTCTTAAGTCAGCATTTTAATTGGTGAATGTCATATATGTCAAATCCATAGGTCTTAATCCTGGGGTCTTCTAGTTTCTCTAGAGAAAGATCCAACGTCCTATTGCCTATTAGATAAGCCTGGTTTTAGGCATCTTAGGAGCTAGTTGGGGAAAGGAATATTGAGAGTTTCACCATTTAATATGAGCTCTCTTTTTAGTTTGCAATCTTTTCTCTTCTCTGTGCCTGATGAGTTCGATTTGGTTCAATTTCACCAATGAATAATTGTCCATCCCTCTTGGGGTTGGTGGAAGGAAAGAGTGACACCCAACTATGAGGTGGCAAGGATTGTTCTATATCTTTGACATATTTTTAGCCAATAACCCTGTTTTTAATCCACATTATTATTTCCACCTAATTCTTCAGCCTTTCTGAGGAGTCTAAGGACCACAGAGTTTGCTTATTTTTGGTGTTTCCCTTTGCAGTCATGGCTTACTCCACTCTGCAAAGTTCTTGCCATTCTACTGTGTTTTCAAATATTATGTATCTGTGTTACCCAAGTCTCCTAATTTCCTTGAAGATGAAATTTCTATTATTATTTCTTATTGTCCTTGTTATGTTTGTGTGATGTCTGTGAGGGAAGTGGAAAATGGTCTTTAGTTCACCACTTAAAGCAAAAAATCATAATTTCACATTTATAGAGGTTATTGGGTTTGTAGGGTGATGAATAGGAAGATCCAGTTGTAATTCAGGTGAGTGTGAAGACATTAAAAACAAACAATATGTTTTTGATCCATATAAGAAGTCCAATTCACTTTAAGTATGCCCTTTAAACTTAAAAGAATATCACACTGCTGCCAGTTGAGTCAATCCTACTCATTCACTGCGTGAGCTTTCTGAGCTCCTGTCCTTAACCATCCTTTAAGTAATTATCTCTTACCTTTCATTCAGTGCGTATTTTTTGAGCACATATCATATGTTGGTCACGGTACTGGAAAATAGATGCAATGATGAACACAATAGACATGTTTCCAGCACTCGAATGGCTTGGTCTAGTAATGGATAGGAATAGTAATCAGGCAATCACCATATGCTGAGGTAAGTGCTATGATAGAGGCATTACCAACTCTTATGGGAACACCTGGGAGGTACACTTACCTCCAGACTTGAGTGCTTGAGTTTCAAGGAAGTCACCCAGGGAGAGCAATATTAGTCAGATTGGAAGAGCCAAGTGTGGGTAGAGAACTGGTCAGGAGAATGATTCAGCCTGAGGCAACCACACAGGCAAAGATCCAGAGATGGCAACAGGATCAGTTCACAAGCACATCATGAGAGTAAATACATAAGCTCCAGTGTTTTCTACAGATAATTTCCTTTTTGTTTTTTTAAAGGATTATATCATATAGACTATATTTTCTGTTCAAAATGCAGTTAAACTAGAAATCAATAACAAATATACAATATATATTGGGAAATTATGAAACATAATTCTAAGTAACTCATAAGCCAAAGAAGAAGAAATAATGGAAATTAGAAAATATTTAAATCTTAATGATAATGAAAACTACTGCCTATCCAAATTTGTGGGATTTAGTTAAAACAATATGTACAGGAAAATTTATAGCATTTAAATGCTTATGTCAGGGTAGAAGGGCTGGTGATTAATGAATATATTATAATAGTTTCTACTGTTGCAAGATGAATTACACCAAAAGCTAATGGTGTAGAACAACAATAAGTATCTATCCTCTCTCATAGTTTTTGTGGGTCAGGATTTCAAAAGCATGGCTACGTGGTTCTGGTTTGAGGTGTCTCGTGAGGTTGCAGTCACATCATCTGAAGACTTGGATGAAACAGAAGCATCCACTTCCAGGGTTGTTAGCTGGCAAGCTGGTGCTGGCTGTTGGCAGGGAGGCCTCAGTTTCTCTCCATGTGGCCCTTCACAGAGGGTTGCTTGTGTGTTCTCACTAGATGGTGGCTAGGTTCTCCCAAATGGGTGATCCAAAAGAGAAAAAGCCAGGCAGAAGCTATTCTTTTTGTGACCTATTCTTGGAAGCCACATACCATCATTTTTGCCACATTCTATTTGTGAGAAGTGAGTCACTAAGTCTTGTTCACAAGAGGAGGAAAATCAGGTCCCATTTTTTTTTTTTTAAGGAAAGGGTGTCAAAGTATTTTAAAACAATCACAATGAGCTGAGCACCTATTCATTGTAGAGGTGAGAAAAAAACTCTAGCAAAATAAGCCCAAGGAAACAGAAAAAAGGCAATTTTATATGACAACATCAGAAATTAACAAAATAGAAAACAGATACACAATAATCTGCAAAGCCCAAATTTGGTTTTTTGAAAAAGTTGACAAAATTGACAAACTTCTAGTGAGACTCAACAAGAAAAAAAGAGAGGAGGTACAAATAAACAACATGAGAAATAAGGAAGGAACAAGTACAGATGCTACAGAGAATAAAGGGGGCACTGTGAGTATACTCTTTAAAAACAAGAGGGGCTTCTCTGGTGGCGCAGTGGTTGAGAATCTGCCTGCCAATGCAGGGGACACGGGTTCGAGCCCTGGTCTGGGAAGATCCCACATGCCGCGGAGCAACTAAGCCCGTGAGCCACAACTACTGAGCCTGCGTGTCTGGAGCCTGTGCTCCGCAGCAAGAGAGGCCGCGACAGTGAGAGGCCCGCGCACTGCGATGAAGAGTGGTCCCCGCTCGCCACAACTAGAGAAAGCCCTCACACAGAAATGAAGACCCAACACAGCCAAAAATAAATAAATAAATAAATAAACAAACAAACAAACCAAAAAGCAAGAGGATATTATACATAACTTTATGCCACTAATTTTTAAAAATCATAAACAAAATGGATACATTTCTAGAAAACTGTAACCTACTAAAACAGACTTAAGAAACAGAAAAACTGAATAATCCTATAACAATTTAAAAATCCTACAGATAATTTCTCAAGAAGTGGTCTATGGAATCCCGCTTTAGAATCTCCAGAGGACACTGATTAAAATGCAAATTCCTGGCTGAATCCTAATCTTGAGGAAGAGGCCTGGGAATCTAGCAAACTCTCCAGGTTCTTCTTTTATAAACTAAAAGGTGAGCATCTGTGGGAGTTGGAGCTGGAAATGATAAAAAAGGTCTAGACAGAAGAGGAGTTGGAGCATCATTATAGAAGCGCAAAGTCATTAGAAATATCTTCTGATTAGTTATTAGACATGTGACCGCTGCACATTCTTTCCTTGGATGTGCGCTAAGTAACATAAAGTCTTTAATTAATTTAGGTTGCTTCATAACACAAAAACATCAGTATGCTTAAAAAAGAAATCAAGTGTTATTCAGAAAGAGAAAAAGTGAGGTCTGAAAAAAAGAGGGAAGGGGAGAAATATTAATAAAAATCCTAGTTTCTGTCCGTCTTTCCTTTCGCCCTACTGAAAATCATTGCCTCACAGCAGTTTCCCAGAAACACTTCCCACTGTGATTGAGCATCTGTCGTAAAGATTTCTAATGCTCCCATCTTGTCTTCCTCTCCTCCAGGGCACACTGGACATTTACATTTCCCGACACTGCATCTTGCCCCACAGTTGGGCAAGGCCATGTGACTGCTTCTGGCCAATGGGCTTGGAAAAGGGCACTGAATTAACAGTCTGTCTCGCTCTCTTCCCCTGTTGTGTTGGTCATGAAGAAATCCTCATGTAAAAATCATGAAACCCACAATCAAAACAGACCGGAATGCTGAGCCTACATGTGGGGGATTGCTCCCTTGAAGAGTCTCCTGAAACCTTAATGGACTATGCATGTGTGAGAAGTAAACGTTTGTTGCTTCATGAAACTGAAAGTTGAGAACATGTGTTACTATAGCATAGCCCGGCCTATCTGAATGGTATAACATCTACCCTTTGTTATGTACCTTTGTTAACAACAGTTCTCTTCTGACTATGACCACCCACTCACACCCATGAACCCCAACTGAAATCCAGTGGTGCTAAGTGAGAGTGGGGAAATGTTCAATTTCCATTTATCCAATATTTCTTGATTATTCTCTAAACTTTCCCATCATACCAATTCCATACCAAGCCCAACTATTTCATTTCAGTGAAATGGCTAATTAATTGTATGAGAGTCACTTGAGAAGATATATGAAATAGAAAATTGTTATCTGATAATAAATATTATTAAACATGTTTGGAAAAGAGGAAATAGAGGCAAGCACACACAACCTGAAATCCCGGGGAAACCATGGCACACTTATTCAATCAGCTGCACGGCATTGAGCTCATCCAAAGTCCTATTGCTCTTCCTTCAGGAGGGTGATTCCCAAATTTCAGTATCTGTAAGAATCACCTGGAGAGTTCGTTAAACACTTAGATGCCCAGGCCGCATCCCAAGAGGCTGGGATTCAGTACATTTTCATAAGTGGCCTCAGGCAATTCTAAAGCACAGGTCTACAGAAAACGCTCTACAGAATATGAAGCACTGAAGCCTAGATATTTACTCTGAATGTGTTCTTAAGTAGCAAAACCCAAATGGGCTCAATATTCTTATAGATTTTAACTCAATAATCTGTGAAGCTCAGCTAAACAAAATGACTCAACCTCTGAGGGTTCCAGAGAGTCAGTGTTTGCATAATCACTAAACGGTGTGGTTCCAACCCTATGTCCTAGAGAAGTTCAGAAAAGGGAGATTAAAGTTGGGGGCTGGAACTTGTCAGAGAAAAATGTACCATGAAGACTCTGGGTATGAAACAGCTTTAATAACATTTAAAAAGTAAGGGAATTTTCATCAAGAGGGGTCAGAGAATTGAGTGGCCAGAGAATCCATTTGGATGAGCCAGGGATTTTGGCCAGGACATGAAAAGTGATCAAAGGAGAAATACAAGATGACAACTACTAAAGAAATGTGTCTATTTGTTTCCCTAATTAATCTCCTCTTCCTTACGCAAAAGCTATTATCCCTCTGCCACGTGGGCCTTGGATGAGAAGCAGCCCGCAAATCAGGCTAGTGACTTCACGGAAGATGCAGAGTGAAAGGATCTCAGTCCCGCACAACTCGTGGATCAGATCCAGCATCAGTGGAGAGAAGACAGGATGGTTCGAAGGGAAATGGGTAGGAAAAGAATGCCAAGAGTCAACACGTACAGCAGATTTGCAAGCATTCTGGGAGAAAGTGTGCTCCAAGACCTCACTTGCATGCCCATTTGCTTAAAGTATAAAGAATCAGTGGTTGCAGGTGAAATTAGTACCAAAGTCATCTCTGGGGATAAAAGCCTCCTAGAAATTCTCATTGTATAAAGCACAGTTCCCACTTAATATTTGATATTGATAAACTTTTTAATATTATTTGTCATGAGAATACTTGTTTAGTGTGCCAGCTATGCCCAAGAACGCTTAGTGCTGCTTAGGTTCTTTTAAGACAGAAACATTTCCACTGGTAAAGAGTACCTTCTATAATGCTCAATTTACTAAACTTATATAATTTAATAATATACATGTATGCATATATACATATAATAAATGAAGAAACCTTTTTTCTTAAAAACGTTACAATGATTACAAACTTAAATTCCTTTGAAGTGTTTCAACAACAGATGAGAATTTAATATGACTGATATTTTCTTTTTTTTCTTGAATGAATGATTCTTTAAATTCTACAGTGCTTTACAGTTTTCAAAAGTTTCACACACATAATTTCATATAATCCTGTAATAACCCTCTTTTACCCCTACCTCTAAATTACCCTCCCCTTTCCCTCTTTCTACTGGTATCCACTAGTTTGTTCTCTATATATGTGAGTCTGCTTCTTTTTTGTTTTATTCACTAGTTTGTTGTATTTTTTATATTTCACATGTTAGTGATATCATACAGTATTTGTTTTTCTCTGTCTGACTTATTTCACTTAGCATAATGCCCTCCAAGTCCAGCCATGTTGCTGCAAATGGCAAAGTTTCATTCTTTTTTATGGCTGAGTAGTATTCCATTGTGTGTGTGTATGTGTATAGATAGATAGATAGATAGATAGATAGATAGATAGATATAGTGTGTGTGTGTGTGTGTGTGTGTGTGTGTGTGTGTGTATAATCTCACATCTTCTTTATCCATCTATCTGTCGATGGACACTTAGGATGTTTTCATACTTGGGCAATTATAAATAATCCTGCTATGAACATTAGGGTACATGTCTCTTTTCAAATTAGTGTTTTTGTTTTTTTCAGATATATACCCAGGAGTGGAATTGCTGGGTCGTATGGTAGTTCTATTTTTAGTTTTTTGAGAAACCTCCATACAGTTTTCCATTGTGGCTGCACCAATTTACATTCCCACCAACAGTGTACCACCACATCCTAGCCAACATTTGTTATTTGTGTTCTTTTTGTTGACAGCCATTCTGACCTGTGTGATGTGATATCTCATTGTGGTTTTGATTTGTATTTCCCTGATGATTAATGTTGTTGAGTGTAGTTTCATGTGCCTATTGGTCATCTGCATTTCCTCTTTGGAAAAACATCTATTCAGTTCTGCCCATGTTTTAATCAGGTTTTTTTTTTGATGTTGAGTTGTATAAGCTGTTTATATATGTTGGATATTACCCCCTTATTTGTCATATATTTTGCAAATACCATCTCCCATTCAGTAGGTTGTCTTATTGTTTTGTCAATGGTTTCCTTTACTGTGCAAAAGCTTTTAAGTTTAATTAGGTCCCATTTGTTTATAGTGATAAAGATTTTGAAAAAATTCAACATCTATTTATAATAAAAATTATCCAGAAAGTGGGCATAGAAGGAACATACTGCAACATAATAAAGGCCATATATGACAAACCCATACCTAACATCATACTCAATGGTGAAAAGCTGAAAGCATTTCCTCTAAGATCAGGAACAAGCAAGGATGCCCACTCTTGCCACTTTTATTTAACATAGTTTTGGAAGTCCTAGCCACAGCAATCAGAGAAGAAAGAAATAAAAGGAATCCAAATTGGAAAGGAAGAAGTAAAACTATCACTGCTTGCAGATGACATGATAGTATACATAGAAAATCCTAAAGATGCCACCAGAAAGTTACTAGAGTTCATCAATGAATTTGGTAAAGTTGCAGGATACAAAATTAATGTACAGAAATCTGTTGCATTTCTGTATATTGATACTAAGAACAAATGATCAGAAAGAGAAATTAAGGAAACAATCCCATTCACCATTGCAACAAAAAGAATAAAACACCTAGAAATAAACCTACCTAAGAAGGTAAAAAACCTGTACTCAGAAAACTGTAAGACACTGATGAAAGAAATTAAAGATGAACAAACAAATGGAAAGATATACCATGTTCTTGGATTGGAAGAATCAATATTGTTAAAATGACCATACTACCCAGTGCAATCTACAGATCCAATGTAATGCCTATCAAAAGACCAATGGCATTTTTCACAGAACTAGAACAAATAATTTTAAATTTTGTATGGAAACACAAAAGCCCCTAAATAACCAAAGTAATCTAGAGAAACAAGAACAGAGCAGGAGGAATCAGGCTCCCTGACTTCAGACTATACTACAAAGCTACAGTAATCAAAACAGATTGTGCTGGCACAAAAGCAGACACAGATCAATGGAACAGGATAGAAAGCTCAGAAATAAACCCACACACTTATGGTCAATTAATCTATGACAAAGGAGGCAAGAATATACAATAGAGAAAAGAAAGTCTCTTCAATAAGTGGTGTTGGGAAAACTGGACAGCTACCTGTAAAAGAATGAAATTAGAACATTCTTTAACAAGCATATGTAAAAATAAACTCAAAATAGATTAAAGGCTTAAATCTAAGACTGGATGCTATAAAACTCCTAGAGGAAAACATAGGCAGAACACTCTTTGACATAAATTGCAGCAATATATTTTGGATCTGTCTCCTAAAGCAAAGGGAACAAAAGCAAAAATAATGTTACTGAAATTTTTAGCATTTCAAATCTCATAAGCAGCAAAATAAGCTATATAAAAATACAATTATCACAGAATGTATAGCACTAATATTTAATCCCATTCTAAAATATCAGCACTGAAGATTTCACTAATTTCATTATTTTTATACTTATTCTTCTACCTTCCTAGATTATAGTTCTATTTATTTGGATGCTTTCCTAGCATTTCAGGAAGTACTTTGACACCTTTCCAGGCTGGCAGGAATCATTCTGTATATAAAGAAAAAGAAAACAAGATTATAGGATCTGGCTTATCTCCTAAGATTCAGGGTTTTTGGTTTCTCCCTAGGGAATTCAAACCCAAGTCACTACTCATCAGGCTGAGCTTCTTTTTTCTTTTTTCCTAGTTAAATTTAACTTGTTACATCAATGAGAATTTTTAGGTCCATACTTTGCCATAGGTTCTATTGTTTTTAACTTGCATCTCATCATGAAATAGTACGTTATCGAAGTCTTGTTTGGCTAGTGTTACAAAATCCAGTTTTCTATCCTTGCAATATATAGCTCAGATTTGTTACCAATATAAAAACATTTATATCCTTAATTAATATTTTATTATAATTTAATAGGATCCATTAAGAATCTTTATCTCCTATAACATGAGAGGTAAAGTCAGCATATTTATCTTTTCTCCTGAGGACATGTGGTTAATTTATCTTCCTGGAACACAATGTTGAACCTGCTTTCTAGTTGGTTGTGGTGTGTGGCCACAGGCTCTGTCCAACCCCTTTTCTACTTGACTGTTAGGTGTGACCACAAATGCTTATCAGTCTCACCTGTTCTTCATACAGGTCCTACCTTTACTCACTGTATCCAATATTAACTCATTCCTGTTTACTCAAATAGAAACTTTAGGAAGAGCCACACACTTAAAAGAAGACAGAATATCTATTATTCTAGTCTATGTGTCTATACTTGTAAGTTGCCCCCTTTGTCATTTCAATAGCAACCCTGACAACTTTTAAATATTTAAACAAAAAATATTAAAATATTTTAATTTAGTTTTGTAAATAAAAAACATTCCAGACCCTCCCTGATTTTTTCCTGCCCCAAGAAAGGGAATCAACCACCACTGTACTACATAGAGTAGGCTAGGCTGTGATAATAAATAGAAAAAATGGAATGGCTGAAACACAATAGAAGTTTATTTCTGCTCATATGTTGGTATAAGGCAATTGTTTCTGGTTGGGGTTACTCTCCTCCAGGTGGTGATGTGAGCCCAGGGTCCTTCCACCTTGGGACACTACCATCTTCAAGGCCTCAGCCTCATTGTCTTTTTCTTCCAACTGGCAGAAAGACAGAGAATGTGGAGGAGACATGCCTGCTTCATGCTTATGAGATGTGCATCATGTCTGTCCACACCCTTTAGCATGGATGAGTCATATGGCTACCTCTAGCTCAAGGGAGGCTGGGAAATGTACAAGCATACATCATTTTATTATGCTTCACTTTATTGCACTTTGAAAATATTGCATTTTTTACAAATTGTAGGTTTGTGGCAGCCCTGCATCAAAAAAGTCTATTGGCACCATTTTTCCAACAACATTTGCCCACTTTGTGTCTCTGTGTCATATTTTGGTAATTCTTGCAATATTTCAAACTTCTTTATGATTTATATTTGTTATGGTGACCTGTGATCAATGATTTTTGATGTTACTATTGTAATTGTTTTGAGGTGCCACAAACCACATTCTTTCAAGACAGTGAACTTAATTAGTAAACATGGGTGTTCTGACCACTCCACCAACCACCTATACCCTTGTCTTTCTCCCTCTCCTCAGGCCAATTAATAACCTTACAATGGCCTCTAAGTGTTCAAATTAAAGGAAGAGTCATGCATCTCTCACGTTAAATCAAAAGCTAGGAATGATTAAGCTTAGTGAAAAAGGCATGTCAAAAGCTGAGATAGGCTGGAAGCTAGGCCTCTTACACCAGTCAGCCAAGTTCTGAATGCAAAGGAGATGTTCCTGAAGGAAATTTAAAATACTACTCCAGTGAACACACAAATGATAAGAAAGCAAAACAGACCTGTTGCTGATATGGAAGAAACTTTCACGGTCTAGATAGATCACATCAACCACAACATTCCCTTAAGCCAAAGCCAAATCCAGAGGAAGGCCCTAACTCTCTTCAGTTCTATGAAGGCTGAGAGAGGTGAGGAAGCTGCAAAAGAAAAGTTTGAAGTTAGAACAGGTTGTTTCTTGAGGTTCAAGAAAAGAAGTTGTCTCCATAACATAAAAGTGCAAGGTGAAGCAGCAAGCACTGATGTAGAAGATGCATCTAGTTATCCAGAATAGCTTAGATAATCAGTGATGGCAGCTACACTAAATAACAGATTTTCAGTGTGGACAAAACAGCCTCATATTGAAAAAAGATGCCATCTAGGACTTTCATAGCTACAGAGGAGAAGTCAATGATTGGCTTCAAAGCTCTCTTGTTAGGGGCTAATGCAGCTGGTGACTTGACATTGAAGCCAATGCTCATTTACAATTCTGAAAGTCCTAGGGCCTCTAAGAACTATGCTAAATCTACTCTGCCTAGACTCTAGAAATGGAACAACAAAGCCTGGATAACAGCACATCAATTCACAACATGGTTTACTGAATATTTTAAGCCCTCTGTTGAAGCCTACTGATCAGAAAAAAAATGATCACTTTCAAAATACTACTGCTCATTGACAATGTACCTCATCACACAAGAGCTCTGATGAAGATATACGAAAAGACTCATGTTGTTTTCATGCCTGATAACACAACATCCATTCTGCAGTCCATGGATCAAGAAGTAACCTTGACTTTCAAGTCTTATTACTTTAAAGATACATTTTCTAAGGCTATAGCTGCCATAGATAGTGACTTCTTTGATGGATCTGGACAAAATCTATTGAAAAACCTTCTGGAAAGGATTCACCATTCTAAATGCCATTAAGAATATTCGTGCTTCATGGGAAGAGGTCAAAATATCAACATTAACAGGAGTTCAAAGAAATTGATTCCAACTTTCCTGGATGACTGTGAGGGGTTCAAGATTTCAGTGGAGGAAGTAACTGAAGATGTGGTGGAAATAGCAAGAGAACTAGAATTAGAAGTGGGGTCTGAAGATGTGACTGACTGCTGTAATCTCATAATTAAACTTGAAATCTACTGGTGAAGATGCTGTGAAGTTTGTTGAAATGACAACAAAGGATTGAGAGGATTGAAGGGATTGAAAGGATTGAGAATATTACATACAGTTGATAAAGCAAGAGCAGGGTTTGAGAGGATTGACTCCAATTTTGAAAGAAGTTCTACTTGGGTAAAATGCTAACAAGCAGCATTGCATGTTACAGAGAAATTATTTGTGAAAGGAAGAGTCAATGCATGTGACAAACTTCATTGTGTCTGATTTTAAGAAGTTGCCACAGACACCCCAACCTTCAGCAACTACCACCCTGATCAGTCAGCAGCCGTCAACAGCAAGGCAAGACCCTCCACCAGCAAAAATATTATAACTCACTGAAGGCCTCTGGCTCAGATGATGGTTAGCAATTTTTTTAGAGAGTATTTTTCAATTAATGTATACATTTTTAGACATGATGCTATTGCACACTTAATAGACTACAGTATGGTATAAACATAACTTTTTATGCACTAGGAAACAAAAAATATGTGTTTTACTTGCTTTATTGTGGTGGTCTGGAACTGAACCCACACTGTCTCTGAGGTATGTCTGTACTCTGGTCATGGCCCTGGCTGCAATCCTGTTAACAAGAGAGGAACTAACAGATTGCAGTAAGTAGCTAGTAGTCTTTGCCAGAACTGCTCTCCAAATTGTCCTGGTCCCTGTTAGTAGGACCCTGTATTTGGGACTAAAATCTGAGTACTAACAGATAAACGTAAGAATTGATGGTGAAATTGGGGGTGGGAGTGTTGTTGAGTTATACTTGACAATTAAAAAAAAAAGGAAAATTTTTATTTATTTTTTATTTTTTATAAATTTATTTATTTATTTATATTTATTTTTGGTTGTGTTGGGTCTTCGTTTCTGTGTGAGGGCTTTATCTAGTTGCAGCAAGTGGGGGCCACTCTTCGTCACGGTGCACGGACCTTTCACTGTCGTAGCCTCTCTTGTTGTGGGGCACAGGCTCCAGACGCACAGGCTCAGTAGTTGTGGCTCACGGGCCTAGTTGCTCCGCGGCATGTGGGATCTTCCCAGAACAGGGCTCGAACCTGTGTCCCCTGCATTGGCAGGCAGATTCTCAACCACTGCGCCACCAGGGAAGCCCCCAAAATTTTTATTTTTAATACTAGGAATTCACCTGACTTTTCCTAATAGATAAACCTAACTTGTCACTTTCTCTCTATTTTCTACAGTAAATTTTTCATCAACCACTAAGACAAACCACTAAGATGTGCTACAATCCTGACATTGAGAAAGGGGAATAAGCTGTCCAGTAAATGACAAGACACACTGCACAGATCAGGGCCCTCTATAACCTATAAGAAAAGATCATAACTGGGGTCTAGAGACCTTATGATGTCACTTGGTAATTGAATGCCATTTTGACTATGCTTAAAGTTCCTCATCTATAAACTGAGAATATAAATGTAGACCTTCCTCTTTAGGACATTGTAAACAAGAGGAGGAGTACATGGTCCTAATTCTGGAAACAAAATCAAAGAATAACATAGATGGTAATGTCCCAAATGAATCCTTTTTGTTTCACATCCCATGAACTTCTCCCACACACTCAACATTCAACTCCTCAAATTAGTTAATGTCCAACACAGAAAGCCCTCAAAGATACTGAGCCAAAGACTGAAAATCACAAGGTGTTCTGAAGAGAGGAATGGCAATGTCTGCCTTTGTTCTGCACACCCAGACTGGACTACCTGAAAGGACTGTCTGGCATCTCATTTCTGTTTTCACTGTTTTCTGGCTCCAGCATCTGTGACAATGTTTTCAAGTCAGCCCCAAAAGAGCATTAACTGACTTTCCTCCTAGAGAATTTCTCAACCATCAGAGAATTACAACACCGGGCTCAGATCCTCCAATGCTTTCCCATTTCATTTAGAGTGAAAGCCAACATCTTTACAAAGTCCTTCATGGCCTATCATGCTCTGGGCCCTGGGGCCCCTCTGACCTCACTTCCTACCACCCACCACCTTGATCACTGGACTACAGCCACCCTGGCCTCCTTGCTGTTTCTCAAATGCTCCAGTACACTCCCAGCTGAAGGTCTTGGCACTGCTATTCCCTCTACCTGGAATGCTTTTCTCCAGATATCCATAGGCTTTGAGTTTTTGTACAGGTGTTATCTTCTTAACAAGGCTTATCCTGAGCATCCTATATAAAACTGTGACAAGCCTCCCTACCTCTCTGCACTCTCAATCCTTTTTACCCTGCTGGAGCAGACACTGTTGACATCTTGTCCATGACCCCTCAGCCCACCTTGGGCTTTGGTGGGCAGTCTCCACAAGCTGACAGATTTCCCCCTTAAGCACCTCATGTTTCTCTTCACTTTCTGCAGATTCCTCTGCCACTGAAGCCTGGAGCACCTCTGAAGGCTGGAGGATTTAATGCCCTCAGGGGTAGCCCTCAACTAAGGAGGGACCAAGTTGGAGGGTAAATAACCCAGATTTCCCAGCCCTTGACATAACAATTCTGAGATGTTTTTCACCTGACAGGTACATGGGTTTCCAGCCCAGGAGCTCCCTGCTCGATACAACTGTCAACTACCCACTAACAGACAGTTCATTGGCTTTTCTCCCTTCCCTGTCTCTATTTCTCCTCTCTCTCACTTGTGCTCTCTGAAATTAGCTAATTGCACCAAAACCCTTGTCTTGGGGTCTTCTTCTGGGTGAACCCACACTGAGACACTGCTCTCCACTTTTCTTTTTTCATAGATAATCATCCTCTAACATACTGCATCATTTACTTCTTTACACGTCCTTTGTTTATTGTCTATTTCTCCCCACTGGAATGTAAGCCCCGGAAAGACAAGGACCTTTGTTCATTTTGCTCATTGATATATATTTCAAGTACCTAGAGCAGCACCGGGTATAAAGGAGGTGCTCAAAAAATGTTCGTTGAGAACAATTAATGCAGAAGTAAGGCTTACTTAAACCCATTCTTGAAGGAGTACCTGTATCAGTTCGGATGTTTTAGCAGCAGCATGTGCAAGTAATAGTAATAGAAGTAGAAGTATTAGTAATAGAAATAGAAGTAATAGAAAACCCAATTCAAAATACCTAAGGAGTACAACTGGTTTTTTCACCTGACTAGAAGCCCCAGGTTAACATGGACTCAGGAAGGAGGAAAGTGGAAGAGGATGTGGGGTGAGCAACCAGCAATGTCCACCGAGGTCTCATGGGCCACCATGAGCCCATCTTTCCCACAGGAACTTGGGGAAAAGAAAATAAAGTTGTCCTCTGGGCAAGTAACTTAGTTCTGTAACTTATGATAAAAGAAACAGAGTAGCCCTCTGGCCAAGTATAAATCTGTTATTTGCTGTAGATAAAAAATATGAGCATGTTGAAGATAAAATATGTCATCAGAAGAGAGAATAGTTTAGTAGTGGAGGGGTTAAGGGGAGCTGGGAGTCCAGCTGGGCCTGGAGAGTTTCTCTGAATCTATTCCTGCAGAAGCCCAGGCTTCCCCATGGACATGAGTGCTCTCAGAACTGCCCACCTCATTATCTTCTCATTCCTTCTCACCAAATGATTTCCTGATTTCCAGTTCAGCCTGGGATACCTCAACACTCCTAGGAGCTGCTGGCATTCTGATCACTGGAGAGTTAAACAAATGAGCCGTGTGGCTTATTCAGCCGTCTCTTGTGAGTTCCATAATTCTTGTCTTTCAGCAAAAGTCTAATCATCTCTGAGTATATTAATTGCTCCAATTTGGGGTCCTACAAGGAGAGATAGTATTGCATCTTAATTAAACATACCAGCTTTGGAGTCAGAAAGACGTATGTCTGAATCCAGCTCTGCCAGGTATTAGCCATGGATCGTGAAGCAAGTTGCTTAACCTACTCAGTCTCACGTTAAGTTGGAGATAATCATATCCATGTGGCAGGTTTGCTGTGGAGTTTAAATAAAATAGTGTATGGAAGTGCTTGGCTTGGGCACTGGCATAGGGTAGGAAGTACTGAATGAATAGTAGCTCTCCTGATCAAGGCTGAGAACCAGAACCTTGGTCCATTATAAATTCACTATCCTGCTAGACCATGGCAGTCAGCCAGCCAATCAACCTTCCACTGGCAATTTCCCTACCCCATCATGAGGCATCTTTTTAACTAACTTCAGCCTTCTGAAGAAATAGAGTCCCTTTAAGGATGATTGGACCAACAGAGTGATTATTACTCCAATGCCATATTTGTCTTGATGACTAAACACATATCACAGCAGCAGTTTCTGTGCCTGCTTCCTCCAATCATCACGGACACACATGCGCACACACATACACATCTGTAAGCACAGTGCCCTGTTGTCCACATAGATAATCCACGCAGTCTCCCTGCAGACAAAGACCTATTTGGCACCAGCGTAAGGGATGGATCCTTGACAGCAAACAAAGGGAACTGACTTCATTTTAGGTGCTGACTTCAGCACTCTTTTGCTGATACAGAATAAAGGGGTAGTTGCCCAGAAACCTATGGAGGTTCTCTCTGGCATTTGAAGAAAGAGCAAATTGTAATTCCACAGCATCCTATCATATGATACTGAACAGCGACAGTTGCTCTGGGATTTTTAGACAAGGTGATAGACTGTGTGCAGTTCCCCAAAAGCAGACTCCCACTGTCCCCAGTTGTCACTGCTGACAGGTAACAGAAGGAAGGAAGGAGGCAGGAAGGAATAGAAGGGCCATAGAATATTCTCCTCTCTACCTGTTTGAGTTCAGGCTGAAGTACCTACAATGCTTATCAGTCTGGCACATCCACTATTTCTGCAATGTTATAAGAAAGAAATTATGTCCCAACATCACCATTGGTAGTTTTCTGGCTAAAAATTAAATACAGGAATACCTTTAAGAAGCAGTAATTCTGTTCTTCCCTCTTCTCTCACCTCTCAGATAATTTCCACCCTCCTCTTCTCCTTTCAGTCTTTCTTCTATTGTGTCCAATCTGTCGCTCAAGCTACTAAATTGATAGGAGGATTTATCAAAATTATATTTTCCTACCTGCATTTGAAAATAGACTTCAGAAAACCCTAGAATCTTTGGAAAAATCACCCATTCTGACTGGACCCCCTGGTCTCAAGAGCTGAAAAAGGACCTTCCAGCTCTCGGCAGGGTCCAGTGGAGCATAGTTACAAGGACAGCTGAAGAGGAATGAGAGACCAGGGCCCAGGGAAGCAGAAGACAAAAGTCTGAGCCAAAAGGCTGAGGGTGAGACCAGAAATTTTGTTGAGAGAAGGCAAGGTTAAAGACAAAAATAGAGTCAGGTGCCAAATTTGAAGACTGAGGTGAGACTGAATATGAGAGAATAAGAAAGAACATGGGGAATTCCTTGGCAGTCCAGTGGTTAGGATTCTGGGCTTTCATTGCTGGGGGCCCAGGTTCGATCCCTGTTTGGGGAAATAAGTTCCTGCGAGCTGCGCAGTGTGGCCAAAAAGAACAAAAGAAAGAACATGGTGAGCCGGCTCTTGTAGACAGCATAGAGTCATGTGTGGGAAATGAACAGATGCAGACCTTTTATGGGGTGCATTTGTCAGGAGAGGCCAGGCCAGTTTCAAGGAGCCTGGTAAGACAGAACCAAATCCTCTCTGCCCATCTGCACGTTCAATCCAGGTAGATTCATCTTTGTATTTTAACAACACTTGTCTATATCTTCCTCTCCTGGGCAGTCCAAGTCTAACAGTTGGCCCAGTATGAAGTTTCCCACAGGCTGGGATTAATGAAAGGTGTGTGTTCCCTGAAGCTGGAGAGAGATGGGGTGAAGGCCACTTGGAAATCCCAGAGACAAACAGGATCTTGAGCCCAATACTCCTGAGAATGAAGTCTGGGCAGGTCTCCAAGCCAAGGAGCCAGAAGCAAACATTAGAAACCTGTGAGCAGAGGCCCACAGGAGGAGCAAATAGCAGAGTGTTGTCCTGGGAACTTATTTGAATTACCTAGGCAGGTAGGGGGTGGTGTCTCCAGGGGCTGTAACACATCTGGGAGCTCAAAGTGCAGAAAGGCCTGCTTCAACAAAAGGGCCAAAGCGTAAGTCATTTTCCACCCTCTCCACAGCCTGTTTGAGAGAGAAGGAACCAGGTTTAGAGAGCTTATGTAATCTACAGGTCACTGGGGTTTAAGAAGACACATGACTCTTATTCAGAAACTACAGTGTGAGTACTGCTACTGATGGGGCAACATCTGTCCCTGAAACTAATAAAACCTTTTTGTTTCTGTTTGATTCTATTTGAAAAAATAATAACCACGAAAATATCAAAACTAGGCCTGAAGTTTTAGGAGGAGATGTCATTCAGGTAGGAAAACTCACTGTGAATTGTCACCTCAGAGGAACATGGAGAGTGGAATTTGTCTGTTTCTCTTTCAGAAGCTCCAAGGGTGCTGTTTGTTCTTTGCGGTCGCTGGGAGGGGCCCATTGGGCTGATTGTCATTAACAGAGAGCAGCAATATTGAGTGCTGGGGACACTGGACCTGTACACAGCCCATAAATGAGGTCTCTAAACAGACCATTCTTTCATCAACAAGTATTTACTAAGAAGTGATCACGCCCTGCAAGGGGACTGAATACTGAACCATAATTCTCTGTCTTCAAGATATTAACACAGTCAGGTAAAACAATAAGTAGCCTTCAGTGCTACTGTAAAGTAGTGACTATAAATTCAAGCGTTCAAAGAAGGCAAAGATAGTATGGATTAGTACAGTTTCTTTCTCTCTTCCTTCCATTCTTCCTTCCACAATATCCATGGAGAGCCCATGCCAGGCACTGGGATATTCAGCAAACAAGGCAGATAGGGTTCTGCCCTTTTGGAGCTTACAATCTAGTTGAGAAAACTTCATTGCCTTGAAGAACAGGTAGAGTTTAAAACGCCTAAAGGGAGGGAGGAGGGCATTATGGCAGGGTCAACTATAGGAAAACAGATATGACTGGGTATTGGCGGGGGGAGAAAGGTAAGGAAGTAACTGTACAGTCAAAGGGATACTTGGCAATATCATTCTGAGACATAGGAGCTCTTTTATAAGGCAGGTGAGTAAAGGAGAAATTTAAGTTTGTCCATCCACTTACTTTCTTTTAGTTTTCATTTCTACCTTCCTCAAGAGAATGGTTTATTTCTCACTGATTTGAATTTCCAGCTTGGTTTTGACCTTCCTTACGCTATCTGATTTGTTACTTGCTTACAGGAAACGGTTGTAGTTCAGGATGCAGCCAGTCATGGTGGAAACTGCCCAGTCTGGGAACTGGTTGACCTGGATAGATGTCAGTGAATGTGGCAATATGGAAATGCAGGGAGGTGGAGTCACCACTTAGACTCAAGTACTGCAGGAGAGCTGTAGCTCCAGTCCAAGCCCCAGCAATATAAGTCAAACCTGGAGGCACAGCCATCAGGTAACAATTGTCAGTGACAGTTCAGCCCCAGCAAAATACATTAGTTTATCTGCTCTATGTGTTACCAGGTGCATTCCTAGGTGGGTAAGAGGGAATCACTGTAGCATGGTCCCATTCTCCATCTTTGCATCCATAAAGACCTGCAAAGAGACAACTGGAATAATGTTAATAATATTCTAGAATCGGTCCTGTGTGGGAGTAGAGAAAGGGAAAGCTGACCACTTTAATCAACTTAGAGAAGGCTTGGAAGGAGGAAGAGGATTAAGTAGCCTGGGCCAGGCTTGGTATCTGGGTTGGACTGGAATTCCAGCTACTTTTTGGGCACACCATGCACCTAAGCAGCACTGAAGTTAGGCCACCTACTAGGCATAGTTATTATGCTGGGTGGCTTACATGTGTCACCCAAATGTCAGCTGGGTTCACTTAGCCACTTCAGACCTAGATGAAATCAGTTGGAATGATGATTCCACATCTTATGGAAGTTCAAGGCCTTTTTAAAAAATATTTCCACCAATTCCTGATGAATTTGTTAATGTGCTCTCTCTTACACACTGGGGCAACCCAGAAAAAAATTTTCATCTCCTTCCTTTGTTTGGAAGACAAAAGCAAAACAAAATAAACAAACCCGTTCAACACTGAAAACATTTGTGAATATAATAATTATGATTCTAATATCCCAACTAAAGAGCCAACAAAAACAATTCTAAGTTAAATGTTAGTCATCTCCCTTTTAAAACTGTTCTTCAGTCTTCCCAACTTGGGAATTTTCACTGGCTATTTGTCCTTGTGCCCATGGTAGTTTCCCATGATCAACTACCTCCTCTCAATAATCTCTCCCTCTGTCTCTCTCTATTTTCCCCATCTCTCTTTCTCCCCCAAGAAAAATTCAGTGTTGAAAACCTTGGCCACTTATAAAGACAGATGAAAAGAAAAAGAAGGTCGTAGGGTCAGGGTGAGGGTAGCTGATGAGTAACTTCTAAAATGTTGACATTTCATTGCATTCTAGCCTTTGGCATGTTTACCAGTGTTAGGAGAAGGGTTTCAATAAAGAGGCTGTTGTTGGACAGTAATCTAAGATATAGCCATACTTTCACTACTTCCTTCCTCCAAATCAAAGTTTTATTGTCCTGGACCCCATTCCCCATTCTCTTTTTCCTGATAATGGATGAATAGGCCAACAGGTCAATCAGACACTGAATCATGGAGTGTAAACGGGGGGAAGAACAGGGAGCAAAGACCAACTGACCCTCATCAAATACACCTGCTATTTGCCAGGTAGTTTATTAAGTTACCCTTAAGGGAACTTACATGCTGTCATCTGAGCCCTTGGTTTTATAGTTGAGAAAACTGAGATTCTCCAAAGTGAGGGGGTTGTTCAACATTCTGTTGCACAGTTTGTTGGTGGCAAAGGCAATACCAGACACATTTCAAACTTGACTCAGCCTAGTGTTCTAATGAGCTTCATCCTCAAGAAAGTTCCTAAGAAGGACACTCAGGGTATGACTTTCAGACAATATAGTAGGGTAGCATGGACAATTTATGGAAGGGAGGGGAATAATTTGGTGTGGTGGTGGTGGAGAGCTGAAAGGCAGATCAAATCTAGCCCAAACTTGTAAGAAAACTTCAGAAGCTTACTGTGGCCAAGATTCACTGGCCTGTGCAGGAGTATGGGGGTGTTGGCTTTTGACAACATTTCTCCCCTGTCTAGTGTTAAGGCTGGTACATTTGGCTTTTGGCTCAAGGGAACATATCTCATCTTCCCAGAGTTAGCAGTCAGCGAAATTATGTCTTTCCAAAATCCTGTGTAATAGATTTGGATGGGCTACTCAAGTCTTCAGCTTTTACTGTAGTAGCCTTCCTACAACAAAATATCCTTAAGGCCAGTGGCCTCACTTAAATCTGGAACATCAGTGAGGCTTTGTGGGGTCTCAAGATGCCAAGTCCTTCTCCAAGTGTTTCAACTCTCTAAGAGAGCACGTGGTCCACCAGGTAGAGTTGGCTCAGTGAGATAACTATTGTTTTTGGCCATCCAGCAATAGCCAAAGACCCACCATCCCTTTGGCTAAAGACATTGGCTCAATGACAGGCACATGATCCATGCTGGAATAAACCCAAAGCTCTTTCTTCAAGTATAGGTCATACTCTACTATATGCAATACTTGGCTTAAGCTAAGTTCAGTTGATTCCTGTCACTTTCACTAAGAGTCCTAAAAAATATAGTAATGTCCTAGATTAAAACACAGAAAGTGGGACTTCCCTGGTGTGGCAGTGGTTAAGAATCCACCTGCCAATGCAGGGGATGCGGGTTCGAGCCCTGGTCTGGGAAGATCTCACATGCCGCAGACCAACTATGCCCGTGAGCCACAACTACTGAGCCTGCGTGCCACAACTACTGAAGTCCGTGCACCTAGAGCCTGTGCTCCACAACAAGAGAAGCCACAGCAATGAGAAGTCTGCACATCGCAACGAAGAGTAGCCCCCGCTCACCGCAACTAGAGAAAGCCCGCGTGCAGCAACAAAGACCCAAAACAGCCATAAATAAATAAATAAATAAATAAATAAATAATTTTTTTTAAATAAATAAAACACAGAACGTGACCAAAGGTCAGCTGAACTTTATTTTCACTTGACGTGAGTCATAAATTCTTCTGCTGTCTCCATCTATGCTAGATTTAGCAGTGGTAAAGACAAAACTGTTGAAAGTTGCAGTTCACCCCTTGGTAATTGGGGAGAGCTTAGTAATAGCCTTGCCTCTTACAAAACAGAAGTACAGAATTTACTAGCCTTCAAAGCAAATGAAGAACCAAACCCAAATTAAAACTTTTTTTTTAACATCTTTATTGGAGTATAATTGCTTTACAATGGTGTGTTTCTGCTTTATAACAAAATGAATCAGCTATACATATACATATATCCCCATATCTCTTCCCTCTTGTGTCTCCCTCCCTCCCACCCTCCCTATCCCACCCCTCTAGGTGGTCACAAAGCACCGAGCTGATCCCCCTGTGCTATGCGGCTGCTTCCCACTAGCTATCGGTTTTAGAATCTAAAAAAAAAAAAAAAAAATGGTCATGAAGAACCTAGGGGCAAGACAGGAATAAAGACGCAAACCTACTAGAGAATGGACTTGAGGACACTGGGAGGGGGAAGGGTAAGCTGGGACAAAGTGAGAGAGTGACATGGACATATTTGCACTATCAAATTTAAATTTAAGTAGCAAAATGACTCAGGTCACCTTTACTCAGCTCTGATATTCTTGCTTATAATTTTAGTAGGATTTAATATCAAAAAATATATATTATAAACTCTTTAAGGGCAAGGATTATGTCTTGCTCTTTTCCACAATCCTCATGATGCCTAGTATAACATTCATCATTCATTGAACACCTACTAAGAACTGTACTAAGCGTCTTTCATGCATTATAATATAACTTTAACCAAATCTTAGAAGATGAACATTATTATCCCTATTTCTCAAATAAGACAATGGATTCTAGAAGGTTCTCAAAGTCATGCAACTAGTAAATATCAGGATCAGAATCCGAAATCAGGTCTTTCAAATTCTAAGGTTGTAAATTATATATACTGTACAGTACTTAACACAAAACAAGAAAGCCACAAATTCTTGTTAAATTAAATTGAAAATCAGAGCAGTTTTGTGAATAGGTAGAAAATTGCAATCATAAAGCCAGTAGCTTCCAAAACAACATAACTTGAGTTCTAATTATTTTAGATGTGTTAACCTTGTTTCTCCAATCAAAGGGAAAATTCTAGGACACCGAATCCCTGATTTATATAATCTGGTATTTCCAAAAGTGTATTGCATACACAGTAGGTATGCAGGAAATTTGTATTCAATTGAAAGGTTTTGAATGCAGTTGGAATCCCCAGTGTTTAATGATACAATCACTTAATAAAAGCTATCCAGAGGTCACATGCTGGGGCACTACTGTTAAACTCAGCAAAGAAGAATACAAAGTTCTGCATAGCCCACTTTACCACTAATGAGGAAGGTGCTGATCTTTAGCAAGTCTCACAATTAATGGCGATTTCAACAGATCCTTGTGCATATAACAAACTTTCTCTGTCACATGCCTGCCAAGGCCTGTTTTCTAACCTGGAAGCTATTGTTTCACTCCCTATTTGCCATTAGACATTGCTGACTTCACCAGCTATTGAGAACTTGGGCTCAGGTCTCAACAGGTAGGAAGGCTTTGAACTTGCCATCTGTGTAGCACTGTAGACTCCAGAATTTTCAGGCACTTTGGCTTTCTGTCTGCAGAGGTTTAATTACTGATTCAAGTGGTAGAGGAGGGGGATGCCTGCAAAGGCAGGAGGTGGGAAGAGGAAGGTGAGCTGCTGTTGGAATGTTGGAATGTTGAGAAGGTCCAACTCCTTGGAAGGAGTGAAACTTACCATCTTGCCATTAAGCAATACAATAAATCTCTAACTTCCCAGTGCCCTCTTAATGCCAATCTACGTATTGATTGGATAGCTGGGTGGCAAGAGGTAGGCGCAGTGGGGTAAAGGAAGGGGAAAAGTAATTTTAAGATGAATTGATAAGTCTTGAAAAAGACCTTCAGGTAAGTAAAAGGAGGAAGAGAAGGAGGAGAAGGAGAAAGTGGAGGAGGAGGAGAAGGAGAGGAAAGGGAGAAGAAAATAAAGCAGGAATTCCTCTTTGAATCTGAATTCTGTGATAATGATCTCATGGTGTATTGTCAGTGCCAAAAATATAATCCCAGAGGTAGTGGTCATGTGATCAAGCTTCAGAGGAGATTACGGCAACCTGGAGACCTAGATCCTGCTTAACCACTAAGTAGCCAACTTGGGTGGTCACTTCACCTCTTTGGGCCTTGGTCTTTGTCTACCACGTGAAAGAACAGGACCAAGCCAGCTCCCTGCAAACTTTGTTTTTAAGGTTGTAGAATTGTATTTTGCGCAGAAGCACAAACAAATTAAGCAAATAAAAACGGAATGGCTTTTACAAAAGTAGGGATGGAGGGCTGACATGACATTGCCCCGAGTTTGCCATCCTCATAAAACCCTCCAACTGCTGTTACACAAGAGCTCTTGAAGGGTACCAAAGAGGAGTTTGAAAACTTATACTTTAATGATTTATTATGACCCTTCCAGCGTTAATATTCTATGACCAGTGATCCACATCTAGGTTCTCACAAGTCTTTGAGGAGATATTGTCTGAGGTGGTGTTTGGAAAAACCTGTACTCCCAGCCCTGGGACAGTATAGAAACTACCCTGGCAGAGAAGTAGGTGGGAAATGGGCCAGAAGAACAGATTTGTCTCCGATACTGGAATAGGCATTTCTAGTCCTTCCCTGCAGACCCATCACACAGATTACACACTGAGCATAGTTGGTTTCTCACTGAGGCTGCCTAATGGCGTCATTCAGGGTCTGGGCCATAAGTATCTTAAAAAGAATGAATACATTGCAGTGAATTGATCTCAAGGACATGAGCATTTGCTAAATGGGCTCACTCTTTGTGAACAGTTAGAAGCATTGCTATGTGAAGTGACTTCGCTGAGTATGTAAATGTGTACATGTGTGTAAGACAGAATTTGTATTTCATCTCATAAACACTCTCCTCAGTCACCTTTCCTTCACCTTGCAACTCTCTTCAAGTATCTAGTAAATTCTAGCAAATTCTCCAAATATCTAACAAATTCTCCAAAATGCATCCTTGCAGAGCACCTTAGATCTCATGTCTCCCATGAAGCCTTTTCCAGCTGTTCTGCGCTGTCTCCTGTAAACCTAGCAGTTGCCAGTCATCATATGCCTAATCTCTCCAGCAGCGTAATCTTGTACTGTTGTTTAATCTTCCATCAGAGTCAGCCTCATCTCCCCAACAAAATTAAACCTTCGTGGAATCAGGGAAGGTTAGCGTTTCTCTGTATCCCACAGTGCTGTGCACAGAGTAAATACTACAGTCTGATGGATAGAGCACAGTCTCTGAATCCGGCAGACCTGGCCCTGCTATATTCTAGCTGCATGACTTTGACTTAAAGTATCCTTACCGGTCTCATCTAATACCTACTTTAAAGGAGTTATGTGGAAGTAAAAGATAATGCACATAAAGTGACTAAGACAGTGCCTGGCAGGTAGCTCCTTTTATTGTCACCCTGGAGTCAATGCATTTATAGTGACAGGTAAGTAATTATGTGAGGACCTGTAGGGAAAAAGCTGAGCAGGGTGTGAGCTTTGTGATTGGCTTCCCTGAAATGAATCTTTATTTCTCCCTTGTTAAAAGTGGGCTTCCAGGTATGTCACCAAAGATAGGAAGGACATAATGTGATGAGTTAGAAGAACCTGAAAAGGTACAGCTTAGACAGGGCTGGAAAAGAGATCCAGTCTGAAGGCTCATCTAGAAGAAACAGGGCGTAGTTGAGATATATCCCGAGAAGGAAGGATAGAGTTGAACTTGTGCGTACAAGTTGGTAGAAGTTCTTGAATTTCAGGAGTTTGTTGCAGATTGGAAGGTGGCAGGGGAACTATGAGGGCTATGAGAGCTAATGACATAGCTGGTTTATCTAATGGTAGGTCAGAAAGTGTGTGAAGAGTCATCTAAGGGAATTCTCTAGCAGTCCAGTGGTTAAGACTCTGAGCTTTCACTTCCGAGGGCCTGGATTCAATCCCTGGTCAGGAAACTAAGAATTGCAAGCCGCATGGTACCGCCAAAAAAAACAAAAACAAAAACAAAAAAGTCATCTAATCTAACCTCACTTCTTTGTTTCCTGGAGTTTCCTGGACCCTAGTACCTCTTTCCATACTAATGAATGTAGCTATAGCATTTGAAGCTAAGCGGATGCTGCTTCTAGAAGTTTCATACAGGCTGAAGTCATACTGTCATGAATTCAGGATTGACAAAATTCAGGGTCCTGCCAATCTCTTTGGCCACTGGTCTAGAAAACTACCAAAGTTCTAAATGATTTGACATAACAGGTCTTAGCCCTAAATTGAATTTTCAGTAATGATGGCAGTAGTTGTGGTCATCACTATTACGAGCCCTAATGACTCGGAAGGCTGGAGATCACCTGTATTGCTGATTTCTAGACATTCAAGAGGTCTATCTCTTGAGGCAACCATAGAGAAACTTTGCTTCCCTGTAGGCACCTGAAGTTGGTAGTTGCAATAATTTGGACCATGACGGTAATCCACAGATTAGCTTAGAAGGGTAGTGTCACCGGTTCCCAGAGAACTCAAGACCTAGGGATCCCTAGAAATTAGGAAATCCATTGTAATTGTGTGGCTGAGGGGGATGAGCCATCAGTTAGAGCATAAACTGCGAGTTGTAATAAAAGAGGTCTGTGCCTGTGAGTCATCTGTCCACAGCGTTATCTGGATGGAAATGGGGAAACCAGCCAAAAAACATGTAAAGAGATGCTAAGCTTCATTCATGACTAAAGAAATGCAAATTAAAACAACAATGAGATATCATTTTTTTCACCTGATTGGCAAAACTCTTAAATTTGATAATATCCTTTGATGGCAAGGATGTGGGTCAAAAGTCATTTTCATACACTTCCCATGAAGTGTAATTGATGTAACCTTCTGGAAGATAATTTAGTATTATCTATCATAAGTAAACAGGCATTCATCATTTAGCTAGTAACTTTCCTGCTAGGAAAGAC